>NW_012267245.1:1336515-1343781 GCF_000151885.1 Dipodomys ordii | reverse complement strand
CTAGGCCCTGAGTTCAAGTCTCAGGACTGGCACAAAAACAATTGTACCTTAGACGCAAAAGATGTGGAAGTTTATCCCCTCTGACCTTTGTACGCAAATGAGTGTCATGAATATGTAATGAACGGATCGACTTTGCATGCAAATGTGTGCTGTGCATAATTAATGAATGGCTCCTGCTTTGCATGCAAATGATTCCCTGATGGATGGATGGTGTGTATGCAAATTAGGGAATGGGTGTGTCTGTCCCCGGTCTCTCCCCTTCCCCCCCCTTGCTATTTCTCTCTCCCTCTCTCTTTCCCCTCTCTCTTCTCCCTCCCTCCACTCCTCCCTCCTCCCCACCTCACTCTGTCCTAGGAAGGAGCAGCCTTTGGGGAAAGGAGAGCAGAAGGAGGCCGAGGCCCAAACTTTGAACTCAGGAGCCCAGGACGCTGTCCCTGAGCTTTTCCTTGCTCTAGGCTGGTGGTGCTCTACCACTTGAGCCACAGCTCCCCTTCTGGCTTTTTTTTTTTTTTTTGGCTGATTCACTGGAGAACAGAGTGTCACGGACTTTTCCTGCCCAGGCTGGCTTTGATCGCATAAATAACCCTCAGATCTCAGCCTCGTGAGTGCGCAGCCCAGCCATGGCGCCTGGTTTATACTTGAAGAACAAAGTGGGGGGAAATCATTTTAAGGGAGACACCTCAATCTATGTTTGCAGGACCAGAATTGCAAGATTTAGAATTCCCTCTCTTCCAGCTTTGTGTGAGAGAGAGAGACACGCACACAAAGAGAATACTGGGACTTAAGCTCCCAGCCTTTGCTCGCCCTGCCTGGTCTCTTGCTTTTGCCCTCTCTGGGCCCTTCATGGCCAGGGGCCTTCACGGTCCCCAGCTTATGAATGGAAAGTCACCAGGGACGCGAGCTCAGTCACTATCTTCCTGAGTTCCTCCTTGCCTGCCCGGTGAGACAAGCCAGACCTCCACGGAATGAGCCAGAAGGTTTTCCTGCAGCCCTGGATCTCCATTCAGTGAATGCCAGACATGTGTTTCCTATTTCAGAGTTTGCAATTTTCTTTCTCCATCACCTTCTATTTATGGGAAGAAATGTGGGATTGCATGTGCTGTCCTGGTATCAAGTTTCCCGCTGGAATAAGTTGTTGGAGTGAAAGAAAAGAGGAGGGGTAAAAAGAGCCAATATGTATTTATTTATCTATCTAGTCATTTATTTTCGTGCCGGTACTGAGACTCGAACTCAGGGCCTTGGTGCTGTCCCTGAGTGCTCTCTCTCTCTCTCTCTCTCTCCACTCCAGGCTGAGCACTCTACCTCTTGAGCCACAGCTCCACTTCCAGTTTTTTGTGTTGATATTTTCTTCCACTGGTTCATGGGAAAGAAGAGTCTCAGGGACTTTCCTGGGCTGGTTTTGAACTATGATCCTCCGATCCTCAGCCTCCTCTGTAGCTAGGCTGACAGGCAGGGGGTCTTTGGTGCCCAGCCATGTCTGGCTTTCTGGTGGCTCATTGGAGATTAAGAGTCTCATGAACTTTTCTGCCCCTGTGGCCTTGGAATTGCGATCCTCAGATCTCAGCCTCCTGAGGAGCTGGGATTACAGGCGTGTGTTGCTATACCCGACCCAAGAGTTCTTGAACCAGGAGAGCAAATGCATCCAGGGAGGGCTCTGAGGACTCTGAACACCCCCCTGTGTCTGGGATATTTTCCCCTCCATATGATATTTTAGAACAGATCCTGTGACCTGAGTGAGGAAAACAGAGAGGGCTTCCAGACAATTCAACCCTGCACGGCTCACACCACAAACAGCAAACAGTGCTCATTGCTCAGTCCTCTTTCCAGTAAAGAGATTTATTGGGAGAGAGTGCATACCACGTTCCTAATCTCTTGGAGTTTGGGGGGTTTTTTAATTCTTTTTTTTTTCTTATTTGTTATCTTGGGTCAATCTACAACTGCTTGATTGATGAATCAGAAAAAAAACAAAAACAAACAGCCCATTCACAAGCTTGTGTTCCAACACTGCTTGGGAAATTCAGGATATATTTCCTTTCAGAGAGAGAGGGGAAGGTACAATAATGGGGCCTTGCTATATTTCCCATGGGGGCCTCAAACACCTAGTCTCAAGCCATACTGTACTAACTCCATCTCCCGGGTAGCTGGGATTACAGGCATGTGCCACTGTACCCAGAGTTTAAAAAATAAAATAGCACGGTGTTAGAGGACCAGGTATAGCTAGAAGGATTTCATCAGTAGTACTTCTCTAGACAAAAATCTTGAGACCTTATCCAAAGTGTAGCTAATAAAATAAATAAATAGCCGGGCACTGGTGGCTCAGGCCTGTCATCCCAGCTACTCCGAAGGCTGAGATCTGAGGATCACGGTTCAAAGCCAGCCTGGGCAAAAAAGTCTGTGAGACTCTTATCTCCAATAAACCACTAGAAAACCGGAAGTGGCGCTGTGGCTCAAGTGGTAGAGCACTCGCCTTGAGCTGAAGAGTTAGGGACAGTGTTCAGGCCCTGAGTTCAAGCCCCATGACTGACAAATAAATAAATAAAGAGGGTTTGGGGGGAGGTGTGGCTCAGGTGGTAGAATGCATGCCTAGAAAGCTCAAGGCCCTGAGTGCAAATTCTGACACTAGTCATCACCATTATCATCACCACCACCACCACCATCATTATCATCCTAGCTACTCAAGAGGCTAAGATCTGAGGATCACGGTTCTAAGCCTGCCCGGGCAGGAAAGTCCATGAGACTCTTATCTCCAGTGAAGCAGCAAAAAGCTGAAAGTAAGGCTGTGGATAGAGTGCTAAAGCTCCATTCTTGAGAGAGAAAAAGTAAGAGACGGAGCCCAGGCCATGATTTGGAGCCCCAATACCAGCACACACACACACACACACACACACACACACACACACACACACACAGGAATCCTGGGTAGCAGACAGGAGGGGTTTCATTTGAACATGCATTTGAACATGCGTGTGTGTGTGTGTGTGTGTGTGTGTGTGTGTGTTAGTCCTGGGATTTGAACTCAGAGCCTGGGTGCTATCTCTTAAGTTTTTTAGCTCCAGGTCAGCATGCTTTCCCTTGAGCCACACCTCCATTTCTGGCTTGTGGTTTTAAGGGGTTTTTTTTAAGTTTATTTTTGATGATTAATTGGAGATAATGAGTCTCACAGACTTTTCCCACCCAGGCTGACTTCGAACCTCAGAGCTCAGCCTCCTGAGTAGCTAGGATGACAGGCCTGAGCCACTGGCTCCTGGCTAACCTCGATCGCTTCCTTGATTTCTCTTCCCCGAGCACCCAGGACACCCCTGAGGTAGTTGGGGCTCACAAAGGAAGACAACAAACAAACAAACAAAAAGATGAAACAAGAAAAGAAAATTTCAGAGAGTGTGAAAGAGATTTCCGCGCTGGGAAGAATTAAAGCTTACTACTATGAGACGATTGCCCAGACCAGTCTTATTTTTTGCTAAGAAAAAGGTTAGAAAATGTGAGAAGGCCTCCTCTGCCCCCCTTTGCCCCCCCCACCCTCCCCCCCACCCTTGAAGCCTGCTTGAAAGATGGGAGACCGAACTGTTTGGTCAGGCAGTTCCCGATGTGACCACCAGGTGGTGGTATCATCTCAAATAGCCTGTTCCCCGGGGGCGGGGCCTGCACGAGGGGCGGGGCCTATAGGCCATCATGGGCGGGGCCTTGTTGGGGATGGGGCCTACACAGGGGTGGGATGTCACCGTGGGTGGGGCCTTACTGGGGGCGGGGCTCGCGGTGGGCGGGGCTTGTTCCGGGGGCGGGGCCTGCCCCAGGGGCGGGGCCTGCTCCTTGGTGTTCACACCTGGCTCAGTTTTCCACCTGCCATTGTTCTTGAATCTGTTGGAATCGCATTCTACAGTCTGACCCTTGACACAGGCTTTTTCCAAGCCGGTACTGGGGACTTGAACTCAGGGCTTGGACACTGTCTCTTAGCTTTCTCAGCTTATTTAGTTATTCATTTATTGAATCTCAAGACTAGCGCCCAGGCGAGGGAACGTCTCTGAGACTCTGATCTCCAATGAACCACCAAAAAGTAAAAAGAAGAAGAAGGAAATGGAAACGAAGCTGTGCCTCACGGGGTAGACTTTGTCAAGGGAAGAGCACAAGGCCCTGAGTTCAAGCCCCAGCACCAGCATAACGATGACAGGAGGGTGGGGAGGGAGGGAAGAAGGGAAGGAAGGAAAGAAGGAAGGAAGGAAGGAAGGAAGGAAGGAAGGAAAAGGCTCTCCTGGGGAGAGCCACCTTGGTCCCCTTCTTTGGCCTTGGCTAAATTGTCCATGGAATCCGCTTTTCTTAAATCTTGTATGTGTGCTGGTCCTGGAACTAAAAGAGAGTGTGAGGTCTGAGTGCAAATCCCAGTCCTGGCACACACACACACACACACACACACACACATGATGTTGATGATTTGCTTGTTTATCCCCAAAAGAGGCCACAGAAAGAGGGGGGGAGCCAGTGTTTGCCCGCCTGGGGCTCAGCAGCCCCTTGAACCCTAGAAAAGTCGAGGCCAGAAGGGGGGTTACACTGCCCCTCCCTTGATGGGTTCCTCACTAAGTGGAGTCTTCAAATGAGCTCCCTGACTTTTCACAGAAGCTCCCCACACCCCAAGAATCCATCGCCCTGGGCCACTTCACTCTGGCGTCCCCTCCCGAGCTGGGGACCCTCTGGGACAGCGTCCTGGAGCTCTGAAACCTACACTCCATTCAGGGGGAGCTCTGGAAACGTCACCCCTAAATGCACAGAACCTGCCTCTTATTCTTCCAGACCCCATTCCAGCCTCCTCGGCCTGCCCCCCACCCCACCCCGGCCTGAGAACAGCAGGGACCAAAGAAGGAAAGAGAAGGGAAAAGAAAGGGGGAAGGGAAAAGGCCAAGGAAATGGAAGGAAAGAAAAAGGAAGGGAAAAGAAGGGAGAAAGAAGGGAAGGGAAAGGAAGATTCCCACACACACACACCCCCAGAAGTCCTCCACTGGCCTGCCCTGGGTCTCTGCACCCCCTTTCCTTCAGCTCCCACACCCCAAGAAGTCTGGGAGCCCCCTCCCTCCCCCCTCCCCGCCCACCCAGGAGTACCAGGGTGATGAAACCTGCCTGGTGTATTGCTGCAGAAGGGCGGGGACGAGGGCGGGCTGGGGTGGGAGGGGGGGTAAGGGGGGTGCTGGTACCCCCGGGGCTCACCTGTTCCCCAGCAGCGAGAGGGAGGGGCATGCCAACCTTCTCTCCTGCCTGTGCCCCCCCCACCACAGGCGGTGGATGGCAGCGATCGCCCCCCTCCCCGGCTTCCCCCCCACACCAACACTAGTCTGGCTGTCGCCCCCCTCCCCCCCCCTCCCCCAGAGCCGGGCCTTGGGTTGACAAGGCCTGGAGCAGTTCCGGTCCCCGGGCCAGGCCGAGGCGTGAGTGTGCACACGTACACACTCAGCAGGAAGAAGAGGCGATCCAAGGGGCGCCCAACTTTCCTCCAGGCTTCCTCTGGCCTGGAGGGGGAGGGGGCGGGGAGGGAGGAGGGATGGGGGAGGAGGGGGGAGAAGTTACCTAACAAGATCACCACCACCATCCTCATCATCACCACCCACCACTGGCCAGAGACACACGGCCAGGCAGAAAGAAGCCACCCTTGTCTCCAGATGTGACCTTGTATTTGATTGCATTGTATTTTTAACCACTTCTGAGCCTGAAGAGTATAAAAGCCACCCCAGGGGTGTGTGTGTGTGTGTGTGTGTGTGTGTGTGTGTGTGTGTGGACAGCCCACAGCTGGTGGCTCACACCTGTCACCTCCAGCTACTCAGGAGGCTGAGATCTGAGGATTGTGGTTCAAAGCCAGCCTGGCCGGGAAAGTCTATGACACTCTGATCTTCAATGAGCCACCAAAAAGCCAGAAGTGACCCAAGTGGTAGAGCGCTTGTCTTGAGTGGAAAAGCTCAGGGACAGCGCCCAGGCCCAGAGTTCAAGCCCCAGGCCCAGCACTAAAATATAAAAATTAAAAGTTTGTTTTCCCACTACCATCTGGACTGGTAGGAAGGGGGTGGGGGCTAGACAGGGCACCCTAGCTGTTGCTGAACCCCATAAAACAGAGCAAAAAGACAGCTGGATGGCAGGGCAGCTGCTCATCGAAAGGCTTTGGTCTAGGGACCACTGTTGCTATGTTCAAGGTTGGGGGTGAGGGGTAGGGAGGGTTGCAGGGATTTGAACTCAAGGCCTGGGTGCTGTTCCTGAACTTTTTCCCTCAAGGCTGGCTGGTGCTCTACCCCTTAAGCCATGGCTCTGGCTTTTTTTTCTTTGTTGGGTCATTGGAGATAAGAATCTCACCGGGACTTTCCTGCCTGGGGTGGCCTCCAACTGGGATCCTCAGCTCTCAGCCTCCAGAGGAGCTGAGATTCTAGTGAACCATCTGCATCTGGCTTTAAGCTGTTTACTGTTACTGTTGTTGGTGTTGGTGTTAATGCCCAGTGGCCCCCTATGTGGCCAGATGTTAGTCTGAATCTATCGAGGCCTGGGGAAATCTCACAAAATCCTTAACCAAGCCAGGTGCAAACCTGGGACCAGAGAAGGACAGCAGCTGCATTGGATCCTTGTCTGGAGAAGCTGTGTGCTGCCTTGATTTTACTTGCTTTCTACTTGATTTTATTTTACCTTCTTTTATTTCCCTTTATTTTACTATGTCATTTTTACCTTCCTTTGTTTTGCTATTTCATTTTACTTTGTCTGGCCTTTATCCTGTTTTACTATTTCATTGTACTTTATTTTCACTATTTTATTTTACTTTATTTGACTATTTTATTTTACTTTATTTGACTATTTTAATTTACCTTATTTTACTATGTCATTTTACCTTCCTTTGTTTTGCTATTTCATTTTACTTTGTCTGGCCTTTATCCTGTTTTACTATTTCATTTTACTTTATTTTGACTATTTTATTTTACTTTATTTAACTATTTTAATTTACCTTATTTTACTATGTCATTTTACCTTATTTTGTTTTGCTATTTCATTTTACTTTCTTTGGCTATTTCAGTTTGCGGTGTTTTACCTTCCTTTGACTAGTTTATGTCATCTTACGTTACTGTTTCATTTTGCTTTTCTCTGCTTTCGATCTTAGTTTACTATTTCACTTTACCTTATTTTACTAGCTCACTTTATCTCCATCTGGCTTTCCTATTTATTTCCTTTGCTTATGTCTGCCCCCACTGCCCCCTTCCTGCCCTCCCCCTGCCCCCCCTCTGCCCTTCGGGCTGCCATGGAGTCCTGCTC
>NW_012267245.1:1332835-1334104 GCF_000151885.1 Dipodomys ordii | reverse complement strand
CTCCTTCTCAGCTGAAGGCCCGTTTTTCAAACTCCGACCCCGCCCTCCTCCCAAAATGTACTTTTCTGATGTAATTTTGTGGTCGGCTTAAGTCAGAAAATTGGGGGGGGGTAGCTAGGCCAACCCTGACAGCTAAGGGAACCCCCCCCACACACCACCACCACCAGATCCCTAAATTTAAAAGGAGGGGGGGCGTCCCTCACTGGTGGCCTGGCTAGCCCCCCCCAGTCTCCATCCCCCCCCACCCCCACCCCAGCCCTGTGAATACCACAGTTTGCTTCCCTAGCCTGGTATTTTTAATGTGGATGGTTTGGAGACACTGCCTTAATAGGAATTTTGTTTTGATTTTTAGGTGTTGAATCATTTTTAGGTGCCTTTTAGGCTAGTCTCCTTTCGGGGGGTCAGGAAGGAAATGGCTGGGTTTGATGGCAGAAGTCTCCTTCTCCTTGACGAATACAGTCTTTGTCCCCAAAGTCTTATTTTTGTCTGTGGTTTAAAGACCTGACATTATTATTTTTCGACCTCTCCAACCAAGTATTCCCACACCTACTTTATAAAACAAGGAAGGAGTCAGGGTACAGTGGCTCACGCCTATAATCCCTGCTACACAGGAGGCCGAGATCTGAGGATCACAGTTAGAAGCCAACTCTGGACAGGAAAGTCTGTAAGACTCTTACGGCCAATAAACCACCCAAAAAGCCAGAAGTGAAGGTGTGGCTTAAAAGGTAGAGCACCAGCCTTGGGTGGAAAAGCTCAAGGGACAGCACCCAGGCCCTGAGTTCAAGCCCCAGGATCAACACCAAAAAATAAAAACACAAAGGATAAGAGTCTCTTTCAATTGTGACTTTTGGGGGCTAATTTTTGCAAATAACTACACATATTAACGTTCTCATGAGTAGTAGTCAAAATTTTAGACCACAGAGTTTTTATTAATCTCCCCCCCTTAATTTTCCCATTAGTTCTTGCTAACTTTTCTTTTTTTTCTTGCTTTGTGTTGTGTGTGTGTGTGTGTGCGTGCGTGCATGCACACGCATGCCAGTCTTGGGCCTTCAGTTCAAGGCCTGGGCACTGTCCCTGAAATCTTTGCATAAAGTTAGTGCTCTACCACTTGAGCCACAGCTCCACTTCCAGGTTGGGGGTGATTAATTGGAGATTAGAGTCTCAGGGACTGCCGGGCGCTGGTGGCTCACGCCTGTAATCCTAGCTACTCAGGAGGCTGAGATCTGAGGATCGAGGTTCAAAGCCAGCCCGGGCAGGAGAGACCGTGAG
>NW_012267245.1:1328909-1331816 GCF_000151885.1 Dipodomys ordii | reverse complement strand
GGGCAGGAGAGACCGTGAGACTCCTATCTCCAATAAACCACCAGAAAACCGGAAGTGGCGCTGTGGCTCAAGTGGTAGAGCGCTCGCCTTGAGCTGAAGAGCTGAGGGACAGCGCCCAGGCCCAGAGTTCAGGCCCCACGACCGACAAAAAAAAAGAAAGAGTCTCAGGGACTTTCTTGACTCCAGCTGGCTTCAAACCTCAATCTTCAGATCTCAGTCTCCTGTGCAGCTCAGATGACAAAGTCATGAGCCACCAGCCCTTGCTAACTTTCTATGTGCATGTCATAGCGTGGATGGGAGTTTTGCATATATTTGCATGTCATTTGCATATATTTGAATGTACTTCCGTGTCCTTTTTCCTTGCAGCGGAGATTCAGCGGTGTTTGGTCAACGCAGGCGATGTGGGGTGTGGCGTCTTTGAATGTTTTGAGAATAATTCGTGTGAGATTCGGGGCTTGCAGGGGATTTGCATGACGTTTCTGCACAACGCTGGAAAATTCGATGCCCAGGTAAAAAACAAAACAAAACTCCATAAATCACAAAAATATGTCTTATTATGACTGTTTTAAGTAGTTGTACAAAGGGGTTTCAATTCAACACGTCCATTAAGAAACCCAATGCATCTTGATCTGTCACCAGAACATAACTTGGAAATAGTCATTGGAAAGATTGGATTTTCTAGAAAGTTCTGAGAGCTGTCCGATGTTAAGGGTCTCGCCATCTTCTTTGGTTGTGTCTGCACAGCAGGGCAGGCTAGACATCAAAATCACAGTAAAAGCCAACACTGGTGGTACACACCTATCATCCTAGCGACTCAGGAGGCTGAGATCTGAGGATCCAGGTTTGAAGCCAGCTGGAGCCAGCAGTTCGAAGCCAGGCAGGGCAGGAAAAATCCATGAGACTCTTATCTCCAATGAACCACCAGAAAACCAGAAGTAGAACTGTGCCTCAAAGTGGTAGAGTGTTAGCCCAGAGCAAAACAGTTGAGGGACAGCACCCAGGCCCTGAGTTCAAGCCCCATGACCAACAACAACAACAAAGTCACTGTAAATGCTTAAGAGTCTGGTCCCCCAGAATTCAGTCTTGAAAGCCTAATTGATTAGGGGTGGTAGGCCAAAGGAGCAGAGGTAAAGACCCCCACCTCACCCCCTGTACACACTGCAACCCAGAAATTCTTACATCTAAAGACTTCAACAGCCGGGTGCTGGTGGCTCACACCTGTCATCCCAGCTACTCAGGAGGCTGAGATCTGAGGATCACAGTTTGAGGCCAGCCCAGGCAGAAAAGTTCAAGCGATGGGTATCACCAGTGAACCAGCAAAAAGTGGTAGAACTGCAACCTTGAAAAGAAAGCTCAGAGGACAGGCCCTGAGTTCAAGCCCCAGTACTGGCACCAAAGGAAAACAAAAGATCAACTTCATCATGCGTCAGCCTCTCTTGGAGAACGTTAATTATTTCTCAGTTAGCAGACTCTTGTCTCCAAGTCTAAAAATTCAAAAATCATAACTGGGTCTCACATTCCATATTTTCCTTTTGCCATATGTAATAAATGTGTCAGGGGCAGGCACTCACCTGTCATCCTAGCTGCTCAGGAGGCTGAGATCTGAGGATCACAGTTTGAAGCCAGTTCAGGCAGAAAAGCCCATGAGACTTTTTTTTTTTTTGGTTGGTCATGGGGGCCTGAATTCTGGGTCTGGGTGCTGTCCCCCAGCTCTTCAGCTCAAGGCTAGTGCTCTACCACTTGAGCCACAGCCCCACTTCTGGCTTTTTCTGCTTATGTGGTGCTGAGGAATCAAACCCAGGGCCTCATGCATGCAAGGCAAGCGCTCTACCACTGAGCCACCTTCCCAGCCCCCGTGAGACAATTATCTCCAATAAGGCAAAGACTGCCCCCCCCCCTCAGAGGATGGGTAGAGACAGGCGTGAACTTGGGGCACAAAGACCGAGCCCTCCTAGCTCTGTGTCAGTCCTGGGATTTGAATTCAGCACTTGAGTGTTGTCCCTTACCTTTTTTTTCGATCAAGGCTGGTGCTCGACCATTTCAACCACAGCTCCACTTTGAGCTTGCTGAGAAGGTGGCTCAGTGGTAGAGCGCTGGCCTAGCATGCATGAAGCCCTGGGTTCGATTCCTCAGTACCACAGACACAGAAAAAGCCAGAAATGGCGCTTGTGGCCCAAGTGGTAGAGCGCTAACGCAAGTGGTAGAGCTCAGGGACAGCGCCCAGGCCCTGAGTTCAAGGACCAGAAGTAGAGCTGTGGGCCAGGTAGTAAAGTGCTAACCTTCAGCAAACAGGCTCAGGGACAACGCCTAGTCCCCGAGTTCAAGCCCCACAACTGATCAAAAAAAACCAATCCAATTTGGATTTCAATGGTTTACATCTGCCATTCTAACGGATCAGGAGGCTGGAGATCTAAGGATCGGGGGTTCAAAGCCAGCCTATGCAGGATACTCTTGAGATTTCCTCTCCCATGAGTCACAAAAAAGCCAAAAGTGGAGTTGTGGTGCAAGTGGTAGAGCGCCAGCCTTCGGGATGAGAAAGGGTAAGGACAGCGCCTGGGCCCTGGGTGTGTCTGTGTGTGCGCGCGCGTGTGTGTGCGTACGTGTGTCTGTGCGTGCGTGTGCGCGCGCATGCATCCCAGCCCCTCTCCCCTCGCGCGTTCCGCAGGGCAAGTCCTTCATCAAGGACGCGCTCCGGTGCAAGGCCCACGCCCTGCGCCACCGGTTCGGCTGCATCAGCCGCAAGTGTCCGGCCATCAAGGAGATGGTGTTCCAGCTGCAGCGCGAGTGCTACCTCAAGCACGACCTGTGCGCCGCCGCCCAGGACAACATCCGCGTCATGGTGGAGATGATCCACTTCAAGGACCTGCTGCTCCAGGAGTGAGTACCGCGGGGGCGGGGCCGGGGGCG
>NW_012267245.1:1324592-1325746 GCF_000151885.1 Dipodomys ordii | reverse complement strand
CGGGGCGGGGGCGCCGCCGTAGAGCGCTCGCCTGGCCTAGGTGAGGCCCCGGGTTCGATTCCTCACTCCCACCTACACAGAAAGAGCCAGAAGTGGCGCCTGGAGCAAAAGCCGCTCCGGGACAGCGCCCAGGCCCTGAGTTCAAGCCCCAGGACTGGGTCCCAACCCCACCCCCAGAAAAGGAGTAACTGGCCTGCAGGGAGGCAGCCTTGGAGGCCCCTGGAGGCAGGCAGGGGAGGCCTGCCCGTGGAGGCTGGACTCCATGCAGTGAGGACCGTTGGGTTTTTTCCTTGGGGGTTCAGCAAAGCTGCACGCGTGCTTTCCTGGCTCGTTTTCAAGTGAATTTGGGGTCCTTCCTCCCTTTTTCTGTTTGTTTTGCTTTTGATCTTGTGCCATTACGTGGATTTGAACTCGGGGCCTCGCACTCTGAATTGGTTCACACCCCTCAAGGACGGCGCTCTGTCCCTTGCGTCGCGGCTTCCCTTTTGGCTTTTTAGCTGGTTCACTGCAGATAAGAGGCTGGCGGACTTTCCTGCCCCAGGCTGGCTTCGAACCACCGTCTCCAGCTCTCAGAGCCGCCGCTGCCCCGAACCCCCTTCCACCCGCCCCCCAAACACCCACCTGTGCTTCCAGCCGCTGCTTTGGGTCGTGTGATCTTCGGGGTGCTCTGAGCCCGCCCCAGCCTGCTTTCTGGCTGTCACGGCCGCGGCGGTTTGTTGGAGTCTGGGGCACAGAGCGCCCCCCCCCTGCGCATTTTTGGGAATCCTTTGGGCTCACTGACACCCAATTGAGCAAGCTGGTTTTTGTCATCACTCCCAGGCCCGGCCTGCAGCTTCTGTGGGCGCCATGCCAACTCCAAAATGAGGCTTGGATGAACTGGCTTTGGCAAGTTCCCATACAGCCCCCCCCCACCCCCCAGGGTGCAGCTTCAACCACGGCCAGCCCAGGCCTCTTCCCGCGGGGAAGGGAACCTAAAGAAGGGAATCTGGGTGGGCGCAGTGCTCACGCCTGTAATCCCAGCCACTCATCACGGTTCAAAGGCAGCCCCGCGGCGGCGGGAGAGTCCAGGAGGCCCTGCGTGGCTGCTCCTGCCCGAGCTCCCGAGGGCATGCCGGGGAAGCGGGCTGGAGGACCGGCGCTGGGCTGGCACCCGC
>NW_012267245.1:1318996-1323758 GCF_000151885.1 Dipodomys ordii | reverse complement strand
ACGGGCCCGGGCCTGGCCTCGCGGGCCGATCCGCGCGGAGATCCGGGGGAGGACAGCCCCGGGCCCGCGCTCAGCGCTCTCTCTGCCCCGCAGACCCTACGTGGACCTGGTGAACCTGCTGCTGACGTGCGGGGAGGCGGTGCGCGCGGCCGTGACGCACAGCGTGCAGGCCCAGTGCGAGCAGGCCTGGGGCGGCCTCTGCTCCATCCTGGGCTTCTGCACCTCGGCCGTGCGGAGCCCGCCCACGGCGCCCCCCGAGACCGGGAGCCCGAGCCACCCCCACGCCCGGCCCGGGGGAGAGCGCCCACCCCAGCACGCGGACGTGCCCAGGTGAAAGGGCCCGAGGGACGCGCGCAGGCGCAGGCGCCGGCCACGGACACCCCGAAACCGCTGCCACTGGAGGGGCCGGCGGACGGCGACGCGGAGCCTTCTGGGTACCGGAGAGCTGGCATGCCCCCCCTGGCGCCCCCGCGCACGCGTGACTCCGCCCCCTGCCCTCCGCAGACGGAGCCCAGGGCCGCACGAGGGCGGTGGGAGGGGCCGAGGCGCTCAGGCCACACCCTCGTCTTGCATTAAAAGCCACGCCCCCTCCATAAACAGGCCCTCCCCCTATTGCAGGTCTGCCCAGGCCCTCATCTGCATAAGCCCCGCCTACTCACGGGTCCCGCCTCCTCCGCGTAGGTCCGTCCCCCTTCATCTGCATAGGCCCCGCCCCTGGCCCGCTGGGCCCAGCCATTCGGGAAGGCTGGAGAGAGGGCGCGGCTGAGGCCGGCTGCGCTCCTCCGTGACCTTGGGGTTCGGTGTCAGCCCGTGACCTTGGGGTTCGGTGTCAGCCGTGACCTTGGGGTTCTGGGCTCCTGGGGGGGGGTCGTGCGTTTTCTGAGCCGTCGATCCACTGCGCCCCGCCCGCCTCCTCTGCTGGGTTTCCTTAGTTGACCCAGCTGCAGCCTTGGCCATCAGGGGAGTTCTGGAAGTCTCTTAAGGGACGGAGAGCAGAGCAAAAAGAGACCAAAGGCGGGGGGGGGGGGAGCAGAAGCTCCAGATGAGACGCGGGAGGCCGAGGATTCGAATCGGGGCCCAGGAAGCACGCGTGGCCCTGGGAGGCTGAGGCCGGAGGCTCGCGGAGGGAGGCCAGCCTGGAGGCCGAAAACCCCGAGCCTCTCCCTCTTATTGGTGGGGCTGTGTGGCTCGGGTGGTAGAGCACCAGCCTTGAGCCGGCCTGGCACCCCCTCGCACGACCCACTTCAGCTGCGTCCTCATAGGAGCCAAAGATGAGCAGGTGTCCTGGGGCAGGTTTCTCTAGACCAGGGAGGTCATTAACCAGCTTTTTCTATAAATGCGACATTTTATTTTCCCAGTTTGACAGGTCATAGGGTTTCTTTGGGGGCCGTCGCCTCTGCCAGCGGAGCCTCGAAAGCATTCCAATGAGAGCTGGGCTCCGTCCCAGTACATTTTTTTACTTCACAAGACACCCAGCTAGCTCTGGCGTACACGCCATTGTTTGCTGTCCCTTACCCTAGGTACGAGGCCAAAAGAGAAAAAAAAAATGCATCCTGCCTGTCTGCCTTTGTTAACCTGAAGCTAAATTTATCCAGGCTTAAATGATTTGCTTTAAAGGCAAAAAGTTCTCCCGAAGCTTAGCCAGTGTTTCTATGCAAAACGGGGAGGGGGAGGGGGGAATAAAATGAAATCCAACCTGAATCTCATTCACATCCACGATGTTGGATGAATGACAGGCCCAGGAGAAACATCTAGAAAGATCTGGGGGGTGGGGGGGTCTTAGCAAGCAGATCAGGTGGATTTCACTCCGCCCTGGGTCACTGTGGCGTGGTCAGGGCTTGTCACTCCAAAGCTAATCCAGCCCCCATGTCTGTAGCTCACGCCTGGCATCCCAGCTACTCAGGAGGCTGAGATCTGAGGATCACGGTTCAAAGCCAGCCCAGGCAGGGAAATCCGTGAGACTCTGATCTCCAATGAACTACCAAAAAACAACCACCCAGAAATAGAGTTGTGGTTCAAGTGGTAGAGCACCAACTTTGAATTACAAAACAAAAAACAAAACTCAGGGACAGAGCCGAGGTCCTGAGTTCAAGCCCCAGGACTGGCACCAAAAAAGAAACCAGTTATGTTCTGAATCGCAGGCTTGACCATTCACTGGTGCCTACCTGGTGTGCAAATGTCTCTCTTCATCACCTACTGATCTCTTCATTATGTCTCTTGTAAATATTTCTCATTTGTATTTATTTGTGTCCCCACTCCGAAGGCATAAAATGACTCATGGTATAATTTCTCATGTTGCTGATTGCATTTCTTTCTTCTGTTCTTTTTTTTTCCCCCTCTTCAAACATCTGAAGAGACAGTCCAGCCCCCTTAGCTCCTGCCTGTCATCCCAGCTACTCAGGAAGCTGAGATGTGAGGACCAGGATTCAAAGCCAGCCTGGGCAGGAAAGTCTGTGAGACTTTTCTTTCTTCTGTTTTTTTTTTTGGCTGGTCGTGGGGCCTGAACTCTGGGCCTGGGCGCTGTCCCTCAGCTCTTCAATTCAGGTGAGCGCTCTACCACTTGAGCCACAGCACCACTTCCAGCTTTTTCTGCTTATGTGGTGCTGAGGAATCGAACCCAGGGCCTCATGCATGCAAGGCAAGCGCTCTACCACTGAGCCACCTTCTCAGCCCTTTCTCTATTTTTTTTTTGTCATTCATGGGGCTTGAACTCAGGGCCTGAGCGCTGTCCCTGAGCTCTGCAGCTCAAGGCTAGCCCTCTGCCACTTGGATTCACAGCTCCATTTCCTGTTTTCTGAGAGGTTTATTGGAGATCAGAGTCTCCCAGACTTTCCTGCCCGGGCTGCCTTTGAACTGTGATCCTCAGATCTCAGCCTCCTGAGTAGCTAGGATGACAGACGGGAGCCACCAAAAACCCAAAAGCTCAGGGGCAGGGCCCAAGCCCCGAGTTCAAGCCCAAGGACTAGCACCAAAAAAAAAAAAAAAGGTTTCAGTCTAATTCTTCATGTGACTATTCATGTGATTGTATTTATTGTCGGGTGGTTGGGTTTGAGGGAAGTTTTTTTTTTTTGTTATTGATGATTTCGTTTTGTTTTTTCTCACCACCCACTTAAGTTCCCGCGAGCTTTGCTTACACGATTTCAAGTATAAGCAAAGCCATCATTAAAAATAGCGCCCCCCCCCTTCATACAAATTCCTTCCGGCGAGGAACCATGTGGCCTCCAAATAAACCTGCAGTGTTTACCTCATGCCTCAGCTGAACACCCCTCTCCTTTGTAGCAATAAATAGCCCGGGATTCCGAGAAGAAACAAATCCCGAGACTCAAAAGCCAGCTCAAGTGGGAAGGGGAAAAAAAAAAAAAAAAGGTGGGGGGGGGCTCACGCTTGTCATCCCAGCTACCCAGGAGACTGAGATCCGAGGACCATGGTTCGAAGCCAGCCTGGGCAGGAAAGTCCCTGTGAGACTCTTAATCTCCAACAAAAAGCAAAAAGCTGGAAGTGGAACTGTGGCTCAAATAGCAGAGCCCAGGCCTTGAGTTTGAGCCCTAGGACTGAATGAGTGAATGAATGAATGAACTGCACACACGTGCGGTCCTAGCCGTCAGTTTGTATAACCCTTCTGATCTCACACTCGCAGCCCGTGGCTTTGCTGAGGGTGGTTATGATCAGCCCCCTGGTACATTGTCACGCCTCCAAACACTCAGAAGAGTTTTTGAATCGATGGCTGGTGCTTCGGCAGCCACATTGTCATAAGTGGACATCTGTAAATAGTTGATCCTGGCGAGCCCCAGTCTCTGGGGAAGCTGGGGAGGGTCCCCTTCCCAGAGCTCGAGCTCCTGTGGGCCTGCTCTCGGCCAGGCACCGCTGGAGACACAAGTGTCTTACTATTCCCTCCTGACCACAGGGCCGACACTACAGAACATAGGAAAGAGTGTTTTCTTTTTAACATGAGGGAGGAAAGAAAAACACACAGAACACAGAATTGTGGAGTCTTTTTGCTTGTCTGTGTCTGCCGGTCCTGGGTCTTGAACTCGGGGCCCGAGTGCTGGCTCTGAGCTTTGCTATGGCTTCCGCTCGAGGCTCTGCTTGTGCCATCGGGCTGGTTCGCTGGCGATCGGCGTCTCCCTGGCCTTCCTGCCCGGGGCCGGCCTTGGAGCTCCAGACTCGGCCTCCAGCAGCGCCCGATCAAAGCCAGGCCTAAGGCTGTGGAGACCCGCCTGCTGCCCGGCCGGTGCTTACCTGGCCACCAGACTTGAGGGTGTTACACAGACCTAGCCGGATCGTTCCGGAAGGAGCTGGAGGAAGGCCTGCCCAGGACATTAAACACCCGTGGGCTGCGGGTGGCAGCGTCCCGTGTCCAGGGGTTTAAGCCGAGGAGGAGGGAGACTCACAAGCGCCGGCTTCGGGCGCAGCGGGGCGGGGCCGGGGGCGGGGCGGAGCTTCAGGTAGAGCTGGGGGTGGGCGGACCCGGGGGCGGAGCTTCAGGTAGAGCCGGGGGCGGGGCCGGGGCGGAGCTTCAGGTAGAGCCGGGGGTGGAGCTTCAGGTAGAGCCAGGGGTGGGGCCGGACCCGGGGGCGGAGCTTCAGGTAGAGCCGGGGGCGGGGGCGGACCCGGGGGCGGAGCTTCAGGTAGAGCCAGGGGTGGGGCCGGACCCGGGGGCGGAGCTTCAGGTAGAGACGGGGGTGGGGCCAGGACCCGGGGGCGGAGCTTCAGGTAGAGCTGCGGGTGGGGCGGGGCCCGGGGGCGGAGCTTCAGGTAGAGC
>NW_012267245.1:1317256-1318946 GCF_000151885.1 Dipodomys ordii | reverse complement strand
GGGGGCGGAGCTTCAGGTAGAGACGGGGGTGGGGCCAGGACCCGGGGGCGGAGCTTCAGGTAGAGCTGGGGGTGGGGCGGGGCCCGGGGGCGGAGCTTCAGGTAGAGCCGGGGGTGGGGCGGGACCCGGGGGCGGAGCTTCAGGTAGAGCCGGGGGCGGGGCCGGACCCGGGGGCGGAGCTTCAGGTAGAGCCGGGGGTGGGGCGGGACCCGGGGGCGGAGCTTCAGGTAGAACCGAGGGCGGAGCTTCAGGTAGAGCCGGGGGCGGAGCTTCAGGTAGAGCCGGGGGCAGGACCAAGACCGAGGCGGAGCTTCAGATAGAGACAGGGTGGGGCCAGGACCCGGGGGCGGAGCTTCAGGTAGAGCCGGGGGCGGAGCTTCAGGTAGAGCCGGGGGTGGGGCGGGGCCCGGGGGCGGAGCTTCAGGTAGAGCCGGGGGCGGGGCCGGGGCGGAGCTTCAGGTAGAGCCGGGGGTGAGGCGGGACCCGGGGGCGGAGCTTCAGGTACAGCCGGGGGCGGGGCAGGGGCGGAGCTTCAGGTACAGCCGGGGGCGGAGCTTCAGGTAGAGCCGGGAGCGGGGCCAAGACCGAGGCGGAGCTTCAGGTAGAGGCAGGGTGGGGCCGGGACCCGGGGGCGGAGCTTCAGGTGGGGCCGGGAATGAGGGCGGAGCCTCAGGTAGGGGCAGGGGTGGGACCGGGGGCGGGGCTTCAGGTAGAGCCAGGGCCGGGAGATGAGGGCGGAGCTTCGGGTAGGGGCGGGGCTTCAGGTAGGGGCGGGGCCGTCGGCGCCGCGCAGGCGCCCGGTCTCCCGGCTTGGCCCCGCTTCTCTCCACACCGCAGTTCCACCCAGTCATTCTTGGCTCCAGCCAGGCCCGGGGGCCCACGCCTGTCCTCCCCGCAGCTCCCGCAGAAAGCGGGGCTGGAGGCGTGGCTCCGGGGGCGGAGCACCGACCCGGCAAGCGGAGGCGCGGAGTTCAAGTCTTTTTCCTCGAACTCGGCGCCTGACGCTTCCGCCCCCCGGCTGGCGCTCTGCCAGCGGAGCCGGGCCTCCCGCCCCCGAATTCAAGTCTCGATGGTGGCAAGACTAACCAAAACCGGGGGTGCTGGCGTGGCTCTGGCCTGGAGAGAAACAAAGGCAGGCCCACGCCCAGGCCCTGAGTTCAAGCCCCAGGGCCGACAGGAAAGACAACGCAAGCGCGTCTTGAGCCTCGAGGTCCGCGGCGGCGGCGGCGGCGGCGCTCACACCCCCCCGATGCACAAGTGCTGCTGCGCGGGCCGCGCATGCGCCTCCGCCTCCCTCTTCCTCGGGGCTGGTTTCTTTTCCTTCTATTTTACTCTGGTTCGTGTTGATCCCACGGATCAGAGTAAAAGCGTTCGGCCCAGCGGGGTGTGCGCCAGCTCCGGGAGAGGAGTTCCTGCTGCCACCACACATGCGCGCGCACGCACATCCGTCCTCGCGGGTTAACCCCTCGACAGCCAGGAGACCCCCCCCACCCCAAGAGCCTCTGGGGTGCCCGCCCCCATCCGCCCTGCGCGCCCGAGGGGGGCGCGGGCCCCCAGCCTGCCTGCATCCGTGAACGGCATTCATTCTTCCCTCCTCCCCCCGCGCAGTGCGCAACCCCGGCCCGGCGCGGCCTGCGCGGCGCTCCGACCCCCGTGCTGAGCCCGCAGAGTCGTTTCCGGGTCCCCGGCG
>NW_012267245.1:1309724-1316186 GCF_000151885.1 Dipodomys ordii | reverse complement strand
CCCCGCCCCCTGGCCTGCTCACTTCAGACACAGGCAGCCTGCACACCGCAGAGGGAGCCCCCAAACCACAGGAACCATCAGCCCCCCCCTAAGGAGGCTGGGGGCGCCCCAAAACAGTCACCAAACAGCGTGAAAGGCTCCCTGAGCCTGAGATCACACCTCCTTAGGACGGAGATCCCGTGTGCGTGTGTGTGTGCGTGTGTGTGTGCGTGTGTGTGCGTGCCGGTCCTGGGCCTTGAACTCAGGGCCTGGGCGCTGTCTCCAGCTCTGTGTGCGCAAGCCTGGCGCTCTACCACTTAGCCACAGCGCCGCTTCCAGCTTTTCGGTGGTTTGTTGGCCATCAGCGTCTCACGGTCTCTCCTGCCCGGGCTGGCTTTGAACCGCGATCCTCTGACCTCAGCCTCCTGAGTAGCTGCGCCCCGGCCCCCGGCTGTGAATTTCCTATTTCTTTATTCGTGTGTTTGTTTCGTGACGTCCTAGGACTTGAACTTGGGGCCCGGGCTCAAGGCCTGCGCTGGAACCACAGCTCAGCTTTCTTTTTTGGGGGGGGGAGGGTGCAGGGGGGAAGGAAGTGATCATTAATTAGAGACAAAAAGGTTTCTGGGTCTTTTCTGCTCCCGCTGGCTTTGAACGGGGATCTTCTTCCCCACGTCAGCCTCCTGGGTGGCTGGGATTACAGGCGTGAGCCACCAGTGCAGGGATTGTGCGAAGGCCACCCAGGAGAGGCTTGGGGAGCACTAATCAGAGCAATCAGAGGCCTGCCAAGGGAAGGAAGGAATGAATGAATGAATGAGCCAGCATTTGCCTTGTGGGAAATGAGAAATGGACGGGAGCAGAGATGCTCACCCGTTGCCAGGACCCGGGGAGGGGGGGTGGCCTCGCTGGGGAAAACCTCCCATCCATCTAAGGGGCTCCCACCAGCCTCCAGCTGACAGCTTGAATGCCCCCACTGCCATCTAGAAAGAGCTGGAAACTTCCTCCTGTCATCCCAGGCCGACTTCTGACACTGTCCAGGGCCCCGTCCGGAGGCCCTAGGAGATAATCAGCTTTGTTTGAATTTCTTGGAGCTGGCTGAGCCCACGCAGAGAGGCCTGGGCTTCGCCTGACAGGCTGAGGTGCTGGGGACAGGAAAGAAGCTGCCTGGCAGGTTCCCTGGGTGGCAGCCCTCCTCCCCACCCCACCGCCACCCCCCAAAAAAGCAAACAGAGCCCGGCCGCAGGCCGCTGGGCTCCCTGCCACCGTTCCTGCCAGCCCTGATTCCCTCCCAATATCCAATCACCAAGTGGAGTTGTCAGCAAGAGGTGTCCAGTAGCTCACGCCTGTAATCCCAGTTTACTCTGGAGGCTGAGATCTAAGGAGATTGCAGTTGACAGTCAGCTTTTGTTAGTTGGTCTCCAGTGAACCAACAAAAATCTGAGCTGGAGGTAAGAGTCTGGTGGATGTTTTGCCTGGCCTCAAACCGTGATCCTCAGATCTCAGCCTCCTGAGTAGCTGGGATGACAGGTGTGAGCAACAGCACCCAGCCCAACCCAGCCTGAAGTCATACCTATGTGAGGAGCTGGGTGCTGGCTTCCACTGCACCACCGAGGTGATCGTGTGACACATGCAACTCTTACACCAGCAGCTTCCAGTGGAGCCGTGCACAAGGACGCGCAGCCAGCGTCCCACAGCTCAACACTCACCCACTCAGCCGCCACGCAGCCAGACAGCCAGATGGGACTTTTAAGGAAGGAGGGAAGAAGGGAGGGAGAGAGGGAGGACAAACGGGTCATAGAATGAGCAGGCGAGTGAATGGGATTGCAGATGGATGGATAATGGATGGATGGTGGATGGATGGGTGGATGGGTGGGTGGGTGGATGGATGGATGGGTGGATGGATGGATGGGTGGATGGATGGATGGATGGGTGGATGGCTGGATGGATGGCTGGGTGGGTGAGTGGATGGATGGGTGAGTGGATGGATGGATGAGTGGGTGGGTGGTGGATGGATGGGTGGATGAGTGGATGGATGGATAGGTGGATGGATAGATGGATGGATGGGTGGGTGGGTGGATAGATGGATGGATGGATGGATGGGTGGATGGATGGATGAATGGGTGGGTGAGTGGATGGATGGATGAGTGGGTGGGTGGTGGATGGATGGGTGGGTGGATGGATGAGTGGATGGATGGATAGGTGGATGGATAGATGGATGGATGGGTGGGTGGGTGGATAGATGGATGGATGGGTGAGTGGATGGATGGATGAGTGGGTGGGTGGTGGATAGAAGGGTGGATGGATGGATGGATGGGTGGATGGATGGATGGGTGGGTGGATGAGTGGATGGATAGATTGTGGACGGTTGGGTGGATGGGTGGATGGATGGGAGGGTGGATGGATGGGTGGGTGGACGGGTGGATGGATGGGTGGATGGATAGATTGTGGATGGATGGGTGGATGGACGGTTGGGTGGATGGGAGGGTGGATGGATGGATGGATAGATGGGTGGATAGGTAGGTGGATGGATGGATGGGTGGGTGGGTGGGTGTGTTGGTGTGGGGGTTGGGCACACAGCACGTGGTCTAGCCAATTCCGACAGGTGTTTTCATTTCAGCATAGATGTTCTGCCTTGCATGCCAGCGCGCCCCAACCCCTGGCAGCGTCCCCCAAACCTAAAAGTAGCAGCCAGGGCCGAAGATGTGGCTCAGTGGCACCAGCCCAGCAAGTTCACAGGCCAGCATCAAATAATAACGGCAATAATAAGAATAAATCAGGGTTCTCGAAGCCCATGAGCAGGCGGCAATGCCAGGCATGGCCACGAGGGGGCAGCAGCACCGCGCACATCGGGGCCTCAGCCCCACAGGTGGGCAGGGCAGGTGGGAGACTCAGCCGGTCCCACCTGGTATCCCCCCCGCCCCCCCTCACAGGGTCCACCCTGAGCCAGGAGTTAGAGAGAACAGGGCAGAGACAGAGCCTGACATAAAAATAAAAACCACTCCTCCCCCCTCCCTCCCTCCTTCCTTCCTTCAACATTTCTTCTTTAATTTTTTTGTGCCAGTGTCAGGACTTGAACTCAGGGCCTAGCCACTGTCGCTGAGCTTTGCACCCTAGACTGGTTGCTCTACTGTCTCTGAGCCACAGCACCACTTCGGGTCCCTTGGTGATAAGAGTCTCACAGGACTTTCCTTCCCCGGGCTGGCTTCGAACTGCGATCCTCCGGTCTCAGCCTCCTGAGTCGCGGGGATTACAGGCGTGAGCCACGGACATTTCTTCCAGCTGCTTCTTCCTCTTGGACGAACCACATCTGACTGATGGAGCCCAGAGGTAAAAGATGGAGCTGCCCAGGAACAGCATGGCAGACACTTGGGGTTGAGGGGGGGGGCGGTCAGGGTTCATTCATCAGCCTGGACTCCGTCTTCTCTCTGCGCTCAAAGCCCGGTGGAAGATGAGTCTGGGGTCATCAAAGTTTCCTAGAGCCCTACAGGCTTGATTAACCCTGGTTTCTGTATTGGAGGCTGTGTGAGCTGGAGCAAGTGACTTGACCTCTCTGAGCCTATTTCGTTGGTGCAGCGGTGGTTGTAAAGGTCTTGCTACAGACGTGGGCATGGACAGATCGGTCACCCCCTCTTCCCTCCTCCCTCCCCTCTCTCTCCATTCAGAAGCAGCCCCAGGTGCCAGCTCCCGGCCCTGCAGTTCCGAGGATTGGACACTTGGGGGCAGCAGCGAGCTGCTGATTCCGGCCTGGCCCAGGACCCCGCCCCGCTCTGCCCAGGCCTCCAGACCTGGATGGACAGATGGACAAGTGGCAAAGACCAGGCCAGGATGGGCCAATGGCGTTCTCCCTGAGTCCAGGCGACTCCAGACAGACAGACAGATGCCCCAAGAACGACTCTAAGTGTGGAGTCCGGGTAAGAAAACCCCTGACACGAAAAATGACCTGGGCTGGGAAGGTGGCTCAGTGGGAGAGCGCTTGTCTAGCACGCACGAAGCCCTGGGTTCGATTCCGCAGCACCACATACACAGAAAAAGCCAGAAGTGGGGCTGTGGGAACAATAGCCTTGAGCAAAAAGCTCAGGGACAGTGCCAAGGCCCTGAGTTCGAGCCCCAGGACTGGCACAAAAACTCAAAAATACCATGCAACAGCCAAGCACCAATGGCTCCCGCCTGTCATCCTGGCTACTCAGGAGGCTGAGATCTGAGGATCGCGGTTCAAAGCCAGCCCAGGCAGGAAAGCCCGTGAGACTCTGATCTCTAATGAACCACCAGATTTTTTTTTCCCCCCCAGGGACAATGCCTTAGCAGGCCCTGAGTTCAAATCCCAGGACTGACACACTGGAAGGGGGTGGGGGGGATCTCCAGGCCTGCCACCTTGCCTAATATTAGCAGAACAGGGGGGAGAAGACAAAGGCCAAGCCTCTTGCCTGTGACTGGCAACGTAGCTCCCCCGGATATAAATCCGGGGAGCGAAAATAGCTGAGCCCAGATAGGGCTGGTCTCATCACCCAGCGCCTGCTTTGAATCCCGGAGAATTTGGACGGAACAGCTGCCAGGATCCGAGTACCACCACCGCCTCTGGGTGGCCTCAACTCGGGCTCTTAAGCCAGGATAAAGTTGGGGAGGGGGGGAGAGGATACACTTGGGGAGCAGAGAACAGCTGGAAAAGAAAGCAAGCAAGCTGATGAAAAGGTGGCTAATCACAGCTCTGCAGCCGGGGCAGAGGGGGGAGGTGGAATGATTTTTCTGGAAGCACCATGAAAATTCTGAGCCTCCCCGCAATGAGAAGCGGGGCCTCCAGGATTTCTAGGGGTGCTGGGTGATGACATACAGAAATCAGTCAAGCCTGGAGATGCCTGGCTTCCCACTGATGACAGCAGCGTGGTGCGTGCCGTCTGCCCACCCGCGAAGGTCTGATCTCTCCGACATCCCTTGCCCAGCTCTGAGGGCAGCACCCCAGCCGCCCCAGCTCTCTGGCTGCCCGTTACCAGTGAGTTTTGACACGCTGGCCGTTGCGAAGGGTGAGAGCGGAGGTTCCACACCACAGGCCGAGTGCTGTTGCGCACGCCTGTAATCCCAGCCACTCCGGAGGAGGCTGAGGTCTGAGGATCATAGGTTGGACAGGGAAGACTCTTATCTCCAATGAAACACCAAAAAGAAAAGCTGCAAGGGGGGGGCTGTGGTTCACGTGGTAGAGCACTAGGTTTGAGCAAAAGAAGCTCAGGGACAGCGCCCAGGCCCTGAGTTCAAGCCCCACAACCAACCCCCCCCCCAAAAAAAACCAGATTAAAATAAAACCGGGTGTCTGTAGCTCCAGGAGGCTGAGAGCTGATGATCACAGTTCAAAGCCAACCTGGGCTGGAAAATTCCATGAGACTCTGAGCTCCAATGAACCACCAAAAAGCCGGAAGTGAAGGTGTGGCTCAAGCGGTAGAGCACCAGCCTTGAGCAAAAGAGCTCAGAGACAGCACCCGGCCCTGAGCTCCCGGTCCAGGACTGGCTTTCCCCAGTCCCTTGCAGTATGTTTTGGCACTGCCAGACTATCTGGTTAAAATGATTGTCACCTGCCACCCCCAGTAGCTGGGATTACAGGCATGCCTACCAGTACCTGGCAAAGGGAAATATATTTTCTAGGCCCATCTGTCCTTGTGTAACCTGGGTGGTGTTACCCCTTACACTCGGCGTCCTCCAAGCTAGGGACCCCCCCCCAACACACACACACACACACCTCCAGCTTTGTGTGTGTGTGTGCCAGGCCTAGGGCTTGAGTGCACTGTCCTTGAATTCTTTTCTCTCAAGGCCGGTGCTCTACCACTCGAGCCACAGCTCCACGTCTAGATGAGAATCTCAAGGCTTTTGTTTTTGGTGTTTTGGTCTTGGCCCAGACTGGCTTCAAACTGCCGATCTTCACATTTCAACCTCCGGGGTGGCCGGGATTACAGGCGTGCGCTACGGGTGCCCAGCTCAAGATGGGCGTACGCCACCGCAGGACCAGGGGCCGCTTTGCGGACGGCTGTGCTCGGCTCGGGGGGGGGCCCTGCACTCCCTCACCCTGTCCCCAGAGGAGGCAGGAGGCTGGCGGGAGGGGGCTGCGGTGTGGAGGCCCGCGCTGCGGGGAGGCTGGCCTTCACCAGGGTTCTGCGTCATCCTTCACGTGCAGAGGCCGCAGACACTTGGGAGCATAGAAGACATCAAATAATAATAATAATAATAAGCAGGAGTGATGCAGCACCCCCAAACACTCAGCAGCAGCCCCCCTCCTCATGGCAGCCCCCCCGCCCCCCGCGCTCACTGCGGGGCAGCCCAGGTCATCCGGGCACCGCGCACCCGTCGTCCCGCCGCTCGGGAGGCCGAGCGCTGCAGATCAAGGTTCGAAGCCAGCCCCAGGCAGAAAGTCGGGAGACCCCCTTGCTCCACTAAACTACCAAAAGACACCCCAACCCCGGCAGAAGAGCAGCTGCGGCCCCCCGGGCGGGAAGCCCCAGCGGC
>NW_012267245.1:1299228-1299694 GCF_000151885.1 Dipodomys ordii | reverse complement strand
TGAGCCCCTGATCTCCAATAAACCACCAGGAAACCGGACGCGGCGCCGCCTCGGGCAGCAAACCCAAGCGCAGGTCCTGAGTTCAAGTCCAGGACCGGCAACCAAATACACACACGGATCGTGTACCCGAGGATGCCCGGGGAGAAGTGACTTTGGGGCCCCCTTCACCTTTCCCCTCTGACCCTTGACCCCCATGCCAAAGACCAGTCTCCCCCAACACCTTCAAGAGGCGAGTTCGGGACGAGACTGAGCCTCCGCGGGCCACCTGTCAGCAGGCCGCGATCTGAGGACCACGGTTCGAAGCCAGCCCGGGCAGGAAAGTCTGTGGGACTCTGATCTCCAAGGAACCACCAGGAAACTGGAAGTGGTGCTGTGGCTCAGTGGTAGAGCGCTCGCCTTGCATGCCTGAGGCCCTGGGTTCGATTCCTCAGCACCACACAAGCAAAACGAAAAAAGCCAGAAGTGG
>NW_012267245.1:1296390-1299178 GCF_000151885.1 Dipodomys ordii | reverse complement strand
GGACCCGGGACTCGAACTCAGGACCGTGCGTTCTTGCTCAGCTGTGCGGCCGAGGCTCGGCCTCGTGAGCCTCAGCTTCGATTCCCACGAGACAAGAGGCTCACGCCTGTCATCCTAGCGACTCAGGAGGCTGAGATCTGAGGATCGTGGTTCAAAGCCAGCCCGGGCAGGAAAGTCCGTGAGACTCTGATCGCCAATGAACCACCAGAAAACCAGAAGTGGCGCTGTGGCTCAAGTGGTAGAGCGCCCTCCTTGAGCAAACAAAGCTCAAGGACAGCGCCCAGGCCCTGAGTTCAAGCCCTACAACCACCACCATTAACAACAACAACAGAATCTCATGGATGTTCCTGCCTGGGGCTGACGTTGACCTGGGATCCTCAGATTTTAGCCTCCCAATTAGCTGGGATTACAGGCGTGAGCCACTGCACTTGGCCATCCTTCAGTTTTATTTATGAACTACAATGCTACCTATGAGTGACTCGCTTTGAACATTGCAAGGGTCTGTGTGTGATCTCCTTGGCGTTGTGTGGTGTGTGTCTATCAGCCCTGCCTCAGGAATCTTTTTCTTTTTCATTTGGGTTTTTTTTGGTTCCTCTTCCACGAAGAAATTGTCCTGTGGCTGACACAGTCAGTTTCCCTACTAACCTTTTAGACCCAGTGTGAGCAAAAGTGCTGGTATCTTTCTGGCCCACAAACAGACCTGCAGGGTAGATTGACAGAGCAGCTGAGACCTGTCTAAGCCCCCCCCACACACAACTGCCAACACGATTTCTTCACCACCACTTTTCCATGGTAGTGGTTGGTGGCCGGACATCACTTTCTAGAATCATCGAAGATAAGGAAGTCATATCTACGGGGCCATCAAGGAAGCGTTCCAGCCCTCCACCAGCTGCTGCTACCCAGTCTGGGGCCTGAGCCTTGAGGGGCTGACCTTTGGGGGTGGGAGGTGTCCCCTTCTCTCCTAGAGTGGCACCCGGGGCCTGTCCCCAATGAGAAACCTCATCCGGGACCTTCTTCATGACAAGGGATTTCAGAAATTAGTCACAGGCTGGAGACCAGGCAGAGGCTGGAAGTGGCAGGAAGATATCTGTAACAGAGTCTTGGGGGGTTGGGGGTGTCTTTCACCCCGAGGTCACTGTAGTTCAGTCTGCCCCTCAGGAGTTGGGGATGGCTTGTTCAAGAATGAATCCAGGCCGGGCATGGATGCTCAGGCTTATATAATCCTAGCTACTCAGGAGGCTGAGATCTGAGGATCACGGTTCAAAGCCAGCCTGGGCAGGAAAGTCCATGAGACTCTTATCTTCAATTAAGCACCAGAAAACCAGAAGTGGCGCCGTGGCTCAAATGGTAAAGTGCTAGCCTGAAGAGCTGAGGGACAGTGCCAACCCAGAATTCAAGCCCCATGACAGGAAGAGGAGGAGGAGGAGGGAGGAAGCCACTGGTTAGGGTCAGTGCCTAGGCCCTGAGTTCAAGCCCACAGCCAGTAAATTTGTTTTTTAAGTAGCCATGAAGTCCTGAGTTTCTCCTTTCTTCTGGATATTCCTCAATCCCCATCCCTACACCTTGCTGTATTTTCTTTTCTCTTCTTTTTCTTTTTTTGCCAGTCCTGGGGCATGAACTCAGGGTCTGGGCACTGTCCCTGAGCCTCTTTTGCTCAAGGGTAGCACGATACCACTTGAGCCACAGCACCACTTCTGGCTTTTTTCTGTGTCTATGGTACTGAGGAATAGAACCCAGGGCTTCATGCATGCTAGGTGAGCACTCTACCCACTGGAGCCACCTTCCCAGCCCTGGTCCATGATTTTTTTTTTCTTTTTAATTCATGGAAGCCACACTGGAGGTGTACCAGTTGGTCAAGCAAAGAAATATGAGACCCCGGGCCCTGAGTTCAAATCTTGGTATATTGAGTTCAAACCATGATACCAGCAGGAAAAAGAAAAGAAAATGAAAGAAAGAAAAAAGGAGGGAGGGAGGGAAGGAGGAAAGAAAGACAGAAAAAGCAAGCAAGCAAGCCTGGCTAGCAAGTCTGGTTGTGTCACCAACATGATATTGCTAACAATTAAATTATCCTGTCTTCACTGTTTTCTCTTGTTTTTTTAGTTAGTTCTTGGCTCACGCCTGTCATCCTAGCTACTCAGGAGGCTGAGATCTGAGGATCACAGTTCAAAGCCAGCCTGGGCGGGAACGTCTGTGAGACTCCTATCTTCATAAACAAAAAGAAGAAAAAGTCCTAAGTGGCTGGGTGGCTCAAAGGATAGAGCACCACCAGCCTGGAGGAGGAAAGGCTCAGGAACAGCACCCAGGCCTAGATTTCAGGCCCCATCACACACACACACATGCACACACACATACACACACGCGTGCGTGCACACACACACAGGCCCCATCACACACACACACACACAGGCCCCATCACACACACACACACAGGCCCCATCACACACACACACACAGGCCCCATCACACACACACACACAGGCCCCATCACACACACACAGGCAGAGCATGGGGGGGTCCCGGATTCTTGGGGATCCACCATCCCCCCATCCCCGGCTCCCCGCAGGTGCCCGTGCCGGCTGGGGGGGCGGAAGGACCCTGTCGTCGCTGGGCCGGAGATAAGGTGACAGCGCCGAGATTCTGTGCGGAAGCGCCGGCTATTTCAGAGCCGCTATCACAGCCTTATCTGGGGGGGGCCGTGGAGACCCCACCCCGACCCGATCCCCGGACCCGGTGCGCCCGGGATCGGGAGGGGGTGGGGTGGAGTCAGGAATTGACATATTTTGCTGCC
>NW_012267245.1:1290053-1292234 GCF_000151885.1 Dipodomys ordii | reverse complement strand
GCCACTTCTGGCTTTTTTCGTTTTGCTTGTGTGGTGCTGAGGAATCGAACCCAGGGCCTCAGGCATGCAAGGCGAGCGCTCTACCACTGAGCCACCTTCCCAGCCCCCTGAACAGTTCTTTTTAAAACTTTCAAAAATAAAAAAAAAAGAACCAAGAGCCTCATTCTTTTTAAACCTTGTCAGTTTGACCAGCAAAAGTGAATCTTCTCTTCCACTTACCTTTTTCTTTTCTTCCCTTCCTTCTTTCCTTTCTTCCTATCCTTTTCTCTTTCTTCTTTCTTTTTCTCCTTCCAATGAGGCTCTCATTCTTCGCCCTGTTTTCGTTCTGTGGAGCCTTTTTTTGTAATGGGGTAGGGAAATTCCTTGCGTGGAAACCTTCTAGCATTTTTCTCTTGCTGTTATTCTTCTCTCTAATTCTAGTTAGGATATTTTTGCTCTGCCAAAGTGGTTTTGCAACCTTGTGTGGTGTGTAAGTTATTTGGTGATTGTCACCCTACAAAATCACGCATGCACTCCAAACAAAACTATCTAGCTCAATAAAACGATAGAAGGGGAAAAAAGTAAGCTCCCTACAGCTAGCTAAAGTAAAGTTCTCTCTCTCTCTGTCTCTCTCTCTCTGTGGAACAAGAGAGTCTTCCTTGTGGGTGAATTTATTTTCCCAAGATTCAGGGTCTCAAGTCTAAGAACCTTGGTGTGTGTGGTGTGTGTGTGTGTGTGTGTGTGTCCGTCCTGGGACTTGAACTCAGGGCCTAGGCTCTGGCCCTGCACATTTTTGGCTCAAGGCTGGTGCCCTACCACTTGAGCCACAGCTCCACTTCCAGCTTCTTTTTTTGAAATGTAGTGCTTCATTAGAGATGAGAGTCTCAGACTTCCCTGCCCCTGGCTGCCTTCAGACAAAGATCCTCGCAGCTCAGCCTCCTGAGTGGCTGGGATTACAGGCATGAGCCACCAGCGCCTTCGCTGTGGAACATAGAGAAGGCAGCGGAGAAAGCCATCACCGAATTGTGTGATGGCATTCAAGGAGAATCCAATCCAAACCCCAACTCTGGGACATCTTTGAGGGCAGAAGTCTCACTCAAGGGGAATCAGAGGACAGATTAAGTGCCACACTCCTTGGTGGAGGTAGAACCTGGTGCAGGAGAGTGGAACCCCAGAATGGTAATCCACAGCCCCCCCAAACCCCCAGACCTCCCCCCTCTAGCCTGAGGCCTGGTTGGGGAGGGAGAGAGAGTCGGTCCTCTCGGAAACTCATCCATCAGCTGGAGAAAGAGCAGAGTCGAGTTCTCGGTCCTCTGTTTGCTTTCTCGCCAATTATTGCCGGCCTCTGTGTGTTGATACAGACATTGGCCCCCAAAAGTGCTAATGTTCATTTATCAAGGGGGAACCCGCCAGCGACTCCCACAACTTGTGGTCCTTCCCCCAAATATAAACAACGGAGGAGAAGAGACTTCCAGACAGAGTCCTTGTTGAAGATAAAGCCCGGGATAACGCGGCCTGACTCCGGTGGACCGGCTCTCCGGGTGCATTAATGATTCCTGCCTTTATCTTTCAATTAATCACATCTACTTTTTTTTCTTTTTTGGTAAGGGATTCAGCCCGAGCTGATTGCAGGAAGCGATTGCTTTTCAATTAATAATAATTTATTTGCGCACAGCGCACCCCTTCCCTAAAGTCTTAAAAGGCAAAGAAAGGGTTGCAGAGACATTTCTCTCCCTCTCCCCCCTCTCCCTCCCCCCTTCATCCCTCTTCCTCCTCCCCCCCCACCCCCAGTTCTTCAGTCTGTCTCCATTTGTGTCTCTCGGCCTTGCTCTGGTTGAAAGCTGTTTGTTTGTCCTTCGAGATGGGAAAATGTAAGGCGCAGAGAGATCGGGCCTGCTGTGGGAAAAATAAAGGTGTCACCCCTCCAAAACAAACCAGGAAAGAGGGGGGAAAGCCAGAGGATAGAGAGTTTCTGTCTTTCTCCCTCCAGCCCACCCACCCCCAAGCATGGCAAATTCTAATTTAAAAATCAAATTATACATGTGTGTGTGTGTACACACTGCAAAATGAAGCATGAAATTGCTATTGGATAGTTTATGGTATTTTGTTGAGTATGGTTCCAACTTCTTCTTCTTCCTCTTCCTCTTCCTCCTCCTCCTTTTCTTCTTCTTCTTCTTCTTCTTCTTCTTCTTCTTCTTCTTC
>NW_012267245.1:1287678-1290003 GCF_000151885.1 Dipodomys ordii | reverse complement strand
TCTTCTTCTTCTTCTTCTTCTTCTTCTTCTTCTTCTTCTTCTTCTTCTTCTTCCTCTTCTTCTTCTTCTTCTTCCTCTTCTTCTTCTTCTTCTTCCTCTTCTTCTTCATCGTTGTTATTGTTATTATTAATTATTATTATTAGGCCTCATTTCCTTTCTCTGGGAAGGCCCACAGCCTTTTCTGTAGCGGAAAGAATTAATGAGCAGACTCATGCAGGGTGTAAAGAGGGATTTTTTTGGGGGGGGGAAGAATACATCGAATTTTATCTTCTTCCCCCTGCCCCATTCCCAACCTTACCCCATCCAAAAAACAAAACAAAACAAAAAAAAAGCCAAAGATTTTTATCCATTTTTTCCTGACACCTGACCTACTGCATTTCAGAGAGAAAAAAAAATAAGTGATCAATCCTCCCTTCTTTGATTTATAAAGGAAATGCTCATTGAGAGAGAGAGAGAAAGATGCTTCTTTTTCTTTTTCCAGAACTACAACTCCCCCCCCCAAAAAAAAACAAGACAAAAAAGGAAAAAGTCAGGCGGATTCCGGATGTCGCCTCCATGTCCCCCCCACCCCCCTTTAAACGGTAATATTTCAGGCGAAGGTTCACCCTAATCTTTCAAACTGTCATCGCCAGCGGACACAGGGCGAGCGGTTCCAGGACCCCCGGCTCCTAGATCTGTCCAGAGAGACTTTTCGTTGAATCCGAGACGGCTTTCGTTTGTCAGGTGCCATGGTGTGGACACTAAAACACCACCACCCCAAATTAACCACCTTCACCCAGTAAAAAAAAAAAAAAAAAATCTAAAACTGGTTCCAAGCAATAAATAACCAGTCCAAAGCCTTGGTGAAGACAAAACAACTCAACAACAACAACAATAAAACGAAGGATCTGGTCAGGACTCTGTGGCTGGGGGGGGGGGTGGGTAGCCCCTTGGAGGGCAGGCGACTGGGAGTGAGGAGACGCAGCCTGGCACCGGTGCCCGGGGTCTGGGGGGAGGCGTCCGGGCGCTGTGCGGCCCCAGGCCCGGCTCGGGGCGGCCCGTGCTCGGGAGACCAGGACTCGGGAGTTTGCGCGCGGGGAGCTTCAGGCAGGAACGGATGCCACGGTCGGCTTTGTCCCTGTGTTTCATGTGAGCGCTTCCTCCCGTCGCCCCGACTTGGGTGAGGATAAGTGTCATTAGCTAACACATGACGGGGTGCCATGAGCAAACCCCCCCTTTTTTTTTCTTTCTTTCTTCTTGGACCCCCAAGGAGCGAAAGCCCTCCCGGCCCCCGGTTCTCAGATTGTGGGAAATCCAGGCTTCTCTAGGGCGGGCCATCCTCAGCACCCCTCAATCCTGGAGCCCCTCTGTCGGCTCTGAGATTGATCCCGGATTAGAAGTGTCCTGTCCCGCTGCTTCCCGGCTCGTCCTGGCTCCAGAGCCGGTCCCCAGGGCGGCCTGGGGCGCTGTCTGCCCGGGCCGGAGCTCGGGGAGCCCGGGGAGCCCGGGGAGCCGGCCGCGGCTGGTGGACGGTTTAGCCTGTAGGCCAGGAGGGTGGTGAGAGAATGGGGTGACAGGACGATTGTCCCCAGGAGAAGCAGCGCGTGTCCAGGCCTCCTGGACACGTTCTCCTTTCTGTCTGTCTGTACGTGTCTGTGTGTGCGTCTGTCTGTCATCTGTGGTCTGTGTGTGTCTCTGTGTGTGTCTGTGTGTCTGTCTGTGTCTCTCTTTATGTGTCTCTGTGTATGTCTGTCTGTGTCTGTGTGTGTGTCTGTCGTCTGTGTGTCTGTCTGTCATCTGTGGTCTGTGTGTGTCTGTCTGTGTGTGTGTCTGTGTGTCTGTGTCTCTCTTTATGTGTCTCTGTGTATGTCTGTCTGTATGTGTCTGTGTGTGTCTGTCGTCTGTGTGTCTGTCTGCGTGTCTGTGTGTGTGTGTGTCTGTATGTCTGTCTGTCGTGTGTCTGCGCGTGTCTGTGTATGTCTGTGTGTCTGCATGTCTGTTGCCTGTGTCTGTGTGTCTGTGCGTGTGCGTGTCTGTTGTGTGTCTGTGTGTCTGTCTGTGTGTGGGGGGGATACATTTCTTCTAGAGGAGAGTCAGCCGGACACAATTAGGAGCTGAGGGAAGGGGTGAGTGGGAGCGGGGCTCAGGACCCCGCTTTGCTCGCGAACCCCTCGGCTGAGATGATAACCGTATATTACATACACACGTATATAAAGGGGGGTCCCCCGCGGAGAGCGGCGCCCCGGGGCGTCCCGCTTCCATCTCCGCGTCGGAGGCCGACATCGGGGGAAGGCGCTTGACACGCTCGGACCGGGTCCCCCGGACCCCCGGGTCCCCGATGCCCCC
>NW_012267245.1:1284801-1287064 GCF_000151885.1 Dipodomys ordii | reverse complement strand
CGCCGCCCCGGCCTTCCCCGACGCCCCGGCCTTCTACCCGCGCGTCTACGGAGACGCGGAGCCCGCGCGGGACCCCCGAGCCGAGAAGAAAGGTGAGGGCCCCGGGCTCGGGGACAGAGGCACCCCGAGACGATCGCGCGGGTCCCCGAGGGTCGGGGATCGGAAACGGGGGGACGCGGGGTCTCCCCGCACGTGGGGGGGGTCTGGGCGGCCCCCCACTTCTTGCAGCCCTGGGTGCGGGGCGCACAGCGGACCGGGCCGGGCTGGGGGAGCTCTAGCTACAGAGGGTTAAAATGAAAACCCCGCGTTTGACTTCAGGGGTCTTTTATTTTACATTTGTTATTGTTATTGTTGTTATTGTTAGTTATTATTGGCTTCAGTGGCACAGAGAAGGTCCCCGCGCGCACAGCACGGGAGCTGCGGACGGGCGTCCATGGCCACCAGCGCCCCTCCTCGGGGGTCTTTTTGTTTGTAGAAATAAAGTGCACAGGGGGGATGAGACAGGAATCAGAGCCCCGCGTGCACACGCACACACACACGCACACGCACACGCACATCCCCGCACGCACCGCTGAATGAAGGCGCCCACGATCTGCCCCTCGCTCTGGCTTCCCCGGCCCCGTCCTAGCGCTGCGCGCTTGGCCAAGTTGGGCCTTAGATTTGTAACGTGAAATGCTAAGGAACCTGATTTCCCTTGAGGAGGAGGAGGGTGAGGGTGAGGGTGATGGTGATGGTGATGGTTTGCAGCCGGGACCCAGGGCCTCACCCGTGAGACCATCCACTTCGCAGGCCCGCGCTTGGCCGCTGAGCGACACCCGTGGGTGTCGTTTGCTTGCTGTTTTTAAGCGGAGCAATTCTGAAGTCCTCGGCTGTGCCCAAATCATACCCACCGACGCGTAGATGACGAACCCCATCCATCCTGTGCCCCGTGGCGCGCGCGCCCGGCGGCCTCCTCGCTCTCCCGGAGGCTGAGATGGGGAGGATCGAGGGGGTTTGAAGCCAGCCAGGACAGGAGCGTCCCAGAGCTGCTTTTTAATCCTCCAATGAACCAGCAAAAGAAAAAAAAAAGGGCAGCAGCGGAACTGGGGCTCGAGCAAAAGAAGCTCGAGTGTCCAAGCCCAGATTTCAAACCTCAGGACACACACACACACACATGAAAAAGACGAATGATCCGGGATTGAAGCAGAGAGCTGCAGAAGGCGGCCTTCGTGGGGACGGAGCGGGCTTTCCAGCGCAGGGAAGGAACTTGTCCTTTTCCTGGGAGACCCAGGCCCCCCTGGGAATCTTCGCCCCCAGGCCAAGGAAGGCCAAAGGGCAAAATGGCCAGGGAGAGGTGGACAGCGAACCCCTCGATTTGCCCAGGGGCGGATGTCAGCGATGCGAGAATTTCTGAGGCGCGGGCCGGGCACCCAGTGCTTGCTAAGTCGGCCCTTCTGCAGCTCTGGGCCTTGAATTCGAACTCGGAGCCGGTTGGTTTTTAGGTTCCTTGATTGTGGCTAATGGGAGCCAGGCGTCAGCACGGCCAGGGGCCTGTGCCGCCCTGGGGCTCTTTGGGGCTTTAGTTTTAGGACTGGGCGCCCCCCTTCCTTCATTCAAACCCTTCAACCCCGCAGCGCTGCCTGTGCGGGCCCGAACCTCCGGCTTTGACTGTCTGTCCTTCTGTCGGTCGTGGGGCTTGAACTCAGGGCCTGGGCGCCGTCCCTTGCCTGGTCGCTGGAGGGAGGCTGGCGCGCGCCCATCCGATCCACGGCTCCCGCTCAGCCTTTCCGCTGTGGTGGTTTTTTAAGGGTGAGAAAACTCATCGGAACTGGACGGGAGCGAGCAGAGCAGACACAGACAGACAGACAGACAGGGGAGAGGAGGCGGAGGAGGCCGCGCTGTGGGTGCTCCCCAAAGGGGGATGGAGAAGGGGGGACCCACCCCCTCTTTTTTCTTCTCATTTTTTCCTGGCTCAGTGGAAGATCCGCCTCTGGTGCACGCGTCCACGGCCTAGGCTGGCTTTGAACCGCCATCCTCCAGATCTCAGCCAGGCGAGCCCTGGAGAGGGGGGGCGGCTGTTGTTCAGGGGGTGCAGGGTCCAAATTTGGATGGGTTCGTCCTCCAAGGGGAAGGGTAATGGGGAGGGGAGGCAAAACGCAGGGCGAGGAGACACACCCGGGCCCCAGGACCTAATAACAACAACAATAATAATAATAACAATAACAACAATAACATCAATAACAATAACATCAATAATAGTAATAATAATAATGATCAGAGTTAA
>NW_012267245.1:1283102-1283926 GCF_000151885.1 Dipodomys ordii | reverse complement strand
GGCGGCCCCGGGGGGGCCACGCTGCACGGCATCCGAGCCTGGTAGGGAAGGGACCCGACGCCACGGGGGAGGGGCTCCCTCGGCCGCCCGTCCGTCCGTCCATCCATCCACCCACCCATCCATCCATCCATCCATCCATCCACCCACCCATCCACCTGCCCATTCATACACCCATCCACACATCCGCCTATCCATCCATCCATCCATTCACCCACCCATCCACCCATCCATCCATTCACCCACCCATCCACCCATCCATCCATTCACCCACCCATCCATCCATCCATCCACCCATTCACCCACCCATCCACCCATCCATCCACCCATCCATCCACCCATCCACCCATCCATCCATCCATTCACCCACCCATCCATCCACCCATCCACCCATCCATCCATCCACCCACCCATCCATCCATCCACCCATCCCACCCATCCATTCACCCACCCATCCATCCATCCATTCACCCATCCATCCATCACATCCACCCATTCACCCATCACATCCATCCATCCATCACATCCATCCATTCACCCATCCATCCATCCACCCCTCTATCCATCTATCCACCTGCCCATCCATCCACCCATCCACCCATCTATCCATCCACACATCCACACATCCACACATCCACCCATCCATCCATCCATCCACCCATCCATCCATCCATCCACACATCCACCCACCCACCCATTCATCCATCCATCCTCCCATCTGTCCACCCATCTACCCATCCATCCCTCCATCCACCCCCCATCCCACCGCTCCAGAACAAGCCCCAGGAGGTTTGACCCCGGAACAATTCCCCTCTCCGTCCACCCCC
>NW_012267245.1:1277556-1278395 GCF_000151885.1 Dipodomys ordii | reverse complement strand
CGCGCGGGTGAAGGCTGGGTGGGTGGCACAGACAGCCGGCGCGCGGGGGGGCTCGCGCCTTGACGATCGCAGAGGACTGTGGTTCGAAGCCAGCTGGGCACGGAAGGCTGGGAGACTCTTTCCCATTAATCACAGAAATAAAAAGCTGGAAGCGGCGCCGTGGCTCACGGGGTGGAGCTAGGCATGCGCAGAAGCCGCTCAGGGACAGCGCCCGGGCCCTGAGTTCAAGGCCCGGGACTGACCAAAAAAGATCACTCTGTGTGTGTGTGTAATCATTCACATGTGTTCGTAAGCCTTCCCCTTGATCGGTGGCTTTTTATTAACGTGCTGTCGGCCGTGGGGTTTGAACTCGGGGCTGGCGCTGTCCCCCAGCTCTTCAGCTCAAGGCCGGCGCTTCCTGTTTGCTGGTGGTTCACTGGAGTCTCCCGGACTTTCCTGCCCGGGCTGGCTTCGAACCTCCATCCTCGACCCCGGCCTGCTGAGGAGCGGCCGGCATTCAGCCAGGAGCCCGGGGCTGGTGCTCTACCTCGTGGGCCACACCTCCAGCTCCTCCCTCGCGCTGGTGAACTGGAGACGGACTTGTCCGGCCGGCCTGGAGCTGCGACCCTCAGATCTCAGCCTGCAGACTGGACTCTGCAGCTGCCTCCACTTGGGCTCTTCCCCATTTTACAGACGGGGAAACCGAGGCCTGGGACGTGGCCTAGACTGGGCCGGCAGAACTGAGGCCGGCCCGGAGTCTCGGCATTGCACGGCTTCCGTCTGGGGACCTCGGGAGAGGCCCGGGCCGCAGGCCTGCGGAGGCTGCGGAGGGCGTGGCCAGGCCGGGGGAGGGCGTGGCC
>NW_012267245.1:1265893-1277506 GCF_000151885.1 Dipodomys ordii | reverse complement strand
CCCCCGTATTTATGTGTTTACTCGTTGCTGTAAGAAGGGAGGAGCGCCCGGCCCCGCCGGCCCTGCCATCCTTTGACCCCCAGCGCGTTTCCAAGGACATTTGCGCCAAGCGGGCAAAGCCAGGATATGGTTGATAATAAAAAGTTACTCGCCCCAGGCCCTTGTCACAGCCTGTCTGGGATTATTCCCTACCAGCCAAGGGAGAGCCTAGTTCATTTGTGCTTGTATTTGATTGTGTGTGTGTGTGTGTGTGTGTGCACACGTGTGCACGTACTCACAGGGAATGAGACGTAAACTCACGGCCTTGGTTTTTCCATTCCAGGATTGATTGATTTATAATGGTTTATTGGAGATCAGAGTCTCACAGACTTTCCTGCCCGGGCTGGCCTTGAACCGCGATCCTCAGATCTCAGCCTCCTGAGCAGCTCGGATGACTAAGCGTGAGCCACCAGCGCCCGGTGAGAAAACCTATTTGAAGGTGTATTTCTGACACCGCTGTGAGCGGTGGCTATTTTCAGGCCACACTGGTCGAATGTTATTAGATTTCTCTCGCTTCAGACAAGCAGCGAGCATGCCCAGAGCTGCCAACCCTGCGACTTTGAATTCTAACATCATCTTAGAGCTGCCGAACGGCCCATAAGCCATCTAATGCCAGCCGGGCACGGTGGCTCACGCCTGTCACCCTAGCTACTCAGGAGGCTGAGATCTGAGGATCATGGTTCAAAGCCAGCCTGGGCAGGAAAGTCTGTGAGACTCTGATCTCCAGTAAACCACCAAAAAAAAAAGCTGGAAGTGGCGCTGGGGCTCAAGCGGTCGAGCGCTCGCTTTGAGCAAAAAACAAGTTCAGAGACAGCATCTAGGTCTTGAGTTCAAGCCCCAGAACTGGCAATAACAACAACAACAATAATAGTAATAATATTAAACCATGCTAGCCATCGGGGCGCGAGTCATGGTGGGCTGTCTCGTTTTTTGTGTGTAAAATGGTGAACAAAAAAATCACCTCCTTTGGAGCCCAGAGTTTGTCCCTGGATGCGGGGGTTTGCCTGCTGCACCCCGGGAGACCGGAGGGGACCCCGGCTAAGACTCCCTAGGGCAGCGAAGATACTGGTGGTTCGAGTCCGGGAAGCAACAGCAGCCGCTTCGTTCGCCCCGTGGGCCTGCGTGGTTTGCTTTTGATTTTTTTTATTCCCCGTGGCACTGTCTCCCTACCTTTTTCCACTCAAGGCTTGAGTGATTTACCCCAGCTGGCTTCCAACCAAACCGAGAGCCTCAGCTCTCAGCCTCCCCGAGTGGCTAGGATTACAGGCGTGCGCGACTACCCGCGTCCTTCTTCTCTTCTGGTGAGTGAGTGCGTCCCCAGCCCGCCTTGGCTGGTGTTTTGCTGGGTCGCAGGGAGGTTAGTTAGTACCAGACGCTGGATTTTAGGGGCCCCAAGGTGCTGGGTAAAAGATGCACATGGGGGGGTCTCCCACCCCCAGGTCAGGGCTCAACGGTGCAAGGTTTGCAAACCGCATTAGAGAACCGGCCGGGTCCCCGCTGGGGGGTTGTTCAACTCAGCAGGAGCTTTTCCTATGCTAAGCTCAGCTCCTGCTGAGCCTACAGCCAGCCTCCGACAGCACTCTCCGAGACTAAGGTAGTGCCCACCGCAGCCCCACCATCCCCGGGAGTGCGCGCTGAGGGGCTCCGGCCGCCCTCTTAAGGGCCTCCGTGGTGGAGGAACCCACCAAGGACTCACCTGACCCCGGCGCGCTTCCCGTGGTTCACGTGGATCACCGTAGCTGCTCAGGTGGCTGAGGTCTGAGGATCGGGGTTCAAAGCCAGCCTGCGCAGAGCAATCAGAGGGATTCTTATTTCCCACGAACGAGGAGTGGAGGCGTGGCTCAAGTGGTAGAGCATCTGGCCTTGAGGGAAAAAGTCAAGCGAGAGAGTAGAAGGCCAGGAGTTTGAGTCCCAGTACCAGGAAGGAAAGGGAGGGAGGAAGGGAAAGAAAGAAAGAAAGAAAAAGAAAGGAAGAAAGAAAGAAAGGAAGGGAAAGAGGAAGAGAGAAAAAAGGAAGAGAGAAAGAAGAAGGAAGGAAGGAGAGAGAGGAAAGGAAAAGAGGAGAGGAAGAAAAGGAAAAAAGAAATCAGTATTTTGTTCAAGACCCTTCCTGCACACTTTGCCCTCCCCTCTCCTCCCCTTCCCTCCCCTCTTCTTCCCTTCCCTCCCTTCCTTTCTCCCCTTTCCTCTTCTCCTTCCTTCCTTCCTCTGATCGATCCTTTCTTTCTTTCTTTTTCTTTCCTTCCTTCTTCCTTCCTTCCTTTCTTCCCTTTCTTCCTTCCTTCCTTCCTTCCTTTCTCTTTTTCTTTCTTTCTTTCTTTCTTTCTTTCTTTCTTTCTTTCTTTCTTTCTTTCTTTCTTTCTTTCTTTCTTTCTTTCTTGTTGCTCCTGGGGATTGAACTCAGGGCCTGCGTGCTGTCCTTTCGTTTTATTCTTTCCAGAACAATCAATGCTCTACCATTTGAGCCACAGCTTCCCTTCCCGCTCTTGCGGGGGACTTTTCCTGCCCAAGCTGGCTTCACCCCGGCCCCCCGTGTTGCTCACGCCTTCTGGGTCGCTGGGATTACAGGCATGAGCCGCCAGCGCTGCCTTTCCATTTGCCTGCAGGGACATTACAAGCAAGATCTCTATATGTTATTTCTCCTGTGTATCTTTTTGTGCACGCGCGTGTGCGTGCAACTTTGTGCCAGTCCTGGGGCTTGAAGTGAGGGCCTGGAGATTTTTCACTCAAGGCTGGTGCTCTACCCCTTGAGCCACACCTCCCCTTCTGACTTTTCGTTGGAGATAAGTGTCTCAAGGACATTCCTGCCCGGGCTGGCTTTGAACCTTGATCCTCAGATCTCAGCCTCCTGAGTAGCTAGGGTGACAGGCGGGAGCCACCAGCACCTGGCTTTGTGGATGTTTTATCCTGGGGGGGTCAAACCCAGAGCCTGCCTTCAGCGAGCGCTGGGTCTCTGAGCTGGGTCTTTCTGTTCCTGGTTAGTCTCTCTGTTAGTGACCCCGTGCGTCTCTTTGTGAGTGGCCGGCTGGTGTCCACAGGGAGGTGGCTTAAAGCCCTCGACCTCTGACCAAAAGTAAAATCCCATAATCTAACAGCTCTTCACCCCCAAACTGCAAAAATACCCCCCCAACCACGGGCCCACAGTGGAGCACAAACAGGGTCCTGTTCAGCCCCTTGAGATAGACTCTCTAGCAAAATGGTAGCGTGGAGGGTGGGCAGGTACAGTAGCTCCTGCCTGTAATCCCAGCTATGGGAGAGACTGCGATCTGAGGATCGCAGGAAAGACCAGGAGACTCTTATTTCCAACCAACCAATTAACCCGGGTTTGCAAAGCGTTTGTTTCCCCGATAGACTAAATGGGTCGTGTTTTTGTTTTTATCTTTGTTATACAAAAGAGTGGTCTTTTAACAAAGCAGTTTATGAATACAGCGTGTCTTGAGCAATCTCTACCCCCCCATGGCTCCCATCCATTTCCCCCCTTTCTTTGTTATTGTGTGTGTGTGTGTGTGTGTGTGTGTGTGTGTGTAATCAGTATTATAGCCTATAGCCAGGCGCCGGTGGCTCACGCCTGTCATCCTAGCTACTCAGGAGGCTGAGATCTGAGGATCACGGTTCAAAGCCAGCCTGGGCAGGAAAGTCCCTGAGACTTTTATCTCCAATGAGCCACCAAAAAGCTGACGTGGAGGTGTGACTCAAGTGGTAGAGCACCAGCCCTGAGTGAAAAAGCTCAGGGACAGCGCCCCGGGCCCGAGTTCAGGCCCCAGGACTGGCAGAAACAGAACAAAACGAAATACAAAAACCTCTGGGCACACAAGCCCAATCTTCTTTGGCACAGATTTTGCTAAATCAGAATGATTCCCCTTCCCCTTCCCTCCCCTCCCCTCTCAGTCCTGGGTCTTGAACTCGGGGCCTGGGCGCTGTCCCTCAGCTCTTCAGCTCAAGGCGAGCGCTCTACCACTTGAGCCACAGCGCCACTTCCGGTTTTCTTGGAGACCAGAGTCTCCATGGACTTTTGTTCCCAGGCTGGCTTTGAACCACGATCCTCCCGATCTCAGCCTCCTGAGTAGCTAGGGTGGCCGGAGTGAGCCACCAGCCCAGTCTGTCCTTTCTGTCCTGGTCTCTTGGCCCGTGGCAAGCAGTGGGGAATCCTGACAGGCCTGTGGCCCAGGGCCATGTTGGCCCATCCCCCGCCCTGCCCCAGCCCACAGCTGCTGAGACAGCTGTGCGGGTTTACCTCATCCCCTCACCCCCGGCCCAGAGCTAATGGCTGACCCTTCAAAGCCGCTGTTTGTCAAGGAGGAAACTGTCAAGTCCCATTCAAACCAGGTGCTGTGGCTCACGCCTGTCATCCTAGCTACTCAGGAGGCTGAGATCGGGAGGATCGTGGTTCAAAGCCAGCCCCGGGGAAGAAAGTCCAGGAGACTCATCTCCAAGAAACGACTCAGAAAAAGCCCGAGGTGGAGCTGTGGCTCAAGTGGTTAGAGCACTAGCCTTGAAAAACAAAAAAAAAAACAAAACTCAGGGACAGCGCCCAGGCCCTGAGTTCAAATCCCAGGACTGGTTAATAAAAAAAAAACTAAAGCAAAGCTAAAAGTAAATAAATATTAAGGATGGGGGCTGGGAAAGTGGCTCAGCCTAGCATGTATCAGACCCTGGGTTCGATTCCTCAGCCCTTTTGTTTGTTTGTTTTTATGGCAGTCCTGGTGCTTGAGCTCAGGGCCTGGACGCTGCCCTTTAGCTTTCTTTGCTCAAGGTGGGCGCTCTACTACTTGAGCCACAGCGCTACTTCCAACTTTGTTGGTTCACCGGAGAGAAGTCCTATAGACTTTCCTGCCTGGGCGGGCCTCGAACCGCGATCCTCAGATCTCAGCCTCCGGAGTAGCTGGGATGATGGGAGCGACCCCCCCCCAGCTCTGTCGGCGGGGGCCCTGTTGTGGTATTCCTGACTCGTTGGCCACGTGTCACCCTGAATTCACAAAGGAACGTGAGACCCTCAGGGTGCCCCATCAGACGAGCAATGACATTGGTTTGGCCCTGTGACCCCCCTCATCGGAGCCCCTGCGGTGGACTCTCTGTTTCCTGAACTGTCATCTAATAAAAACCTGTGTTGACAAGCGCTCCGGCCTGGGGGGGTTTTGTTACCGTCTTGGGAAATGGGCTAAGTGGGGGGGGGATGGAGCAGCCACAGGGAGTCTAGAAAGAGAGAAAAATGAAAAATCCAAAGACCCCCCCCAACATCAAAATAATTGGGGCCCCAACCGCTCACGTCTGTTTCCCATGATTGAGTCCCTGACCAGCTCCTGGGGTCTGCGGCTCAGTCAAGTGCAGGGGGACCCTCAGGCTGCTGCAAGGGGGGGGTGGAGGGGGGTGCATGCGGGCACACGCTGGCCATGGGACTTGCACTCAGCCTGAGCGCTGATCCTGAGCTCTTCACTCAAGGCTGGTGCTCTACCACTTGAGCCACGGCTCCCCTTCCGGCTTTTTGCCGAGTCCTTGGGAGATCAGAGTCTCGTGGACTTTTCCTGTCTAGTCTCACTTGGAACCGGGATCCTTCTAGCTCAGACTTCGGAGGAGTAGCGCGGATTACAAGTGTGAAGCCACCAGCATCTGGTCCCCCCCTCCCTAATACCCCCCCCCGGCCCCCAATACACACTTAAAAAAAAATCAAGAACATTGCTGAGATGGTTTTGAGCTGTGTTAGCTGGAAGCTCTGGCCTGGCAGAGGGCAGAGGTGGCAGCTTCTCTTAGAGAATGATCTAGAAACACTACCAAGCTACTCGAGAAACTGACCTGATTAACAGGGCAGGCACACAGCACAAAAAGAACACAGGACAATAAAAGAAGAAATCAATGTGCTTCATCAGAATTTAGAACTTGGGACTGGGAAGGTGGCTCAGTGGTAAAGTGCTTACCTAGCATGCATGAAGCCCTGGGTTCGATTCCTCAGCACCACACACAGAAAAAGCTGGAGGTGGCGCTGTGGCTCAAGTGGTAGAGCGCTAACCTTGAGCTGAAGAGCTGAGGGACAGCGCCCAGGCCCTGAGTTCAGGCCCCACGACTGGACCCCCCAAAAAACGTTTAAAAGAAGCTCAGGAACAGCGCCCAGGCCCTGAGTTCAAGCCCCAGGACTGGCAAAATAAAATTAAAAAAAAAAAAACTCAGCCAGGTGCCCTTGGCTCATACTTGTCAGCTACTCAAGAGGCTGAGATCTGAGAATCATGGTGGTTCAAACCCAGCCTGGACAGAAAAGTTCCCGTGAGACTCTTATCTCCAACAAACCACCAGAAAACCAGATGTGGAGCTGTGGCTCAAGTGGTAGAGCACCCAGCTTTGGGTGAAAAAGCTAAGGGCAATCACCCAGGCCCTGAGTTCAAGCCCCAGTACAGACAGACACACACACACACACACACACAATCAGGTGTGTTTCTCGCCAGCCTGGTAAGATGATCTTACAGGCTGATCTTGTAAGAGCCCCGCTCTGTCCCCTCCCCTGGGCACGTGGGCCCCCTTTGGAGCAGCCGAAGGGGTAGGTGGAATGTCCTGGTATTCCAGGGGTGGGGGGGCCTGGCCTGTCACCCCAGCCATCGGCCACGGTTCTATATTTACCCCGCTGGCCCAGCGCCGGCCCGGCTCCCAGGGCGCCATTATCAATGCCACACAGCCCAGCCCAGCCCGGCCCGCCTTATCTAGCAGCCCCGCAGCTCAGACCTCCACAAGGGACATGCGGATGCTGGCGACGTGCCGTGCATGCCCCCTCCCGCCAGCTGGAGGGGGGGGGGGTCCTGCTGCTCCTCCACAGGGCTCCAAGAAACTTCCAGAAAACATTTTCTCCTACCTGGAAATCAGCATTCAATGATCCCATCTGGATCTCTTGAGACCTCCTGGATCTATGGAGATCCCTCCCTGGGCCCCCCCTGTCCCTCCCCAGCACAACTTGATTCTGCTTTCCAGTTACTTACTTTGGATTTTGGATTTTTCGTTTTTGGGGCTTCCTGATCCTGAACTTCCTGGGGCTTGAACTCTGGGCCTGGACGCTGTCCCTCAGCTCTTCAGCTCCAGGCAAGCGCTCTACCACAGCACCACTTCCAGCTTTATTCTGGGTGATTTATTGGAGATCAGAGTCTCATGGACATTCCTGCCCAGGCTGGCTTTGAACTGCGATCCTCAGATCTCAGCCTCCTGAGTAGCTGGGACGACAGGCGGGAGCCACCGGCGCCCAGCTCTGTTTTTAAACTTGTTCTTCTAAAGGAGCTGTACAGAGGGATTAAAGTCAGGTAACTATTGCTAATTTTTTCAGTCCTGGGGCTTGAACTCAGGGCCTGGGCCCTGAGCTCTTCAGCTCAAGGCTAGCACTCTACCATTTAAGCCACAGCGCCACTTTGGGCTTTTTACTGTGTCTGTGGTACTGAGGAATCGAACCCAGGACTTCATGCATGCTAGGCCAGCACTCTACCCCTGAGCCACATGCCCAGCCTCGCTTATGCATTTAGCTGATGAAACATCGCATCACGTGACTCAAATCACTTGCTTAGCAAACAAAACCAGGGGGAAAAAGATCCCAAGTTTCCACCATGTGCGAGCTTAGTCCTCACAGTGAGCAGCTGTGTGCAGAGAGGCCATGGCCGGGCTTCGCGGGCTCCAGGCCCCTTCCCAGACTCCCCCCACGAGGCCCAGCATGCTGCTGTGTGCCAGGCTGTCCCCAGAATGCGGCCTGCATGGTCACCCGGGCTGCTTGGTGTCATTTCGGGGCACACAGGGCTCCCCCCAGAGACGTCAGGTGGGGTGACCATTTGCACGGTGCAGTGGGTTTGTCCCAGGGTCCCCCAAACCCCCCAAAATCAGCCCTCCATGCTGCATGCCTTCCCTGCACAAGCCGCCCTGGTGGGGATCTCAGGGCAGGGTCTCAAGGTCAGGGGGTCTAAGGTCAGAGTGTCTAAGGTCAAGGTGTTGAAGGTCAGGATCTCAAGGTCAGAGTGTCAAGGTCAAGGTGTGGAAGGTCAGGGCACTCAGGCCAGGGCCTCTAAGGTCACCGAGTGCAGGCTCAGCGTCTCTAAGGCCTGTCTCTAAGGTCACAGCCTTGAAGGTCAGATCTCTAAGGCCAAGGTCGTTCTGATCAGAGACTGGAGGTCAGAGTTCCTAGGTCAGCTGTGGAAGGTCGGGGTCTCTAGGTCAAGTTTCAAGGTCAGAGTGTCTAAGGTCCCACTTGCCCAGGTGGGGGTTCTCTGGTCCGCATCTGGGGGGTTGGGGTGCCCGCCCCAGGTTCCCCATGACACCAGGGCGGCCTCTGCGGAGGAGCTGGGACTCCCTGGCCCTGTCCTCGCCCGCCAGGCTGGTGACTTCGCTTGCACAGAATGTTTGTTTGTTTGTTTGAATTTCCTGTCAGGGCCTGGGCGCTGTCCCTGACCTTTTGTGTTCAAGGCCAGTAGCGCTCTACCATGTGAGCCACAGCGCCACTTCGGGTTTTCTGGTGGTTCCTTGAAGATCAGAGTCTCATGGAGTTTCCTGCCCGGGCTGGCTTTGAACTGCGATCCTCAGATCTCAGCCTCCTGAGTAGCTAGGATGACCCACCAGAGCCTGGCTAGGGGCAGTGATTGTTGAGAAGTTGACAAGTGGAGGCTGGGAAGGTGGCTCAGTGGTAGAGCGCTTGCCTAGCGTGCATGAAGCCCTGGGTTCGAGTCCTCAGTACCACAGACACAGAAAAAGCCAGAAGTGGCGCTGTGGCTCAAGGGGTAGAGCGCTAGTCTTGGAGCCAAAGTGAAGCTCAGGGACAGCGCCCAGGCCCTGAGTTGAAGTCCCAGGACTGGCAAAAAAAAAAAAAAATAGATACCAACTGGGCTAGGGACATCTCTGTCTAGGTCAGAAGGAGCTGGAGGTACTTTTGGGGTGTCACTGGTAGCTCCTAGAGAATCTTTGGGCTGGCCTTTTGCAGGGATTCTGGCTGAGACAGCAGTTAATAATGACGATTTTGCTCCCTGCACTGTGTGCATGTGTGCATGTGTGTGCGTGCATGTGTGTGTTTGTGGGGGGGGGTGTCTGTCTGTCTGTCCCCGGGGTCATGTGACCGCCATGGCTTCTGATGGCGTCCAGAGGCGCTGTCTGCAGACAGCCGTCGCTTCCCTTCCTGCCACAAATGTTTGAAGTCGGCGACGCTGAGTAACCAGAGCGCGACACTGAAAGACGGCTGGAAATATTACCTTGCTGTGGAAATCGCTTTGCCCAGGCACAGACCCTGCCTTGGCTTTTCCGCTGTGCTGTGTCTTGGGGGAACCTCACTGCTCCACGTTGGGGGGGGGAGGGGAGAAATGGGGCATGTGATGGAATGTTCCACTCCCTGGAGAATGCCAACCCCCCCCAGGCTCCCCCTAACTTCCTTAAAATGGCTTCCCAAACTTCAACCTGCTCTTCTGCATCTCATCACCTTGTTGGACAGAGTAAAACTTGGGAAGTCAAGAATCTGCCATTCAGAAAAGCTTCTAAGGGCTGGGAAGGTGGCTCAGTGGGAGAGTGCTGGCTCAGCATGCATGAAGTCCCTGGGTTCGATTCCTCAGTACCACAGACACAGAAAAGGCTGGAAGTGGTGCTGCGGCTCAAGGGGTAGAGCGCTAGTCTTGAGCAAGAGAAGCTCAGAGACAGCGCCCAGGACCTGAGTTCAAACCCCAGGACTGGCAAAAACAACAACAACAACAGCAACAACCCAGAAAAGCTTCTAAGAGCTGCAAGCTTTGTTTAATGAGCATCTACTAGGTGCTAGTGCTTCTCGATGGAGAGTGGATTTTCCTGTCTTTTTTCATTGTTTTGGCCTGTAGAATATTTCAGCATTAAAATAAGAGCGTATCATTCTTTTATCGTCAGAAACAAAACAAAACAAAAACCCATGCCTTTCCACAAAAACAAGATCAGAGCTGGGCGCCAATGGCTCACGCCTGTTACCCTAGCTACTCAGGAGGCTGAGATCTGAGGATCAGAGTTCAAAGCCAGCCCAGGCAGACACATTGAAGAGACCCTTAGCTTCGGTGAACCAGCCAAAAACAAAAACAAGAAAACCCCCTGGCAAGTGGGGGTGTGGCTTCAGTGCTAGAGCACCAGCCTTGAGTGAAATAAAGCAAAAAGACAGTAGCCAGGTCCTGAGTTCAAATCCCAGTATGCATGCGCACACACACACACAATTGAAGCAAGGTGACCCATAGCAAGGCCCTGGGTTTCTGGTGTGTGGTCTGAAGCTTGCTGTTGGGGGTCTGCAGGGACATTGGGGGGGGTGATATCGCACCCCTCCTCTGAGCCCCCGGCTGTAACCCTTTGCTCCTGACAGCACTGCTGAGCGCCTCCACTCTTCTATCTCTTAGATTAGTCCCTGCTATTTTTATTCTGCTCTGGCCTAGGAAAATAGCACAGACTAGGCGAACCCTCCCCCCCTGCCCCCCCCGCCCCCCGGCCAGGGCAGGGGTCCATGGAAACCCAGGATTCATTCTGGAAGAAAAAAGCAACTTGTCTTAGTGTCTTAAAAACCAACAAACCAAAACTTCAACTAAAATTATTTTATCCCCCGCCCTTTTTTTTTTTTTTCCTTCTTGGAAGCATCTAGAAGGCTCCCCCCAAAAGTCATCTCCATAAGTCATTTCTAGCACCTTCTTGCCTAGCAGCATGGGTGCCAAAAAGAGAATTCTCCTCCTCTGGGTTCAGGTGGGCAGGGAAGGGGCGGCAGGACTTTGGGAGCTGGAGCTGGGAGAAATGGAGGAATGGAGGAAAATATGGCTTTTGCTGGTGGCTCGCGTCTGGAGGCCGAGATCGGAGGCCAGCCCGGACAGGAAAGTTTGTGAGATTCTCCACTGAGACACCAGCAAAACAAAAACAACCCAAACTAAAACAAACAGCCTTGAGGTAAGCAGCTCAGGGACAGCGCTCAGGCCTTGAGAAACAACACCCCAAATGCTACCACTAGAGGCTGTCATCCTAGCCACTGAGGAGGCCGGGATCTGAGGATCACGGTTCGAAGCCAGCCCAGACAGGACAGTCCGTGAGACTCTCCCGAGAGCCACCCAAAAGCAGGAGCGGCGGTGTAACTCAGGAGGTAGAGCGCCAACCTTGAGCGAAAAAAGCTAAGGGACAGTAATCGGCCCCCAGCTTGAGCCCCAGCAGTGGTGCACACGTACACACACGCACACCCCCAAACCGAGGGAGGTGAGTAGAGGAACAGGGAAATGGGGGGGGGTAGGATGCAGTCATACTAGCGAATGCATATCCGATGCAACCGGGAAAACTGAGGGGAAGGGCGGGGCAAAGGTAAAAGGGGTGCCTTGTATTCGCCGACTGCGTGGAACCCCTTGGTACGATCACTTGTGTGTGTGTGTGTGTGTGTGTGTGGCCAGGCCTGGGCGCTGTCCCTGGGCGGCTGCGGCTCAGGCCAGCGCTCCACCCCGGGAGCCGCAGCGCCGCTGGCGGCTTTTTCTGCCTGTGTGGTGACTGAGGACTCGAACCCAGGGCTTCGCGCAAGCGAGGCCAGCACTGGACCGCCCAGCCCCGAAAAAGATAATTAAAAACAAAACAAGCGCGCATACGCACGCGTGCACACACACA
>NW_012267245.1:1253231-1262867 GCF_000151885.1 Dipodomys ordii | reverse complement strand
CGGCCGGGGGAGGGCGGGGCCAGGCGGGGCCCAGGTGCGGGCGCTCACAGGAAGGGGAAGAGGCGCTTCTTGACGATGTAGAGCACGGTGGCGAGGAAGAGGGCCAGCGCCAGGAAGATGAGGAGCTTGTCGGTCAGCTCGCGGCGGTTGTACTTGGTGATGAGCTTGCGGCCCAGCTGGATGGTCCCCGACATGGACTTGAACTCTTCATTGGCGTCCAGGATGGTTCGGGAAGAGTTGGCTGGAGCGGAAGCGGAAGCGACCCGGCCTCGGCTTTAGAGGGGCTGGCGGCCACTCCAGGCCCCGCCCCCAGAACAGGCCCCGCCCCAAGGGGTGGTCCTTCCACATGCCCCACCCCCATGGGCGGTCCCCCAGGCCCCGCCCACACAGCAAGGGGTTGCTGTGAACCCAGCCAAGCCCCCCCACGGGCTCTTCTCGTATTTTACGTTTTTCAGTTTCCTTAAATTCACTCCCCACCCCCCCTTTTTTTTTTGCCAGTCCTGGGGCTTGAACTCAGGGCCTGGGCGCTGTCCCTCAGCTTTTGTGCTCAAGGCTAGCGCTCTACCACTTGAGCCACAGCGCCACTTCCAGTTTTCTGGTAGTTAATCAGATGTGGGAGTCTCACCGACTTTCCTGCCCGGGCTGGCTCTGAACTTCAATCCTCACATCTCAGCCTCCTGAGTAGCTAGGATGTCAGGTGCGGGCCATAGGCTTATTTTTGTATTTTGTGCTGGTCCTCGGGCTTGAACTCAGGGCCTGAGTGCTATCCCTTAGTTTTTTTTTTTTTTTTTGCTCTACTACTTGAGCCACAGCTCCACTTCCAGCTTTCTGGCCGCTCATTGGAGTTAGGAGTCTCCCCGACTTTCCTGCCTGGGCTGGCTTCAAACAGTGATATTCAGATCTCAGCCTCCTGAGTGGCTAAGATTACAGGTGTGCGTCACCAGTGCCGGCTGGCTTTTAAACTGAGATCCGAGCAGGTAGGGTGTGCGTGGGGGGAGGTCTACCCGCGTCTCACGGGACCCCCTATGGGGTGACTTCTACTGGGGAACCCGGGTGGAGTGTAAGGTTAGCACAGCTCCAATAACCAAAAGCAGACATCGGAGCAGCGCGTCACATCACAGCCAGGGCAGAGGCCAGCTGTGACGTCACCCCTACGGATGACGTCACCCCACCCGCGATGACGTCACCGATGGGGGGGGACAGCAGAGGTGTGGAAGCGCTGGGCCACGGCCACTCGGGCGACTCTGGGAGACGCCTCCTGCTCCAGGCTTGGCCTTACCTAGCGTGTGCACGGCCTCCTCGCTCTGCTGGACCTGCTGGGACATCATCCTGCTGATCCCCATGAGGCTCTCGGTGATGGCGCTGGAGGTCTGGGCCAGGCTCTCTTTGGTGGTTTTCCTGGAGATCCAGAGGAGAGAGAAGCCACGTCAACAACTGGTAGACCTGGCTCCGATCGCGCTCAGTGGGGCCGGCCAAGCTCAGAGGGACCAACGGCGCATGCGTTCCGTCCCAGGCAGAAGCTGGATGGCAGGGCTCTGCGGGGCTCCAGGCGAAGGCACACAGGTTCCAAGGAGGCCCGGGGGGGGGGAAGCTGACTCCTCCCAACATCTCAGGTACCAGGCATCCAAACGAACTCCAGCAAATGGAAGCACGCTTTGTTTTGCTCATGTTGGTGGTAATGGTGGTCTTGTTATCTTTTGTTTTGCTGCTTTTGAATTTTTTGTTTTTGTCTTTGGGGGGGGGCGCAAAGGAGAGTACAGAAATGAACGAAGGAGGGGCTGGGAAGGTGGCTCAGGGGTAGAGCGCTGGCCTCGCATGCATGAAGCCCTGGGTTCGATTCCTCAGCACCACAGACACAGAAAAAGCAGGAAGTGGCGCTGTGGCTCAAGGGGTAGAGCGCTAGCCTTGAACACAGAGAGGCTCAGGGACAGCGCCCAGGGCCTGAGTTCAAGCCCCAGGACTAACCAAAAAAAAAAACAAAAACCTCCAAAGAAATGTACTCATTACTTATGAAAATGTTGACCCGTCTATGCATCACCTTAGTAACAATAAAATCATATATGTGTGCATATACACAAATAAAATCAATATTAAGTTAAGAGCTAAAACAGTTCCCTTTATAAAGCTCACCGCTCAATGGCGCCTCATGTTTTCACCTACCTACCTCCTATCACCTCGTGGTAGTTTCTCAGTTTCTCTGCTCTTATTTTTTGAGTTTTTTTTTTGCTGGTCCTAGGGCTTGAACTCTGGGTCTGGGCACTGTCCCTGAGCCAATCTGTGCTCGAGGCTAGCACTCTACCACTTGAGCCACAGCGCTACTTCTGGCTTTTTGGTGATTAACTGGAGGAGATAAGAGTCTCATGGGCTTTCCTGCCCAGGCTGACTTCAAACCGTGATCCTCAGATCTCAGCCTCCTGAGTAGCTAGGATGACAGGTGTGAACCACAGGCTCCTGGCTGATATTTTCTTGATATACATATCCGCTAAAGCCGGCCTGGAATTTCCCATGTAGCCCAGCTGGCCTCAAATACACAATCTCCCTGCATCTGCCTCCCAAGTGCTGGGATTACAGGTGAGCACCACCATACTCAGCTATTTTAAAATGATCTCCTCTGGCTTTTGTGGACTGCAAAGATGGAATAGAAACTGGGGCTGCTGTCTGGAAAGCAAGTCATAGAGAGTCTTAAAAATGTTCATAATCTGGGCTGGGAAGGTGGCTCAGTGGTAAGTAGCTTGCCTTGCATGCATGAGGCCCTGGGCTCGATTCCTCAGCACCACACAAGCGGAAAAAACAAAAAGCCGGAAGTGGTGCTGTGGCTCAAGTGGGAGAGCACTAGCCTTGAGCTGAAGAGCTGAGGGTCAGCGCCCAGGCCCAGAGTTCAAGTCCTACATCCCCCCCTAAAAAAAAGCCCAAAGTTCAAAATCTCAGAAAATAATAAGCCAATAATCTTAGGGAGCATCCCTCAAAAGAACTCCCCCAAATATGGGTGTAGCCTCATGTGCTAAGACCTGCTATTGTGCGTAACACGGCTGGCTAACGCAATGGAACGGCACACACTGAACTCATGGTTAAGAGTGTTAGAACAAGCGGGCGCTGTTGTACTAATACTACAAGGACAAAAGGAAAATGAAATCTACATATCGTGTGGCTTTCGCTCTAAACAATATGGAAGGAAAATAATAGGGGAGATGGTGTGGCAAAAAGGAGCAATAAGATTAGACACAGAGTTTTCTCATTTTGGAATTCAGGTTTTGATTTTACCCATTTATTTGAAATAAGCCACAGATTTCTTTCAGACTTTAAAATCTACTACGGCCAGGCGCCAGGGGCTCCCGCCTGTCATCCTAGCTACTCAGGAGGCTGAGATCTGAGGACTGCAGTTCGAAGCCAGCCCGGGCAGGAAAGTCCATGAGAGCCTTAGCTCCAATGAACCACCAGAAAACCGGAAGTGGTGCTGTGGCTCAAGTGGTAGAGCACCAGCCTTGAGTGAGAAAGCTCAGGAACAGTGCTCAGGCCCTGAGTTCAAGCCCCAGGACTACTACACAAAAAAGTAAATAAAAGCTCTTATGCATTCAATGGTATTAAGAACCAACGTCAGGCTCAAAGGCAGAGATGCTCTGTGCAGAGGAGCAGGGGTTCTGGGGTTCCTAGGCCGGAGAGACACAAAAGCGGGGCTACCTTTGCCTCAGGGGGCCTCCTCCTTGCAGAAGCTCCGCTTTCTCTAGGTTGTCGATCGCCATTTTGCAGGTGAGATTGGCTTTCCTCCATGAGGTCTGGTTGCTGGAAGACAAAAAGAAAAGGGTCACGTGAGCACACGACACTGCGGCAGTGCTGCAGAGATGGCGTGTGGCCTAACTTGTGAGGTTTCCACGAGATGGACTACCGGGGAGCAAACACAATCCCCACACAGGGAATCACCCGCGAGCCAAGGACTAGCACCCTGCTGGCCAATCACCGGCGTCCCAGCCCTCTCTGGTCCCTCCTATGCGTGCGTGGGCCAGGGACATCCCACGCCTGTCATCCTAGCTACTCAGGAGGCTGAGATCTGAGGATCGCAGTTCAAAGCCAGACCAGGCAGGAAAGTCTGTGAGACTCTGATCTCCAATAAACCGCCAGAAAACTGGAAGTGGCGCTGTGGCTCAAGTGGTAGAGCGCCAGCCTTGAGCTGAAGAGCTGAGGGACAGTGTCCAGGGCCCAATATATGGAATATTAAGTATATTTTTGTGAACTGCCCACGAGTTGCTTCTCCTTCCCCTCTTCCTCCATCAGAGACCATCCGGCCCAGGTGTAAATGGCACAATGGCGTTCCTGAGCCCTGCCTACCTGAGCATCTGCTTTTTGTGGTTCTCCACTTCCTGCAACAGAATCTGCTTCTCTGATTCCTTGTCCTGCTCCTTAGCAGACTGCTCCAGCTCCTGGAGAGGCGGGAGGGGTAGGGAGCAAGAAGAGCTGGTTGTTACAAGGCCTTTTATTTTTACTTTGTTTTGGGCCAGTCTTAGGGCTTGAACTCAAGGTTTGGGTGCTGTCCCTGAGCTCTTCTTACTCAAGGCTAGCACTCTATCACCTGAGCCACAGCGCCACTTCTGACCTTTTCTGTGTAGGTTGTACCGAGGAATCGAACCCAGAGCTTCATGCATGCTAGACTAGGACTCTATCACGAAGCCACATTCCCAGCCCGAGTTACACAGATTTGAAAAGGCAATATGAGCTGGGAACTGGTGGTGGTTCATGACTGTAATCCGAGCCACTCAGAAGACTGACACTTGAGAATTGTGGTTTGAAACCAGCCTAGGCAGAAAAGTGAGACTTTTTTTCCTGCCAGTCCTGAGGCTTGCACTCAGGGGCCTGGGTGCTGTCCCTGAGCTCCTCTTGCTCAAGGCTGGTGCTCTACGACTTAAGCCACAATGCTGCTTCTGGCTTTTTCAGTGATTTAATTGGAGATAAGAGGCTCACACTTTCCTTCCCTGGGCTGGCTTCAAAATGTGATCCTCAGATCTCAGCCTCCTGGGTAGCTAGGATGACAGGTGTGAGCCACCAGTGTCCCGCTCAAGAGACATTATCTCCAGAAAAATCAAAAAGATGGAAGTGGCCGCCTGCCTGTGGCTCACGCCTGTCATCCTAGCTACTCAGGAGGCTGAGATCTGAGGATCGTGGTTCAAAGCCAGCCTGGGCAGGAAAGTCTGTGAGATTCTTTTTTTTTTTTGGGGGGGGTCTGGTCGTGGGGCCTGAACTCTGGGCCTGGGCGCTGTCCCTCAGCTCTTCAGCTCAAGGTGAGCGCTCTACCACTTGAGCCACAGCGCCACTTCCGGCTTTTCTTTTTTCTTTTTGCTTATGTGGTGCTGAGGAATTGAACCCAGGGCCTCATGCATGCAAGGCAAGCGCTCTACCACTGAGCCACCTTCCCAGCTCCAAGTCTGTGAGATTCTTATCTCCAATGAACCACCAGAAAATTGAAGTGCCCCAGGACTGGGCAAAAGCAAAACAAAACGAAAAAACCCCAAACACCCAAAAGATCAGCTGGGGTGCAGTGACAGAGGTAGAATGTGAAGCCTGGAGCTGAAGTTGGATGTTTTCAAAACTGCTCTCTAAAAATATCCCAGGTGACACACAAGACAAGGGCACTATTGCTGCCTGGCTCAACTGGCTAGCTTTTCTACCAACTTTGGGACAGACTTTCTGTACTTCTAAGCAACAACAAAGTAACTGCTTTTGAGGTGATGTCACTGGAAGAGAACACAGCTCTGACCCATGCAGTGAGCCTGGGGGACCCCACCCACCCAGAAGACACTCCCTGGGACCCACGCACCCTGTGAGGGCGCAGCATGCAAACACCGCCACTGCATTTTCAGATGGCACCAACACCCTAGCTGAAGTCAGATGCGAAACAGGAGGAGTCTGGACAAAAAGCGTGCAAAGCTTTACCTAGGACAAAGCTGGCGCTGGAGCCGGGCACTGGTGGCTCACGCCTGTCATCCTAGCTACTCAGGAGGCTGAGATCTGAGGATCACGGTTCAAAGCCAGGCTGGGCAGGAAAGTCCGTGAGACTCTTGTCTCCAATGAACCACCAGAAAACCGGAAGTGGTGCTGTGGTTCAAGTGGTAGAGCACTGGCCTTGAGCTGAAGAGCTGAGGGACAGCACCCAGGCCATGAGTAAAAGACCCAGGACCCCCCTCCCAAAAAAAAAAAAAAAAAAGCTGGTGCTGGCCTGAAGCAGGGAATGAGGGCCTGGGTTGGAAAGGGACAGAGAAAACTGTTGAAATGACCTGTTTTAAAGCTATACAAATTCCAACTGAAGCTGGGCACCGTGGTTCATGTCTGTCATCGTAACTACTCAGGAGGCTGAGATCTGAGGATCGTGGTTCAAAGCCAGCCTGAGCAGGAAAGTCCATTAAGACTCTTATCTTCTAGGGCTGGGAAGGTGGCTCAGTGGTAGAGCGCTTGCCTTGCATGCATGAGGCCCTGGGTTCGATTCCTCAGCACCACATAAGCAGAAAAGAAAAGCCGGAAGTGGCGCTGTGGCTCAAGTGGTAGAGCGCTAGCCTTGAGCTGAAGAGCTGAGGGACAGCGCCTAGCCCCAGAGTTCAGGCCTCACGACCAGAACAAAAAAAAAAGACTTATCTCCAATGAATCACAGAAAATTCCAGAAGTGGCACTGTGGCTCAAGTGATAAGAGTGCTAGTCTTGAGCAAAAAGAGCTCAGAGTGTCTAGACCAAGAGTTTAAGCCCCAGGACTGGGGGAAAAAAAAATTCCAATCTGAGCTGGTGATCTAACCAGTGCCTGGTAGTTAACACTTGTAACACTAGTTACTCGGGAGGCTGAAATCTGAGAATCAGGTCTGAAGGCAGCCCATGCAGGAAAATCCATGAAATTATTATTAGAATTTTTGTTGTCGGTCACTGGGGCTTGAACTCAGGGCCTGGGTGCTGTCCCTGAGCTCTTTTGCTCAAGGCTAGCACTCTACCACTTGGACCCACAGTTCCACTACCAGTTTTTGAGTGGTTAACTGGAGATGAGAGGCTCATGGGGACTTTTCTGCGGAGGCTGGCTTCAAACCGTGATCCTCAGATCTCAGCCTCCGCTCGGATTGCCTGGCTGAATTTCTTATTTCTAATGAACCACCAAAAAGCTAAACAGGGAGGTATGGCTAAAGTGGTAAAGCACCAGCCTTGAGCACAAAAGCTCAGGGATAGTGCCCAGCCCTGAGTTCAAGCATACGAGCACACACACAGATCCAATCTGCACCTAAAGGCCTGAGTAATCAGTACCTGGAGAGCAGGCTGGGACAGGCTCCTTTACTGTCTCAATGCTTTCCACTGCGTCCGGCTGGCATCCGAAGCCCTATGTGGGAAGATACCCAGGAGCCCTTCACTGTTATGCGTCCTTGGCATTGGAGACCCGCAGCCACACTTACCTGTATTCTGTGCCGTAACTGCTGGAACTTCTCTTTGACTTTTGTGTTCAGCTCAGTAAGTGCACTTAAGGGTCCCGAACAATCGCGAATATCCTAGATGAAATGGGATGAGAGAAGCGTCATCCCCACTTGACATAAAAGGACTTAAAATGGACTTGACATAAAAGGGACTTAAGCTGGGTGTGGTGGCTCAGGCCTGTAATCCCAGCTACTCAGGAGGCTGAGATGGGAGAATCTTGGTTCACCTGGCACTGTCCCTTAGCCTTTTTTTTTTTTTTTTCAAGACTAAAGCTCTGCCAAGTGAACCACAGCTCCACTTCTGGCTTTTTGGTGGTTTACTGGAGATAAGAGGCTCACAGACATTTCTGCCTGGGCTGGCTTTGAACCCTGATCCTTGTATCTCTTTCATCCTCCCTACCCCCTCTGTTTGCGGGGCTCGAACTCGGGGCCTGGATGCTGTCTCTGAGCTACTTGTTTGTTCAAGGCAAGGACTCTACCACTTTAGCTACAGCTCCACTTCCGGTTTTTGAGTGATTCATTGGAGAGAGTCTCTTGAGGACTTTCTGCCTGGGCTGGCTTTGAACAGCGATCCTCAGATCTCAGCCTCCTGAGTAGCTAGGATGACAGGCAGGAGCCACCAGTGAGTGCATAACGTTTTCATCTTCCTTCAATGTGAGCAAACAGAGCATCGTTGTTAGGTGGCTCAGTAGTAGAGTGCTTGTCTGGCGTGTAAAACACCTTGGGCTTGACTGCCAGCAGCACAACAATTTAGTATGCCGGTGTATACACGTGCGTGCACACAGACACATGATGTCTGCCTTGACCTATTTTAATTATCACATGATCAATATACCATCCAGGCAGCACTTACACATCCAGCAAGAATCGATATCCAAACTGCAAAGCTGTAACTTAGATCCTTCCGACTTGAAAACCGAGATGCTAAAGCTGCCGGCAGTCTAAGACAGATTCACTTCGTTTGCCTTTGACAAACCATCTGTTCTGACTCACAATGTTTATAGACATGCCAGGGGCAGAATAAAAATGCATGTCTGCAGAGCAATTCAGAATCACTTAGGGCCAAGTGTTAGACCTTGGCTTATGAATTCAAATCCTGGCGGGAGCCAATCAGAGCTGTGCACCCTTGAGAAAGTTGCTTAAGTTCTCTGTGCCTCAGTTTTCTCACATGGCCTAGGTCAAGATCATACGTCTGTGTAAGGCACTTAGCAGAGAAGCTGTAGCACTGTAAGAGTACAATAACCTGGTTTCGTCACTCTTTTCCACTAAAGGCAAGAGGATGCGGAAGGCCCCCTGGGCAACTCAGATAAGTGATGCAAAAAGGTGAGCTTGGCCGAGAAGGTGGCTCAGTGGTAGGGTGCTTGCCTAGCATGCATGAGGCCCTGGGTTCGATTCCTCAGTACCACATATACAGAAAAAGCTGGAAGTGGTGCTGTGGCTCAAGGGGTAGAGTGCTAGCCTTGAGCACAGAGAGGCTCAGGGGACAGCGCCCCAGGACCAGCAAAAAAAAAAAAAAAAAAGGCAACCTTATTGTTGTTGTTGTTTTTAAAGTGTGGGTATAATAATCATTCATTAACTGAAGCCAGTCCTGGGGCTTGAACTCAGAGCCCAGGCGCTGTCCCTGAGCTTTTTTTGCTTAAGGGTAGCACTCTACCCCTTGAGCCACAGCGCCACTTCCAGCTTGTTGCTGGTTCACTGGGGAATAAGGTATGCACTTTCCTGCCTGGGCTGGCCTTGAACCGTGATCCTCAGATCTCAGCCTCCTGAGTAGCCAGGATGACAGGCGTGAGCCACCCCTACCTGACAAAACGTTTCATTGTTACTTCTTATTTCAAGCTAGGCTTTTTGCTATGGAGCCCAGTTGGCCTTGAACTCATGGCCCTCCTGTCTCAGCCACTTGAGTGCTAGGATTCCAGGCCTGTGCCACCATGCCCTGCCCGGCCATTTCCTTTGCCTTGTCTTTCCCTTCTCCTCCCCCCCCCCTTTCTCCTTCCCCCCCCCCTTCCTTCCCTCCCTCTCTTTCCTCCAGTGTGTGCATGTGTTGAGGATTGAGCCCCAGGGCCTTTGCACCTGCTAACCGGGCACGCCACCACTGAGGCGCACGCCAGCCCCCTCCTGTCATTGTACTCGTACGGCGGAAGTCACGGCTCCGGGGGTGGGCTGGCCTCGCCCGCGGGCGGGGTGGTCTCGGGGTGTCTCCCCTCCG
>NW_012267245.1:1234931-1252545 GCF_000151885.1 Dipodomys ordii | reverse complement strand
CTCGGCCCAGATTCAGACGCGCTTCCGCCCCGCCCCTCCGGGCCGCCACGCCCACAGGCCAGGGCAGGGGCGGGACCATGGCAGGGGCGGGACCAATTATGTATATATATATATATATATATATAAAGTATATATAATATATATTACATACTTATATTTAACATATGTATTCATATACTGTTTATAGTATATAACATACATATTGTGTATATGTATATATAAATATATTTAATATATTTGTATCTGACATATTTATGTAGTATATAATATATAAAATGAGATATAAATTATATTTGAATATATTATAAATGTATTACATGTAATACATAAAATATATGTAACATATTAATATATTTACATATACAACATTCATATACAACCTACATAACTACATATTCTATATAATTATATACAGGTTTAATTATATATAATGTATTATATGTAATATGTAGTAGACATACTATTATAGCATATATGTTCATATAGATACATATCTATATGTATATGATGTAATATGTGTATTGATTTATATATACATATATACATTACATACTTGTATATAATGCATGTATGTCATACATATACATACATACATATAATTTTTAGTGGTGGTACTGGGATTTGTTTTTATTTTTTTATTTTATTTATTTTTATTTATTTATTTTTTTTGTCGGTCGTGGGGCCTGAACTCTGGGCCTGGGCGCTGTCCCTCAGCTCTTCAGCTCAAGGCAAGCGCTCTACCACTTGAGCTACAGCACCACTTCCGATTTTCTGGTGGTTTATTGGAGATAGGAGTCTCACAGTCTCTCCTGCCTGGGCTGGCTTTGAACCGAGATCCTCAGATCTCAGCCTCCTGAGTAGCTAGGATTACAGGCGTGAGCCACCAGCGCCCAGCGGTACTGGGATTTGAACTCAGGGCTTTGTAGTTATTAGGAAGGCATTCTACCACATGAGCTATTACACCAGTCTCCAGTCTCTATTTTCTTTTAAACTTTGAAATTGCAGTATTCTCTACAATGACTATGAATTACAGAGTGAAAGAGAAAATGAACTTGTGTGTGTCAGCCCGTACTAAGGCTTGAACTCAGGGTCTGGGTGCTGTCCCTGAGCTGATATTCTACCACTTGGTCCATAGCTCCAGTTCTGGCTTTTTTTTTTTTTTAGGTAGTTAACTGGAGAAAAAGAGTATCACAGTACTGGCTTAGAACTGTGATCTTCAGATGTCAGCCTGAGCAGCTGCGATTATGGGAATGAATCATCAATTCCTGGCTTGAACATTTTTTTTTTTTTTTGGTCCGGTGTGGGGCTTGAACTCTGGGCCTGAGTGCTGTTCCTGAGCTCTTCAGCTCAAGGCCAACACTCTACCAGTTGAGCCACAGTGCACTTCCAGTTTTCTGAGTGGTTTATTGGAGATAGGGTCTCATGGACTTTCCTGCCTGGGCTGGCTTTGAACCGTGATCCTCAGATCTCAGCCTCCTGAGTAGCTAGGATTATAGGCTAGAGCCACCGGCACCTGGCTACTTGAACTTTTTTTCAATGTATGAAATTCAAAGCAGTTCATCTGAGTACTTGCTCTCAGTCCAACAATGTGGATTAAGGGATCTTTCTAAAACACAAGTAGGCTGGGAAGGTGGCTTAGTGGTAGAGTGCTTGCCTAGCATGCATGAAGCCCTGGGTTCGTTTCCTCAATACCACAGACACAGAAAAAGCTGGAAATGGTAGAGTGCTAGCCTTGAGCAAAAGCAGTTCAGGAACAGTGCCCAGGCCCCAGGATTAACAAAATAAATAATTAAAAAACCCCCACAGATGTTAAGGTACTTCAAGGATTACATCACTTCTATGTCTCTTGGTGGTTTTTTTCTGCGTGTAATTGGTGTGGTTTTGATACTTTATTTTTGGTGCCAGTACTTGAACTCTGCATCTTGGTGGTTCTGCTACGCGAGCCATACCTCCAATTCCTTATCTAGTTTTATTATTATTTTTTGCAGGTCGTGGTGCTTGAACTCTGGACCAGGGCGCTGTCCCTCAGCTCTTTCAGCTCAAGGCTAGTGCTCTACCACTTGAGCCACAATGCCACTTCCGGCTTTTTCTGCTCCTGCTTATGTGGTGCTGAGGAATCAAACCCAGGGCCTCATGCATGCAAGGCAAGCGCTCTATCACTGAGCCACCTTCCCAGGCGCGCCCCTTCTCCCCCCTTTTTAAATGCTGGTACTAGCGCTTAAACTCAGGGCCTGTGTATTTGTCCCTTAGCTTTTTTGCTTAAGGCTGGCACTCTACCACTCAAGCCATAGCCCAATTTCTAGCTGTTTGGTGGTTGACTGGATATAAGAGTCTCACGGATTTTCCTTCCTGGGCTGGTTTTGAAGAGTGATCCACAGATCTCAGCTTCCTGAGAAGTTAGGATGACAGGTGTGAGCCACCAGTCCCTGGCTCATTTTCACAGAAACAGCATATCTTCAACATATGTCAGAGCTTATCTTCAACAAATGGTGGTTCTTTTCATTTCGTGATTCAATACAATAATAGTGCAGATTTCATGTGTGTGTGTGTGAGATGGGGCTTGAATTCAGGGCCTGGGCACTGTCCCTGTGGGGGTTTTTTTTTGTTGTTCAGAGCTAAACACTACCACTTGAGCCACAGCTCTACTTCTGGCTTTTTGATCATTCACTGGAGATGAGATCCATGGACTTTTCTGCCTGGGCTGGCTTTGAACAGTGATCTTCAGATGTCAGGCTCTTGACATCTGATCACAGGTGTGAACTGCTTGGTTTCCAGTGTCTCCTTGGCTCTTGTCGCCGTATTTCTCATACTAAATTGTCATACACAAGCCTAGTTCCCGACTTGCCACTGTTTTACTGGTCTGTCCTCTATCCATACACAAAATGACACTAATTGTATACGAGTTTTGATATCCACTATTAAACACTCAATTTATCCCCTCCCCTCCTACCTCCCAGCTCTCATTTTTCCTCACCAAAATAACACCTGTGAAGTCTGAAATCCCATGTTATTAGGCTGCCATTCTATTTGGATGTAGCTTAGTACTGACAAGTGTTATCAGTTCCTGTTTGAGAACTTGCTATACCTTCCCATGTGTCCAAAGGCCTTTGCTTTTGCATCCTTCAGGTTTCTTTATCTAGACTTTAATATATGTCCTGTCACTACTGACAATATATTTTTATTATTATTATAAGGGTGATGTACAGAGGGATTTAGAGACAATTATTTTAAGAGTAAAGAAACTTTTTTTTTAAACAAACAGGTTGACATTCAAATCAGTCCTATGTTTTGGACCCTTGAATAGAAAGCTATTTAAAATAGTAGACCAAACACAAAGCCAGCTCAGGGCAGATCTGTTCAATGCGCACTGGAGTGGGGGGGGGAGGGTCTTTCTCCCGTGATGCTCCTTGTTGAAGGAATCCCTAGACCACCATGTCTCCAAATATAGGAGGTTGGCCTTATAGTTTTTTTGTTTGTTTTGGCTTTCTGATTCTAAGCCTATTTGGACTTATTTCCAAATACTGCCTGTGACGTGGCCAAGAAGAAAATGGATCGTTCCTACGGAGCTGGAATTGTAACCTGGGTCTGGTCCTCTCTCTGGTTCGAGTCTCAATGGACTCTTCTGTACCATGCACTGGACCATGAGCCTCAGTACTCGGCCCTAGAGGAAGCAGCTGAGTTCCCTAACTGGAAAGTGGTGAGCAGAGACTAAAGGAATGCTGTACCCTACTCCTGAGGACATTTAATACCTTCTATTCTGAACCTTCTAAGCTGGATAGAACAGCATTTCTCTCAACTGTTCTGCCTTGAATCTTTCAAATTCTTCATTACAGTGTAGCTAGAGGGCTCAATGTGGAGGAGGAGGAGAGAGAGGAGGAAGGGGAGGAGGAATGGAATGGCTTTTCTAATTGCTTCTACCCACATAAGGACATTGTTTCCTGTGCTGGTCCTGAGGCTTGAACTCAGGGCCTGGGCACTGTTCCTAAACTTTTTTTGCTCACTGCTAATGCTCTACTACTTAAGCCACAACTCCACTTTCGGCTTTTTTTTTTCGGTGCTTCATTAGAGCTAGGAGTCTTACAGATTTTCCTAGTCAGGCTGACTTCAAACCACGATTCCCAGGATCTTAGCCTCCTAAGGAGCTAGGATGACAGGCATGAGCCTGTGATCCCTGGCTAAGACTTCATTTTCATGTTTTTGCTTGTCATGGGGTTTGAACTCTGGGCCTGAGCTTTGTCCCTGAGCTCTTGGTGCTCAAAACTAGTGCTCCATCACATAAGCCACAGCACCACTTCCAGTTTTCTGGTGGTTCACTAGAGGTAAGAGACTCACAGACTTTCCTGCCCAGGCTGGCTTTGAACCACGATCCTCCAGATCTCAGCCTCCTGAGTAGCTAGGATGACAGGGGTAAGCTCTTACAATGGCTTTTGCTCCAGGGCCCTGTGTACACACTTTGCTTAGGCCTGGAGACATGATTAATTAGAATGATGAAAACACACAGACACGTACTATTATTTCAAATCAGGAGAAACCTCAAATGTTTTATTTTTTTCTCCGAGATATCATGTGCCCAAAGATTCAAAGAGGACAAAGAAGTAGAAGCTGTTCTCTTATGAAGAATACAAATGCTTTATATCCATTCAAGAAGTGTATATTGTAGCTAAATGTCAGTGAAATATTGAAAAATTAGTCTGAAGTGTCAAGGAAAGGCCAACAGGGGGCGCAGTGGGCGGCTGGCTGCTGGGTGGGGATCCTTTGGGATCCGTTGTCTTCAGAAGTGGATGGCTGTGGGGTGGGGGGTGGGGGGAACATAGGCGAGGGGAGACTTGGAGAGAAGAGAAAGGAAGAGGGAAAATACAAGGCAAACCATTTCAAACCTTTTCATCTTTTTTTTTTTTATTTTAAATTACAAAGGATGTTGCATACACCGATGAAATCTGCATCTGACTAGAAGTGCTTCCGGGTTATGGATGACAGAGACCCAAGGCAACTTTGTGCATTGAATTGCCTTTTCTTCTGAAAAATGAAAAAAACAACAAAACCCAAAACCAAACATACATATAAACAAACAACAACAACAAGAACCCGGCACAACTATGAACCAACATTTGAGTCATTTTTTTTTTTTTAAAAACAGCTCATGCGCCAACGAGAGAAAATTCTTTCTAGACAAAGAGACAAAACTGAATCTGATAAAAAAAAAAAAGGGGGGGCATAACTCCAGTTGGGAAGGGAAGGGGAAAGAGGTTAACCGCAACTACAGAATGTCGATGATAGCATTACAAATAGAACCCTAAGCAACTATGCCAAGATCGCCACGTTGTCGGAACAAATGCTTTCAATTCTTGCCCTTCTAACTCTTCTCTCGTGGCTTCTGTCCTGTTGCTTCGCACACAGAGGCTAGGCGACAGGACAGATCCTGGGGAGAGAGGGTTAAAATAATAATAATAACAATAATAAAAGCCAGCAGTGTAATACAATGTCATAAAAACACGTGGTGGAAAGGCAGTTACAGTACACAATACATTATTTCTGTTATTTGGTTCTGCAAAAAGAAAGAAAGGGTGAAAAGGCAAGCTCCAGTATTCCTGGGCACCCAGAATGGACTCGACTACACCACTGTGTGTGAACGACAGAGGCAAAGCTAAGTTCACCCAAACTTGGCACATGGAAATACCCACAATGCTCTCGGCTCAGCCACCATGTCCAAACACCCCTTTGGAAGTGCTTAACAAGGTTCCAACCCCTCAGCCCACCTCTGTACTTTCTTGTTTCTCCACAGTAACAAAAAAAGAGAGAACAGTTTGGCATAGTTTGGATTCTAGGTGTCGTTGCTACCATTTCAGTCTGTTTGTTAAGCAGGAAGACTATGCTTCAACACATAATCCTGCTTGTCAGGGGGGAAGCGTGGAAATTCTCAGTAGTACATTTCGCCATCTTTCTCCAAGCAGGGGCTAAATTAGTTGTTTCGCACTACGAAACCACCATTCCTACACCAGTGGACAGTCACGGATGCATCCAGATGCGTTTGAAATATTAAAACAACAACAACAACAACACGAAGTCATCTTCTCATAATGCCCTGCTGAAGATTACGAAGGTGACAAAAGAATCCACAAGTGGTACGGCACTGGAGGAGACGTGTCAGTCACGATTAAGGGAAGAATAAATGTGCGGTTCTGTGCAAAGTAGCAGAAGCGGCTTCCGTTCTACCACAGACTTCATAGAACGAATCACACTGAAAGCATTCATTCAATGTGTTCTCGAAATTCAAGTTTCAAGACTTGGAGAGATGCTAACGTTGGTAGGTACTGAACTAGAAAACACTTGAGACAAGAGTTTTTAGGAAGACTCTAGAAAGGAAAGGAACACAAGGTTTTTCTTTTTGTTAATTTCTGCTGAAGGCAACTTGAATCCGTTTCTGAGGAACTAAATCTTAGCAGCTAAAAAAAAAAAAAGTATGCTTTTTTTTTTTTAAACGTATGGAAGTAAAGAAAATCACATCCATGCTGGACATTATTGGTGAATAAACTAACAGCTTTATTAATGAAGGCAAACATCAGATAATTGTCTGAATATTATATATATATATATATAAAAGAAATTCATACTAACAGCATTGTATTTCAAAAGTACTATACTTCTTTTTCTTTGAAAGAGACTTGTCATCTGTTGTATAAAACCAACAAAAAAAATGGGCACTCTTCTCCTAAAAAGTTATGGAAAAGGAAGTAGTCGATTTCAAGCAGATGAATCGAACACACCTTTCTTGAACTTGTAGACATATTGCTAAGAAGCAAATCAAGTCAAGCCATCGGAAAGATGTAGAACAAATTCATGAAAGGCAGAAGAGAAGGGACGGAGTGAAATGACTGAATCTTTCCCCCACTTCAGATCAAAGACCATTCAAAAAAAAAAAAAAAAACCTGGCCTTTCATACAAGTATAAAAGAACTACAAAGAGAGGGAATGTGAAATCTCACTGCGGGAAAACCCTTCGTGAAGCATTTGTGGTAGCTCAGATTCTCTCACCGAAAGGGACATGGAAGGGAATGACGTGTTTAGTTTCAAATGTACAAGTAAGGCACAATATCAAGCCAGGTCATCGTCAGTCGTGAAGGTCGCAGGAAGGGACAGAGATCATACATGGTACAGTAGGACAAGCATTCATGTCGGACTGAGCACGTGTGGCGCCCGATTGGTAACCAGACAAGATCTGGACAAGATTGAGCAACTGGACAGCATGCTTTCATAGGGAGACAAACTCTACAAAAAAAAAAAAATCCAGTGTATCTGAAACTAGGAAGAAAAGTTTTTTGTTGCTTTTTTTTTCTCTTTAATCATAGTAGTAGTAGTAGTACTAGAATCCAAAGTGTATCATTGCCTTTTGGAACAATGGGTTTGTTTGAGGTGAATTTCACAAGGTTCTGGACTTCACTATGAGCGATCCTGGATACCATGTATGAACACAAGACACCCTTTAGAGAGTTCTTCTCTATTGATCATCACCCAAAAATACATGCTACGGTTTTCAAAAAAAAAAAAACAGAACATGTACAACTGTTGGGGTTTTTACATTACCGTAGAAGATGTATGTGTGTGTGTGTGTGTGGGTGTGAAATACATGAAACATACATATCTTAATGACAATAGAGGAAGCAAGATTATTACTGGCATTAAAATACAACCATTTCTAGACGGTTTTAAATGCCACAGAGTCCCCTGGTTAAAATGTAAAGCTGCACAGCTTGCTTGGGTCATCTTGAAGATAAAGTTAAGATCACAAGAGCATTCACCTTCCACTCTACATTTTACTGCCAGGTTTTTATTTAGATCAAGTATCAGTGTAGCATTCTGACCAGCCCAGAGTTAGCAGCAAATGGCAGGAATCATATAAAATGCAAATTTTTTTTAAACAAAGTGCTTTTCTAAGATATACATACATATATAAATAGGTACAAAATAAAGTGTCAACATTAAAAAGCTCAACTATTTAAAAGCTTTGAACTATTTAACTTAAGTCATACATATAAAAACACTGAAATGCAAGGCTATGGAATCTACTAAACAGATTCAAAGTCTTTTTTTTTTTTTGTTTTGTTTTTTGTTTTTGAAATGCAAGACCAAAAAATCAAATTCTGGTTTGCAGACAAGAAAAAAGTATCAAAAAACCAGAATTTCTAACAGAGCAGCTAGAAAGGGGGCAATTTTATAAACCTCGTCAGCTGAATGTCTGTATCACGAAGTGATTTTCAGCTGACTGCAAAACTGTCACATTTTGGAACACTTTCCCATTTCCCAGATACACACGCTGTGGAAACCTCACCAGCTTTTCCTGTACTTTGTCCTTTTTTACATCTAGAAAGGAAAACAGTGAGCTGATGAACTTGAACTGGTCAGCCACTGAGATTTGCCCTTCTCATCCGTTCAATGTGAACGCACGAGCGGGCGCATTGCCACTAAACATGGAGGACAATCTTGAGGGTTATATAGTTCAGCTATCATGTCAAACCAATCCTCCTCAGTTTTTATCTCCAGATATCAAAGAAGCTAGAGGGCCTGTTGGGTTGTTATTGTGTGTTCTAGAACTGAACCTTCATGTGCTATGTAACTTCATGTGCTGTCGCTTACAAATGGAGAGAAAGAAGGGAGCGGGAGGAGGAAGAAAGGAAAATGAAGACAGTAAATTCTACCATCAGGTAATGGAGAGATAGGTGTTTTCCCAGTGGTTAGGTCTGAAATTTTTTGGTTTTCTTGCTGTTTCTGTGTGTGTGTGTGTGTGTGTGTGTGTGTGTGATACTTTTTCCCCCTCTCTTTTAAGTACAGGTTGGAAACCACTAGGTTTCGGAGCAAACAAAAAGATTTGAGAGTAAACTGAAGGAACAGATGGAAAGATCTGTGGGGTAGGTTTATAATGCTGCCTGGACAGAAGGAATTCTCATCAAGAGGTAAAGCTCGAACATGGCTACATGGACTACAGAAGCTGTTCGATGTGAGCCAAAAAAGAGCACCTAAAAACTAAAAATGTGTCAATGTCTCCCAGTTCTAGAAACTATAGAAGAATAAGTCACATGTAAGTTTGAAGAAGCTAGTTTGAAAATACCTGTACAAAAATATAAAAATCTATAAAGTTTTCTGTTTCTGTTGTAAGCTTGTGTTGATCTTTGAAAATATTACATGCACAGTAATACATCGATTGGAAAAGTGGCAACTAAAGAATTAGATAGTTTTAGCTTTTTTTTCCTCTCTTTACAGATATATATATATATACACACAATACAATAAAAATAATCTGTATTTTGGTTGTTTGGTGGAAGTATACTACAATAAGCTAAATAAACTTTGTCATCTTCAAAGTCAAAAACTTTATCAATAGCTTAATAAAATGAAATATATTAAAATTTCCTACAGTTAAGTGCAGAAATAAAAAGACTTACAGACAACTAAATGGCTACCAACTTACCTATTATGGAAGCAACTAGAGGAACAGCAAAATAATATATCTGTATGTACGGATGCTCCTTCTATAGATAATTGGACCCAAACAGAAGTAAGATTCACAGTTCAGTAAGATCCCAACCCTGACCTTTTAGGTTTTGCTCCTTTTTTCATACATTCATACAGTATCATGTAAGCTGTGCAAAACTTTACTTAGACTGGCAGTTTGCCATATCAGTTGCATTTGTCTTTGGTACAAAAAAATAAAACAATCGCAATAATGTGCAAGTATTTGTCTTCTTCCGGTCAAGTACCGAAATAGGAGTTTTCTAGAGCCATCTTTTTTTTTTTGTTGTTGGTTTTTTTTTTTATATATACAATACAAAGACTCTGTGGCATATATCTACATTTCAACATAGTCCTATATACATTCAAAAAATCTGAAAAAGTTTGGAACAAAAAAAAAAAACAGTTAAACCCCATAAGTTTTCCATCTATATATCTTAATTTTTTCCTCGTTAAGGGTTTTCATCATACAAAATATTACCAGTTTTAGAGTTTCCCAAAATACAAGGCACAAAGAATATGCTTTTTTCTTACTTGCACAGACATCTGTATATATTTATAGATATATATTTATATATGATATTGAGCTCTGGAGTTGAACGTCTACCATGGCACTCAAACATGAGTGTCGGGTGAGCCATGTACAAGTGAGATTAATGGCTGTGGAAAATTAGGACAGAAAGCAATAATTCTAAAAACAATCTAAATGGACTGTTTAAAAAAATGCTTCTGTAACATTTTTGAGTGATTCAGAGCATAAACCTGCCATCATGCTTGGCATTATATTGAGCTATGCACCCTCCCAAAATGTTTTCCCTTCAATGCGTATGTGCAACTTACACCTTGATGTTTACTTAGCATGTGAGCTCCACTGCTAATGCCAGTAGCAGGTGTAATGGAGGTTTATGTTCTGAAATGCAATAATCAAGTATTTTGGATCATGCTTCACTTATGCTACAAGTTCTTAAAACAATGTAACCTAATCATAAATGTTTACATAATGCTAACTGACATGCAAAACAGAATGAAAATATACAATGGATAACGTGAGAAAAACAAAGAGACAGACACTTCTGACCAGTGGTCCAGTAGGGCTGGCTACACTTTTGATGCTGGTATTCGCAGTCCCACCAGGCCACCGGTGGGGTTGCCTTCTGCCGTCTTCTCTAACACTTGGTTAACGAATTCTGAGGTTTGCCCAGCAACTGGGAGGCCTGTGGAGAATAAAATGCACACCTGAACACACAATGGAGAAGGCATACCGCAAAGGGAAGCAATAGCTAACACTTGAGGGCCAGGTGGACCTCAGCTCGATGATACTGGCCCCCAAACAGTGCTCTGCTACTTGTTGTAACCATAGCCCAGAACATCCTTTGACCCATCACACTTGACTCCGCCATGGTTAAGAACAGAAAAGTGACACCAAGAATAACCATGAAGAATATGCTGGGCCTGGTCACGCACCCCTGGAATCCCATCACTTTTGGGAGGCGGCGATCAGTCTTTGCAGACAGACTTTGTCTTAAAAAAAAAAAAAAGTAGATAAAGCCGGGCACCGGTGGCTCACACCTGTCACCCTAGCTACTCAGGAGGCTGAGAGCTGAGGATCATGGTTTAACACCAGCCGGGGCAGGAAAGTCCGAGCCTCTTGTCTCCAATAAAGTACCAGAAAACCGGAGGTGGCGCTGTGGCTCAAGTGGTAGAGCGTTTGCCTTGAGCTGAAGAGCTTGGGGACAGCGCCCAGGCCCAGAATTCAAGTCCCACAATTGACAAAAAAAAAAAAAAGTAGAATGACCATTGGAGAATAGCTAATCACAGTTTAAAGTTGGGGAGATGGCAAGTAGAAGAGTCTAGACCCAAAGCCAGAGCCTGCCACAAGGCTGCTTCCCCATTTCTAGGAGCCAGGCCCTGCCCCTCGCTTTAATGTCATGTGATTCCTAGGCCAGATTCAACCTGCAACTGAAACTAGATCTGAAGGCTCTGGTTAGTCATTAAAAAATTACTGCATACAATTTATGTTCCTTAGAAATGAGAATGACTAAGAAAATGAAAGATCTACAGTAAGGCCAAGAATACTTGGAATCAATAAACGCTTACTATCAATCAATTAAAATCCTTACAACCAATAAATCAAATAACCAAACTCTTTGAGGAAAAGAAAGCCAGGTGTGGTGGCACCAGTACCAGAAAACCACGTTCTCCAGTGTATTGAGTGAGGCCAGCCTGGAATATAACCCAGAAAGACTCTGTCCTCCCTGACCCCCACTACAAAGACAACCAAGCAAACACAAAATTGGCTTGGGAATGGACATATATTCATTTATGGACATATATTCATTTAGCCATTGTGTAGCTCTACAAAGGATTGCTATACAAATATTGACTTTGCTGGGCGCAGGAAGCACAAGCCTGTCATCCTACCTACTCAGGAGGCTGAGCGCCCAGGATTGTGCTTGGAAGCCAGCTCACACACACAGGAAAGTCTGTGAGTCTCTGATCTCCAATTAAAGACCCGAAAAGCCAGAGTGGAACTGTGGCTCAAGTGATGGCCTGCTAGCCTTGAGCACTGAGTTCAAGCGCCAGGGCAGGCATGTACACAGAAAAATGACTGATTTCACCATAACCATTTCACCATAACCATCACTGACAAATGATGGTGAGTGCTGGCAATAAAATGATAAGTGATGAATTCTTGCCCCAAAAACCAAACAAACTTAACTGTATCTTGTCATGAAGGAACCTATAAATCCAAACACTGGCACAATTTAGAAAGTCAAAACCTGGATTTGTCATTGAAAAAAGACCAACAACTCTGAGAGAGCTTATTGTTGGATTAGTGTGTTACTGTATGTATTCAAGGAGACAAAAGAGATGTAAGTAGATGCAATAAGTAATTGTAAATACATCACAGACAAGGGCATACAGGACACTACTGGAGCAATATTAAAACAGATTCCATATTAAATATTACGTCAATACTCAAGTACATGGATATAATAGTGGTATCACAGCTGAGCTTGAGAATGTCTTTGTTTTCTAGATACATATCAAAATAGGAATACAGAGGGCTGGGAAGGTGGCTCAGTGGTAGAGCGCTTGCCTTGCATGCCTGAGGCCCTGGGTTCGATTCCTCAGCACCACATAAGCAAAAAGAAAAAAAGAGCCAGAAGTGGTGCTGTGGCTCAAGTGGTAGAGCGCTAGCCTTGAGCTGAAGAGCTGAGGGACAGCGCCCAGGCCTAGAGTTCAGGCCCCACGACTGGACCTCCCCCCAAAAAAATAGGAATACAGAATCACGATGTTTATAAGTTACCCGAATATACACCACTGCCCAATATACATACAGGCAGGAGCAGAAGTAAAACAAATGCTGAAAAGTATTAGCAACTTGAGGGAGAGAGGGAGAGAGAGAAAGAGAGAGGAGAGGGATGGAGGGGGAAGGGGGAGGGAGGGAAGGAAAGACTGATATTATACTAACAGCATTTGATTTTTTTCCTTTCTTTGTGTGTGTGTGGGGGTAAGGGTACTGAGACTTGAACTCTTGGCCTTGAACTCTCACTGACTTTTTTGCTCATGCGTGGTGCTCTACCATTTCTAGTTCTGGCTTTTTTGCTGGTTAACTGGTTATAATAAATCTCGTGGATTTCGCTGCTAAGAATGGACTTCGAGATCCTCGGATCTGAGTCTCCTAACTGGAGGAGATGACAGGTCTGAGCCACTGGCTCCTAACTAAAAACAATTCCTTGTTGTTGGTTGTGGGGCTTAAACTCAGGGCCTGGATGCTGTCCCTGAGCTCTTTTGCTCCAGGCTAGCACTCTACTACTTTTGAGTTTTCTGGTGGTTCACTGGAGTAGGAGTCTCACAGACTTTCCTGTCTGGGCTAGCATTGAACTGTGATCCTCAGATCTCAGCCTCCCTGAGTAGCTAGGATAACAGATGTGAGTCGCCAACGCCTGGCTTACAAGAATTTTTAATATCCCTTGAAATCATACATCTCATACTACACTAAGTTCCTAAGTGTTAGGTTGTAGATCTATCTTGTATTCTTACCAAGAGTATCTTTAATGAGAATTTCAAGCTTTTGCCCCATGTTGGGTCCTCTCTCCTCTCTTGGATTCTGTACCCGGTTTACAATCTCTTGCTTGATGGAGTTGATTACAAACAATAAATTATCTGCAAGACAGAATAAAAACGCTTGGAACATGTCCTTTAACACAGAAGTATTTGTTTAATAACCTCAGATATTCAATTAAAAACAGGAGGGCAACTGGGGGTTGAGCATGAGGATGAGACCCCCCCCCAAGATTAAACCCCAGTACGGACACAATAGCAAAACAAAACAGAACAAAACTGGAAGGGCTTGTAGCACAGCTCAGTCATGGATGCATAGGTCCTGGACTGGATCTCCAGCTCTGGTTTAAAGAAGTAAAAATAAAAGGAAAAACAAGGACTGGGAAGGTGGCTTAGTGGTAGAGTGCTTGCCTAGCATGCACGAAGCCCTGGGTTTGATTCCTCAGTACCATATACACAGAAAAGCTGGAACTGGTGCTGTGGCTCAAGTGGTAGAGTGCTAGCCTTGAGCAAAAGAAGCTCAGGGACAGTGCCCAGGCCCTGAGTTCAAGCCTCAGGACAGGCGAAAATAAATAAATAAATAAATAAATAACAGGAAAAAAAATAAAAGCAACTAAACAAAAATCAGTGTATTCTTCTATTCCAAAGTAGGGGACCTAGGAAGAGACCTAAGAAGTCTGGGTTTTAACACATACAAAAGCATTAAAAAAAAAAAGTATTCCAATGAGCAATCCAATTTCAAAGCACACATTCTACACTATTCTCACAAAGCTTAAAATACGATCCAAAGAACTAAAATTTTAAGGTGTTTCTATGGGAAATATGAAACCAGTCAATCAACTGGCTGGTATAGCATACAATCACGAAGAGGAAGAAAGGCCCAGGGTCTCCAGTTGGCTGTATTGAGATCTCTACTGTGGAGCCAACTTCCAACACTCAGGCCAGGAGACAAGGATTCATGAACATGGGCACAGGAAGCAGGGTGCTGGGTGGGTGAACCCTAGTAAGGCTGGGCCAGAATGAAAAGTAAGGAACAAAGCCAAACAAGCAGCGCGGGAACAGTGGAAATAGGAAGTTAAAGACACTCTTCAATGTTTAGAAGTTTACCATATTCAGTGTTGAGGCCCCATAATTTCACTTTATTAGCTTCATACTGGGCTTTTTTCTTTAACCGACAAGCTCTGTGAAAGGAAGGAACTATTAGTTCACTGTTCTGGTAAGAGAGCATTCAAAATAGACCCCTTTGCTATAAGACATTTTCTTTTCCTTTCTCCTTTTGGGCTAGTCCTGGGATTTGAACTCAGGGTCTAGGTGCTATCCCTGAGCTTTTGTACTCAAGATTAGAACTCTACCACTTGAACCAGAGTTCCACTTCTGGATTTTTGGTGGTTGGTTGGAGATAAAGAATCTCATGGACTTTCCTGCCCACACTAGCTTTGAACCACAATCCTCAGATCTGAACCTCCTGAGTAGCTAGGATGACAGGCATGAGCCACCAGAACCCGGGCTTGCTTTTATAATTTTTAAGGTAATGAAAAAATGCTCAATGATTATGTTGGTAAGTTATATGAGGGAATGTTTGTCACAATGATGTAACAGTGTACACTAAAAGGGGTGAATTAAATTTTTTTTATTATCTTTAAGTAGTTATACAAAGAAATTCCCATTCTACAAAACAGTATATGAATACAAAGTGTCTGACAACATTGTCACCCATCGCTCCTCACCCATCCCTTCTCTCACTTTTCTTTTCTTTTTTTTTTTTTGAGATTAGGTGATTATAAAAATTTCACAGTATTGTGGAATAGTGACACTTAGTTAAAGTCACAAACACATTCTAACCTTCACAAGGCAAATTGTCATTATCATGGTCTATAAAGTTTGTGAATTCTATGAGCTTTGACAATATAATTATTTCTTCCACATCAGGCGATATTTATGTCTTTTTTTCCTTTTGCTTAGTGTCAGCTGTTCCCTCTTTCCCTCTCATTCCTCCCTTCCCATCTCTGTCCTTGGGTTGCTTAATTTTCATCTATATTAAAAGGGGTGAATTTTAAGCTAGGAAAATTTAAGCTAGAAAAGTTGGTGGGTGAGTAATACCAGTAACCCTAGCTACTCAGGAGACTAAGAGCTGGGGATTATGGTTCAAAGTCTGTGGGACTTATGTCCAATGAACCAGCAAAAAGCCATAAGTGGAGTTGTGACTCAAGTGACAGAGCACTAGCCTTGAGCAAAAAAGCAGAGACACGGACAATGCCCAGGCCCTGAGTTCAAGCTCCAAGATCCTCTCCCCCCAAAGAGTTAATTTCATCCTAAGTAACCTGTACCTCAAAACACCTGACTAAGAAAGCAAATAAAACAGAAGCTGTAAAACTTTCCTTTTTCTATCATAATAGAACACATTTAAGTACCTGAACCTTTCTCCCTTTAAAACTTTTTCCAGGCAGGGCATGGTGGCACACACCTGTAATTCCGGAGCTCAGAAGCAGGAGAATTCAAGAGATTTTGAATCCTAGACTATACACAGTGAAACCTTGCCTAAAATGAAACCAACTGAATTTTTTTTTTTTAAAGAAAGCAGAAATGCTGTCTTTTACTTTCAAAGGAAAAGAATCTCACAGTAGGATTTAAGAAAGAAAAAAGTTACTTCTCAGTTCATGGCTGAAGGTCACCTCTTCTGTAAAAACTCAAAAGAGTTGAACTTCACATCGCAGACGTTTTTTCCACATGAGTGAACATGATTAGCATTTACCTGGAAGCCAGCTTATTTTTCTCCTTCCTTGACCTTGGCCGGGCTGTTAGGGGGAGTTCACTGACGGGAGTCAGGTCGCTAATCACCTTGTTCAGCTTCCGTAATTCATTGCCAATCTGGAGCAGTTTTTTAGGATTTGGAGTTAGGTCTTCCACGTCAGTCCTCCGTGACTTCTTTACTGCATATTTTCCTACAAAGAGTTGAAAAGCTGAAGTCAGCTTAGTGATCAAGAGATACATTTTCAGGCTGGGAAGGTGGCTGAGTGGTAGAGTGCGTGCCTACCATGCCATGAAGCCCTGGGTTCGATTCCTCAGCACCACATACACAGAAAAAACCAAAAGGGGTGCTGTGGCTCAAGTGGTAGAGCACTAGCCTTGAGCAAAAGATGCTCAGGGACAGTGCCCAGGAATTCAGAGGTTAAGCCCCAGGACTAGTATACACACAAAAAAGAATAGTCATGGTAATACAGTTCTACATTTCCCTTTTCAGTTGTATCCAAGAGCACTGAATAAACATTAGAATTCAGTATCTCAGCTGGGCACCGGTGACTCAGGCCTGTAATCCCAGCTACTCAGGAGGCGGAGATCTGAGGATCATGGTTCGAAGCCAGCCTGGGCAGAAAAATCTGTAAGACTCTTATTTCTAATTAATCACAGAAAAAGCCAGAAGTGGTACTGCGGCTCAAAGTGGTAAAGTGCTAGCCTGGAGCAAAAGAAGCCCACGGACAGTGCCCAGGCCCAGAGTTCAAGACCCAGGATTGGCAAAACCAAACCAAACCAAAAACAAAACCTCAATATCCCTATTTAAAAGGGATGGTGCCATGTGGCTGAAATCCCAGCGCTCTCCAAGATGGAATCAGGAAGTGTGCCAATATAAGGCCAGCCTAGACTATCTAGAAAGCTCAAGGTTAGCCTGAGCAACTAGTAAGACTCTGTCTAAAACAAAACAAATTCCCCCGCCTCCCCCAATGAAGTAACTGAACATTTGACTCCTGTCCCCCGCTTACCGTGATGTGAGCCGTTTTTCTGATACATATTGCTTGGCAGTGTATCTCGGCTCCACTCAGAGGGTCTCAGAATCCTCTCTTGCTGGGACGGCGTAAGCTGCTCACTATACTCCCAGAAATATCTTCTTTTCCCTCGCTTCCGGGAGGAGGTGGAAGTCATCTCCTTCAGGTCTTCTACAGAGTCATTTTCATAGCCTTAAAAAAAAAAAGAAAGGGGCTGGGAAGGTGGCTCAGTGGTAGAGCGCTTGCCTTGCAATGCATAAGGCCCTGGGTTCGAGTCCTCAG
>NW_012267245.1:1205929-1234876 GCF_000151885.1 Dipodomys ordii | reverse complement strand
GCCTTGAGCTGAAGAGCTGAGGGACAGCGCCCAGGCCCAGAGTTCAGGCCCCACAACTGGACCAAAAAATAAAAAAAAAAGGCACTCCAGTTTGTTAAAGCTCCAGAAATTTCAATAGGGCAATCAGGACAAACCAAAAGTTCCTTCTATTTGTAGCTTGAGACATTTTCCTGTCATCATTGGCATGTCAAAGAGAATAAATGAGGAGGTGTGTAGGTAACAACATGGAAATCTCCCCTTCAGAAAATATTCAGATTAATAAACACATATAACTATAGTGTTAATCTCACTTGAGGAGTCCCTTTTGTTTTTAGAAGTTAGAAGGTAATATTGTTTCCTTCTTTGTATCTTCACATGGGACGGAAAGAACTACTCAGTATAGTTATAGGGACATCAAAAACACCTTTAGATACTGGTACTTAAACATGACTTTCTGTTTCTTTTTTGTTGGTCATGGGGCTGGAACTCTGGGCCTGGGCGCTGTCCCTCAGCTCTTCAGCTCAAGGCAAGTGTTCTACCACTTGAGCCACAGCGCCATATCCGGTTTTCTAATGGTTCATTGGAGACAAGAGTCTCACAGATTTTCCTGTCCTGGCTTTGAATTGCGATCCTCAGATCTCAGCTAGGATTACAGTTGTGAGCCACCGGCATGTGGCTAAACATGACTTTTAAAATGTTATTGTTTTCTTTTCTTGCCTGTCCTGGAGCTTGAAGGCCCAGGACTTTCAACAATGGATAGAAAGCCAGTAAGGAAATCACAATATTAAAGACAAAATGGACCTAACAGACATATACCGAGCATTCCATCCTAGTAGAATTCCCATTATGTTCAAACATAAACAGAATACTCTCCAAGATAGGTAGGCTATAATACTAACAAATTTAAGAAGACTGTAATACCAACTTTGTGTGTGTGTGTGTGTGTGTGTGTGTGTGTGTGTATGCTGTTCTCAGAGGCTTGAATTCAGGGCCTGGGTGCTGAGCTTTTTTGGCTCAAGGCTAGTACTCTACCACTTGAGCCACAACTCCACATGCTTTTAGGTAGTTAACTGGAGAGGAGTGGGTTGGACTTTCCTGCTTGGGCTGGTTTCGAATCGATATCCTCAGATCTCAGCCTCCTGAGTAGCTAAGGTTACAGGCGTGAGCCACTGGCACCTAAGTCATTCCAAATATTTTAAAGATTTTTGGCTTCATATACCACTCACAAGAAACAAATTGAGCTGGGAAGGTGGCTCAGTGGTAGAGCGCTTGTCTTGCATGCCTGAGGCCCTGGGTTCCATTCCTCAGCACCACATAAGCAAAAAGAAAAAAGCCAGAAATGGCGCTGTGGCTCAAGTGGTAGAGCGCTAGCCTTGGGCTCAAAAGCTGAGGGACAGCAACCAGGCCACGACCGGACCCCCCCCCCCAAAAAAAGAAACAAATTGGAAATACTAGTAAGTATGTAGAAAATTAAACTCATGAACCAATGAGTCAAAGAAGAAAAATAAAAAGGAACAATATGCCAGGCACTGGTGGTTTATGCCTGTCATCCTAGCTACTCAGGAGGCTGAGATCTGAGGATTGTGGTTTGAAGCCAGCCCAGGAAGAAAAGTCGGTGAGATACTTATTTCCAATTAACCACCAGGAAATTGGAAGCGGAATTGGGCCTCAAGTGGTAAAGTGCTCGCCTTGAGCAAAAGAGCTCAGGGACAGTGCCCAGGCCCTGAGTTCAAGCCCCACAACCAACAACAACAAAATCTTACGACATGAAAATGGAAATGCAACATTAAAACTTAAGATATTGCAAAAGCAGTTTCAGTAAGAATTTTCTAGTGAAAAATACCTACATTAAGAAAAAAGGTTTTAGGGCTGGGAAGGTGGCTCAGTGGTAGAGAGCTTGCCTTGCATACCTGAGGCCCTGGGTTCAATTCTTTAGCACCACAGAAGCAGAAAAAAGTTGGAAGTGGTGTTATGGCTCAAGTGGTAGAGCGCTCGCCTTGAGTTGAAGAGCTGAGGGATAGCACCCAGGCCCAGAGTTCAAGCCCCATGACTGACAAAAAAAAAAAAAAAAAAGAAAGAGAAAAGAAAGAAGGTTTTAAATGACCAAGAGAAATTTACAAGAAAAAGAGGAATAACACCAACTAGCACAAAGAAGGAAATAACAAATATCACAGAAAAAATAGAAATGAAGAGGGCTTGAGAAGATAAAACTGTCAAGCCTTTAGCTAGACCAAGAAAAAAAGAGAGGTCTTAAATTACCACAAAACACAGAGGATTGTAACAAGTTGGATAATGTATGTAAATAATAAATCACTAGAAATCTATAACCTACTAAGATGGAATCATGAAGAAATAGAAGACCTGAACATACACCAATAATAAGTAAAAATATCGAGTAAGTAATCAAAAGCGCTCAACAAAGAAAAGCCCATGACTTAACAGTGTCGCTGATGAATTCTGCCAAATATTTGCGGAATTCATGCCAATCATCAAAGTCCTCCAAAAGTCTGTAAAGGAGAGAACACTTCCAAATTCATTTTGCAAGGCCAGCACTACCATGACACTGAAGCATGACTAGAGTACTCTATGGCCAGGGGCTGGGAAGGTGGCTCAGTGGTAGAGTGCTTGCCTTGCATGCATGAGGCCCTGGGTTCGATTCCTCAGCACCACATGAACAGAAAGAGCTGGAAGTAGCTCTGTGACTCAAGTGGTAGAGCGCTCGCCTTGAGCTGAAGAGCTGAGGGACAGTGTCCAGGCCCAGAGGTCAAGCCCCACGACCACCACCACCACCAACAACAAAAAGAAAAAGAAAAAAAAAAAAGAAGTTGGAAAAGACACAAATAAATGGAAGGTAGCATGTGCTCCTGGGTCTGAAGAACATCAAAGTGTTCATACTATCCAAAGCAATCTACAGAATCCAATGAACTTCACCTCAAAAGTCTAGTGAGTTGGTCACTGGTGGCTCATGCCTTTAATCCTAGTTACTCAGGAGACTGAGATCTGAGGATCACGGTTCAAAGCCAGACCAGACAGGAAAGTCCATGAGACTCTTGTCTCCCAATTAACCACCAAAAACTGGAAGTGACACTGTGGCTCAAGTGGTAGAGCACTGGCCTTGAGCTGAAGAGCTCAGGGACAGCACCCAGGACCAGAGTTCGTTCAAGCCCCACGACCAACCCAAAAAACCCCGAAACCAAAAAACAAAATTCTAGTGACACTTTTTCAGAGAAACAGAAAAAAAAATCCAAACATTCATATGGACTCAAAAGATCACCAACAGCCAAAGCTATCTTGAATAAGAAAAATTAAAAAAGCTGAAACCAGTTGGGTGCCAGGGGCTCATTCCTATAATCCTTGTTACTTGAGAAGCTAGAGATCTGAGGATCCTGGTTCAAAGCCAGCCCAGACAAAAAAGTCTTTTAGACTCATATCCAATTAGCCACCCAAAAAAACACCACACACACACATACACACAACTTGTAAACATCACAGTGCATGATTTCAAAATACTACACAGCTCTACCCACAAAATATTGGCATAAAACACAGACTGGCATAAAAACACACATACAAACAGAACAGAATACAACCCAGACTTAACTCATACACTTATATTCCACTGATCTTCCACAAAGGTGTCAGAAAGGCAGTTTGTCCAATAAATGGTGATGGGAAAAAAATTGAATGTCCTTACGCGGAAGAACAAAATTAGATTCTTATCCAATACTGTATAAAAAAATACACTCAAAATAGATTAAAACCTACCACAGTAACACATGGGGCAAAGAAACATACGGGAAAGCCTTCTTGACGTTGGTCAGGGCAGTAAGTTTCTAGATAACTATAGAAGCACAGGACACAAAAGGACAAACAGATATGGGATTACATGAAATTAAAAAGCTTCCTGAATTGGGGCTGGAGGAGTAGCTCTTCTGGGAGCTCACCAGCTAGTAAGGAAAAACATCAGGTCCTGAGTTCTAGTCCTGGACCCCCCAAAAAGCTTCCACATGACAAAGAACAAAAAGCAGAATCAATAGAATGCAGAGACAGATGATAAAATTAAAGAAAATGTATGCAAATAATGTAAGGAGCAGGGGAATCTGGTCAAAGTTCATTATATACATGCACAGAAATACTACATCACTGTAGTCTTACACTGTAAGATTAATGTACTCTAATAATACATTTTTTAAACATTACTATAGTGTGTCTCAAGTAGTTCAGTGTTTGCCTAGTAAACATGAGGTCTTGAGTTCAAAGTACAGCCAAAAAACCCAAAAACCAGGAGAAATAAATTTTTAAAAAACCGAAAAAATAGTAAAGCAAAACCATAATAGATATCTCTCATAAAGCCATACAGTGTCCAACAACTATATTAAAATATTCTCAACACCACTAATCCACAAGGATATACAAACACAATCCACAATGAAAAAACACCTTAACACCTGTTGGAATGGCTATTACGAGCCAGAACAAAGGTCACGGATGGGGAGCCAAGGAACTCCTGTGCACTGTGCAGCACAACTGTGAATTGTTACAACCACTATGGAAAGCAGTATGGAAGTAACTCAAGAATTTAAAAAGCAAGCTAGGCATAGGAGGGCACATCTGAAATCCAAGCCATGGGGAGACGAGAGGCAGGAGGATTTTGATTCAGGGCCAGCCAGGGATGAGACCAGTTCAAAGTCAGCCTGAGGGACATACTGGTTTAAAACCAAGGATGGAGTGAGGGAGAATATAGCTCAGTAGCAGAGGGCTTGACTAGCCATGTCTAAGGCTGTAGGCTCAATACCCAGCACCCCTCTCCCCCCCCAAAAGGTTCCATCTGATCCAGCAGTCCTAAGTTCTGGGAATATAGATACAGACCGGGAAATGAAGTCGACCTCTTGAATTTGTCTGAGCACTCATGTTCACCACGATACTCTTTCCAACATCCAACATCCAGAGTATACAAATGACTTCATTGGCCATTAGGGGCTGTACAGATGAAGGAAATTCAAAGGTACACACAGGAATTATTATCAGCCTTTACAAAGGTGAACGTTTTGGATTCCAGGAAATGGAAACAAGAGTTGTTTTTTTTTCTTTGTTGCTGATTTTATTTTCTTTCTGTCTTGTTTGTTCATTTATCTGTCTTTGGGAGAGTAGAGGGAGCACAGAACTAGGGACGCATGCAGCTGCGGACCTCACTAAGCACCATGTGGAAAACGATGTATACAACTTGTGTGTGAGGATGGGAGGAAAAAACTGGGAAAGAGCCAGGGAAGGGGCGACACTGTCTGAAAAGGAATGTACTCATGATCTGACATTTGTAACTGCAGCCCCTCTGTGTTATCAACTTCATAATAATTAAAATAAAACACTCAAACGTTACCTATACAAAAAAAAAGGAAAGAAAGAAAGAGTTAACATCTGCAAGAATATGATGAACCTGTAGGTGACACTAAATGAAATGTGGCAGGCAAAGAAAGGAAAGTACTGCCAAATCTCACATGTGGAATCTAAGGCCTTCAAACTCGCAGGAGCAAAATGGTAGGTGCCAGGGACTGGGAAATGGGGAAATGCTGATCAGAGCAGTTTCAGTTTTGTAGAAGAAATTCTGGATATCTAATGAGAGCGTGGTTACCACGGCTAATAATAGTGTAATATGTAAGAGAATAGATCTTAAGTATTCGTCCTGACAAAAAAGAAAACCAAGGGCTTGGCGTTTGGTGGCTCACACCTGTAATCCTAGCTACTCTGGAGGCTGAGACCTGAGGATCACAGCTCAAACCCAGCCTGGGCAAGAAAGCCTGTGCAGACTCTTATCTCCAATTGACTACAAACAAACAAACAGAAGTAGAGCTCAAATGGAAGAGCTCCAGGCTTGAGCACAAAAGCTCAGGGACAGTGCCCAGGCCCTAAGTTTAAGGGCCAGGATCAGCACCAAAGGAAAAAAAAAAAAAAGGCAGGGGGAGGGGGGAAAAGAAGGGAGAGAGGGAGGGAAAAGTAAGAGAATAATAAAAAGGGGAATCTGCTCAAAGTAAACTATATATATATATATATATATATATATATGGAAATACCATAAAAAGAAAAAGTGATGAGTATGTTAACTCCTTTGACTATGATAACCATAATGCATGCAAATAGGAAAGTATCATGTTTATATTAAACATATACATTTTTTATCTGCCCACTGTAATTCAATAAAGTTGGGAGCAGAAAGCCAAAGAAAAGCCAAACTATAGCCAGTGCAGGGGTAAAATTTGTCTGTCGTGTCCCAGACATGTTGGGGTCTCCTGACTCTCATGCCTATATTGTCCATTTCCTCAGTCATCCACGCACTGTGTTGATTCATCCATACCCTCCTACCTCAATCCTCAATAGGCAACTAATGCTACTCGTTTGAACATAGATCTAGGCTTTGTGGACAGCAGCACAATTCTCCCAGGGAAGACACTGGGTCCTTCAAACAATGTAATGAAGATTTTTATTAATATGGCCTAAGAAAAACTCTCTCCTGGTAAGTAGAAAATACAATTATTTTACCTAATGGACAGAGCACTCTAATGTAAACCAAAGAAAAAGGAGAATTCTTTTCCTTCACATTCAGTTTAAAGTACCTTTACTTACTTAAAACTATCCCAACCAACTTGTTCGTGTTACATATATGAGAGTCTAAGTATCCGTGACAAAAATTCAACCAAAAGGAACAATAGTGCTTCATTGGCTGAAAGGTAGTTGCTGTCCCTTAAGAATTAAACTAATGTAAGAAATTAAATATCTATGTTTATACTGCCTAGAATTCCAGCAATCATCATTATAACAAAAGGGCTTTCTGGTAATTTTATTTTTTAGTCGTTTAAGCTTTATGCAGAATTACTATTATTACCTTTGAAGCAAGGGCCTTTTGTTAGTATGTGAAAATCTTGTGTGTGTGTGTGTGTGTGTGTGTGTGTGTGAGTGTGTCTGTGTTACCAGTTCTGGAGCTTGAACTCAGGGTCTGGGCATAGCCACTGAGCTTTTGTGCTCAAGCTTAGAGCTCTACTATTTTGAGCCACAACTTCACTTCTGGCTTTTTGGTGGCTAAACGGAGATTAGAGTCTCACAGAACTTCCTGCCTGGGCTGGCTTCGAACCAAGTTCCTCAGATCTCAGCCTCCTGAGTAGCTAAGTTTACAGGTATGAGCTCCTGGTCCCCAGCTTCTTTGTGTGGTTTGGAAACACTTTTTTCATTTTTAAAAAGTCGCATAAGCCAACATGAACAACAGACTAAGAATGTCAATGCTAAGACAAGCAGTTCCTCGCAGCCTTTCCTTCTCCCTTTTCTACAGTCCCTCATACTCAGACTTGAATTCAGTCATGTGCTTGGCAGGCACTTTACCATGTTAATCATACCCCTATCACTGTTTGCTCTATTTCTCTTTTAAACAGAGTCTCATGTAGATGCCTAAGAGGACCTGGACTGCGATCCTCCTATCTCTGACTTTTTTTTTGGTGGGTTCTGGGGCTTGAACGCAAAGCCAGACACTGTTCCCAAGGCTTTGTGCTCAAAGTTTGTGCTCTAGACACTTGAGCCACAGCTCCACTTCTGGCTTTTTAGTGATTAACTGGAAATAAACAGTCTCAGGGTCTTTCCTGCCTGGGCTGGCTTTGAACCTTGATCCTCAGATCTCAGCTTCCTGAGTAGCTAGGATTACAGGAGTGAGCCACCGGCGCCCAGTTACCTAAGTTCTTGAATAGCTAGGATTATAAGGATGGCTACAACATGTGTTTTCTAAATTGTTGGCTTTGTTTGGATATGTGCATGAGTAAAATAAACCATCATCATCTGGTCTACCTTTCTAGGTATCCCTAACCATCCCAATTATAATAGAAATGGCAGAAATATCTATTTAGATATATGGTTTTTTGTTTGTTTGTTTTTGGTTGGTTGTGGGGCTTAAACTCAGGGCCTATGCACTGTTCCTGAACTTTCGTGCTCAAGGCTAGGGCTCTTCCACTTTGAACCACAGGGCCACTTCTGGTTTTCTGGCGGTTCACTGGAGATGAGTCTTACAGACTTTCCAACCTGGGCTGGCTTCGAACCATGATTCTCAAATCTGAGCCTTCTAAGTAGCAAGGATTACAGGTGTGTGCCACCGGCACCAGGCAGGAATGAATTTTAAACCCATAGACTCTTGGTATCTTTGTACAACTACTAAGAGGCTGACCAATGGCGGCCACTTAATAGAAGATAAATAAGAACATGCCCTCCAAGAAGCAATGTGTGCACCACTCTGTGAGCACAAGCGATCACTGCTACAAAGCCCAGCGAAGACACCAAGTCACTCAGTACCAACTAAAAGAAAACCAACCTAACCCGAAACCACCATCCACACAAAAACTTCCCCTTTCAAAAATCAGTGAAAGGGCCAGCTTGGTAAACCTCGCCGAGCTCCAATACCTGGTTCGGAGAATGTGTCGCTAATATCATCATCTTTGTCGTCTTCGTAGTCCTCCTCCTCCTCCTCCTCCTCTTCATTTTCAGACAGTTCGTGCTCGCTTCCGAAGCCTTCATCGTGGTCCTCGTCATCAACATCGTCGTCGTCATCGTCGTCGTCTTCGGGACTGCATTTGGCTGGCTGGTCCCCCAAGTTGTCAGAGACGAACAGTGAATAGTTGTGCTCTTCTTTCTTCTGGGATGAATCGGAAACCAAAGTGCTGGCAGAAAGGCTGCTACCCTCTCCGGTGGCAGCAGCCCCAGGTCCTTCTTGTGGTAAGGGACTGAGTAATAGTTCCTGGGTTTCTTTGAAAGGCAGAGTGGGCGTGGCGTGGCCCTGGAGAGGCTCCACCCCTTTCTTCTCTGGTCTCCTGGCCACTCCCCCACAGTAGCAGGTGCTCTCCTTGGCCGCGTCTGGGGGGGTGTGGCTCAGCACGGGCCGGCTGTGCTGTACGGCGTGGATTTTGACTTTTGCCTTTTTTACATAGTCTTTACATTCAACGTGAAAGTTCACCTTTTCATGGTGATAGAGGTGAGTCTTCACCATGATTTGTGTGCTGGAAGTAGGCTTGCTTGCCTTTTGGACACAGTCTGACAAAGGGACCTCGGTCTGGAGAGTCTTTGAAGAACACACAGGGGCCGCGGCTCTGCTGGTCATCTTTTTGCCGGGGAAAGAAGAGGGCAGGGGGTTTTGTTTGACACTGAAGAGCGAATCGGGATAATAAAGGGAATCGGAGACGGACTGCGAGTCCTCGCTGTTCAGCTGGGCCAAGGTTGGAGTTTTACTGATGACCTCTTCGTCTTGGTAAGGGCTGGAAAAGTCATCGAGACCCAAATAATCGACTTCTTTTGTCCCCCAGATGTCACAGCTGGTGAGTTTGGTGTACTTCGTCAAGTCCTCACAGTACGTGTCCCATTGCTCCCAATTGGAAGTTAAAGTCCCCTCATTTTCCAGGACATCGGTGAAAGACTCCAGGTTCTCAATGTCTTTGCAGTCCTCTAGAGAAAGGAAGTTGTCTCGAGGATTCTGTTGGTAGCTCATTTCTCTATCCTAGGGTTGGTTAAAAAAGAAAGAAAGAAAAGAAAAGAAAGAAAGAAAGAAAGAAAGAAAATCATACACCATGTTTTAGGAAGAAGAAAAATTCTCACCCCACCGTGCTCAAGGGCGAAGATCAAGTTGATACACATCAGTACTCTACGTTTCTCTGCTCTGCTTTAAGATAAGGGTACACTGACTGACAAGACACGCTCCCCCATTCCATCTATGTCAACATTTTGTTGGTAAAGAAAAAGAAGAACTGGGGGCTGGGAATGTGGCTTACTGGTGGAGCGTGTGCCCAGCATGCATGAAGCCTTGGGTTCAATTCCTCATTACCATATACACAGAAAAAGCCAGCAATAATGCTGTGGCTCAAGAGGCAGAGTGCTAGCCTTGAGCAAAAAGAAGCTTCGGGACAGTGTCCAGGCCTTGAGTTCAAGCCCTAGGACTGACAGGAAAAAAAAAAAAAAGAAAGAAGAAAAAGAAAAAGAAGAACTGTATTTCTCAAGAGGCTTTGAAATGTTCTAAGTCCGTCTCTGGAGCCTTACCATGAACACACTAACTGAAATGAATTTACTTTCCCTGATCTAGCTGAGGAAGATTTAAGGACTTCTTTAGAAATAAGCTTCAATTAAGAAGCAAATAGTGAAGACCTTACCTTCACTTCTTAAACAGGAAGATAAAGAGGCAAAGAGAGAGCCGGAATTCAGCCACAGCATGATAACAATCTTTATGGTAGATTTAAAACAATTCTTGGGCATGGGAAGTATGAACTGCAGAGATGAGATCTTAAAATGTCAGCAACATTGTGGCCACAGTAAAAAATAACACTTAGCCTCAAATAAGCCGACATGACAGGCCATCTACCATCTATTTCATAGAAGACTGTATAAATATATCATCCCATTTAAAAGCATATTGAACTAGGCTCCAGTGGCTCTCGCCTGTAATTCTAGTCAGTCAAGAGATCTGAGGATCACAGTTCAAAGTCAGCCTGAGCAGAAAAGTCCATGAGACTCTTTATTTCCCATTAATTACCAAAAAGCCAGAAGTAGAGTGGTGGCTCAGTTGGTAGATTGTTAGCCTGGATCAAAAAAGCTCAGGGACAGAGCCCAGATGCAGAGCTCAAGCCTCAGAACTGACCAACAACAAGAATCATTTCATAGTCTTCTCACAAAAAAAGTGGACTAGAGCTGCGTGCTGGTGGCTCATGCTCATAATCCTTGCTACTCAGGAGGCTGAGATCTGAAGATTGCAGTTCTAAGCCAGCGCAGGCAGAGATTCTTTTATCTAATTAACAACCAAAAGTAGAGCTGTGGCTCAAAGTGGTAGAGCACTAGCCTTGAGCAAAAGAAGCACAGGGACATCATCCAGGCCCTCAGTTCAAGCCCCAAGACTGACAAAAAATACATAAATAACATAAAAACTAGACTTGAAGATACTAAAGGAGCCTTTCCATATACTTTTCAGTGGGTTCACATATCTTTCTACCTGCCAAAAGAATCAAACCCAATCACATCCTTTCTTTGCAGACATTTTACAGATTACACTAAACCCCATTTTACAGATTAAACCCTCAGTTAAGGCTGAAACGAAGAAAATGTTGCTTACCAGTTCATACATGAAATCTGGATCGGAACTATTTGCCAAGAGATCTGTGCTCATCAGAGTCTGCTCCGAAAAGGTGTGGCTTCGAAAGGCATCCCCGAAAGGCGGATCCATTCCGCTTACACTAGGCTACAACAGAGTGAAAGTCACTTTACAAAGTCAAAGAGGACTTCAAAACCTCCATATTACATACGAGCCCTAACCCTTCTTGTTCATTAGTAATGACTCCGTAGTAAATTGCTCATTTATTTCCAGAAAATAAGTATTTCTCCGCTTTGTAGTACATTTAAGAGCTCACACTTATAATCCCATCTACTCAGAAGGTAGAAATTTGGAGATGGAAGTTCAATGCCACACTGAGCACAGATAAATCTGAGAGACTCTTCTTCAGTTGACCAGTGAAAAGCCAAAACTCTAGTGTTAAGTGTGGCAGCTGAAAGCTAAGAAGCCTTCAGCCCTGAGTTCAAACCCCTAATACTGGCACAAAATACAAAAACAGAATGTAAGAGGAGCAACTGTTTGTCTCTGGTTTTTGTCCAATGTGGGGCTTGAACTCTGGGCCTGGACGCTGTCCCTGAGCTCTTCAGCTCAAGGTGAGTGCTCTACCACTTGAGCCACAGCGCCACTTTGAGTTTTCTGGTGGTTTATTAGAGATAAAAGTCTCATGGCCTTTCCTTGACTGGGCTGATTTTGAACCATGATCCTTAAATCTCCTGAGTACCTAGGATTATAGGTATGAGCCACTCACTGGTACCTGGCTAAGAGTAGCAACACTTACTAACTTAAAGTTTATTTAGCCACTTACAGGCAATGTATAACATCTAAAGAGTACTTGAAATCCTTTCTTCTTTGTGCCAGTCTGGAGGCTTGAACTCAGGACATGGGCACTCCCCCTGAGCAATTTTGTTCAAACCTAGCACTCTACCACTTGAGCCACGGTGCCATTTGTGTTTTTTTTTTGGGTCCGGCCGTGGGGCCTGAACTGTGGGCCTGGGCGCTGTCCCTCAGCTCTTCAGCTCAAGGCTAGCGCTCTACCACTTGAGCCACAGCGCCACTTCCGGCTTTTTTCTTTTTGCTTATGTGGTGCTGAGGAATCGAACCCAGGGCCTCAGGCATGCAAGGCAAGCGCTCTACCACTGAGCCACCTTCCCAGCCCCTCATTTCTGGTTTTCTGGTGGTTTACTGGTTGTAAGAGACTCACAAACTTCCCTGCTTGAACTGGCTCTGAACCGCGATCCTCAGATCTCAGTCTCCTGAGGAGGAGGATTATTGTTGTGAGGCACTGGCGCCTGACCTCCTCAATTCTTTAATAAATGGTCTCTGTTCTAATCGCCACTTAATGTAGAGACTGCTCTGCTATTATTCCCTGTGGTGTGTAGAGGTAGCGAGTTGAGTCTCACTCTGTAACTCCCAAGTAGTCCAATGTCTTCCTTCCCAGAACCAAAGACAATGTGGACATCTTTTAGTCTAAATAACAGGATCAACAAAAAAGCCTCCAAAATCTACACATGACTAGAAATGTGGTATGACTTGTGACCTTCGTCCTGCTCTTTGAAAGAGTACAAGGCAGCGGAGAAGAATGCACGCCCCCCCCCAATCCCTTTCTCCTGCTTTCCCTTGGTCCCCTTGGTACATTTCAACCATCTGTCCAAACCACTTCAGAGACAGGGTTCAGACCTCTGAAGTGGCTCGAATAACACAAAGGCCTTCACTCTGAACGCTCTGATGAGAAGAGCAAATTAAACATGTTCTTTGCTTTTATGTTCTTCTTTTGTAAGCTACTGCAGAAAAGGGGGAAAGGCTGTGAGCTTATCTGTTTATACTTGGTGCAGATGTGCCTTCTATCTACCACGCACACATTTCCCATTCACTCTTTCATCATGCACCTTCCAGATGTTTCTTTTCTCTCTTTTTTTTTTTCCTCAGACCCACAGAACCTTTTTTCCCCAGAAAAGTGCAGCTTGAGAAGGTAAGTTTTAGAGCCCTAAATTTAAATACTCAATAAACGGCAAACGAAAAATGTTCTTTGGATTAGGTCTGTAAAAGGGGCTAGGGCAGTCCATTTGGCACAGAGACCAGAGTGGAAGTAGCTTCTGGTCTTTTTAGGATTGGCTTAGTAAGCCCACTTCTTTCCCTCTGCCTTTTTCCTCCCTGACTCACAGGAGACAGTCTCAGTGAGCTCACAGTATTTCTGTATGGCCCACATAAAGCTGCCTACGAGTCCCTGCTTGCTCCAACACTGAAACAAATGCTAAGTATAGAGGAGGGAGGGAGGGACACTGGACAGGAGAATGGAAACCAACAAGGCTTCATTGATTGGGTGGACAACTGCCTGGAAGCAACATGGACCTGTTCAAAGCAGTTGCTGTAAGAATCATTCTTCTAGAACTGTCAGAAATGGAAGGAGGATGTCACAGAGGATGGAAGGGAACTCTGGTGGCAGATCCATTTTCAGAGTTGTCAGATGAGATCCTGTAAAGCTAACAAATCTCTCAACCTCCTCACCTACTTATCCACCCGGATCCCTGGGTCAGCCTCTCTGAAAATACTTCAAACCTGTAGCAAAGGAAGAAAGAGAGGGCAGTGGAAGACAGGCTATGTACTCCAAACTAGGTGAGACCAGAAGTAAGCTGACTTTAAACAGTAGTATGTCAGCCGAGTGCCTGTAATTCTAGCTACTCAGGAGGCTGAGATCTGAAGATCATGGTTCGATGCCAGCCCAGGCAGGAAAGTCCATAGGACTATTTATTTTGCCAGTCCTGGGGCTTCAACTTGGGGCCTGGGCACTGTCCCTGGGCTTCTTTTGCTCAAGGCTAGCACTCTACCACTCAAGTCACAGCACTACGTCCAACTTTTTCTGTGTACGTTGTACTAAGGAATCAAACCCAGGGCTTCATGCATGCTAGGCAAGCACTTTACCACTAAGCTACATTCCCAGCCCTCCATGAGACTCCTTATTCTCCATTAACCACCAAAAGACAGAATGGAGAGGTATGGCTCAAGTGGCAGAGTGCTAGCCTTGAGAGTGCCCAGGCCCTAAGTTCAAGTCCTAGGATTGGTACATGTGTACACACACACACACACACACACACACACCACATGTAGCACGTCTAATTTGTTAAGATTCAGAAAACTTACAAAGCCAACAGCATTTGTTTTCCCAAGGGGAAACAGAAATCGCTGTCTAACTCCTCGTATTTATTTACCTGAGGCATTTCCAAGCCCAGATCCTGTGAGTCCAACTCCAAACGTCTTCTTTTTCTTGTCTGAAAATCCTTTTCCAGCTTTACCTTTAATCCCAAGATCAAAGGTGATTTTTACAATCTTGAGTGCTGTCAACTGCTTGAATCACTGCTTTCTTAGAAAATACTTCTGTGACTCTGTCAAACACAAAATAACTTCACTGAGTGCTGCTGAAAATAAGCGGAGCTTTCAAAAACATTAGCAAAGGAAACTGTACGATTGAAAGGAGTAAGGCTTATGGTTACATTTTTGTTGTTGTTGTTGATGGTCCTGAGGCTTAAACTCTGGGCCTGGACACTGTCCCTGAGCTCTGCAGCTCAAGGTGAGCGCTCCACCACTTGAGCCACAGCACCACTTCCTGTCTTCTGGTGGTTCCTTGGAGATCAGAGTCTCATGGACATTCCTGCCTGGGCTGGCTTTGAACTATGATTCTCAAATCTCAGCCTCTTGAGTAGCTAGGATGACAGGATGAGCCACCAGTACCCAGCTCTATGGTTACGTTTTCAAGAATTTAGTTATGCCTTAGCAGCTACTATTCTAAAGTTCACCATTTCATTCACCCGGTTTGTTTCTAAAATAGGATCAATTTCACAAATAACCAGTTTACAGTAGGGAGGACATTTAGTTCAGAGTGCTGGCACCTTCCAGTACTCTGGAGGCTTAGGCAGAGGGACTGAGATTCGAGACCAACCTGAGCATAAGTTCCAGATCAGCCTGGATTTATTGATTAAAAACAAGCTAACAAATAAACAACCAATGGTAACATTTACAAAAATAAGTCACTTGGAAGCTGGGTGTAGTGACACACACCTGTAGGTCACATCACTTATGAGATGGAGGTAGGACTGGGTAAGGCTCATCTAGGAAAAAAAGAAAGACTTTATCTCTGAAAACAAAAACTGCTGGGTGCTAGTGGCTCACATCTGTAATCCTAGCTACTCAGGAGGCTGAGATCTGAGGATCACAGTTCAAAGTGAGCCCAGGCAGGGAAGTCCATGAGACTCCAATAAACTACTCAGAAAAAGCCAGAAGTGGAGCTATGGCTCAAGTGGTAGAGTACTATTCCTTGAGCAAAAGAAGCTCAGGGACAGTGCCCAAGTCCTGAGTTCAAATAAAAAAAAGAAACCTAGGGGAAAAAAAATCAACATACCCTTGATCTTTTCCATGATCTGAAAGATACATTAATCTGAAAGTAAAATTCTCATTCACTTTATGCTCTTAATGAGGAAAAGTATTTCAACACTTTATTGTATAAATAATTACTATGGGGCTGGGAAGGTGGCTCAGTGGTAGCATGCTTGCCTTGCATGTATGAGGCCCTGGGTTCGATTCTTCAGCACCACATAAGCAGAAAAAGCCGGAAGTGGCGCTGTGGCTCAAGTGGTAGAGGGCTAACCTTGAACTGAAAAGCTGAGGGACAGTGCCCAGGCCCAGAGTTCAGGCCCACAACCGAAAAAAAAATAATTACTATGAAATTAATAATTTTTTTGCAGTGCTGAGGATTGAAACCAGGGCGCTCTACACAAACTAGACCAGTGCTCTACTACTAAGCTACGTCTACAGGCTTATTCTACATTGTGTGTGTGTATGTATACGCATGCACACACATGCATGCTGGACTTGAGCCTTGAACTCAGGGCCTGGGTGCTGTCTCTGAGCTTTTGTGCTCAAGGCTAGTGCTCTACCACATAGCCACAGCTCCACGTCTGACTTTTTGGTAGTTTATTAGAGATAAGAGTCTGCAGCCTAGGATGGCTTTGAATCACGATCCTCAGATCTAAGCCTCCTAAGAAGGTAGGATGACAGATGTAAGCCACTGGCGCCTAGCCCTAATCTACATTCTGTATCTCCCCAACTCTAGCAGGACAGTAATGAATACTTAATAGCTGGCCATGGAATTTAACATGTCCACGACAATAAGTACAATCACACTTGAAGTAGTATATATCAACATTATTCTTTTACCTACAAGCAAAGAATCGGTACTCAAGAAAGAACTATTTCAGCAGGTTTTTTTTTTTTTTTTAAATCAGGCTGTTGTTCAGGGGGGCATATGAAGAAGATACTGTGGCACAGTAGCTTTAAGAGCAGAGCTAAACAAATGACTAAATCCTCAGGCTCTGATGAAAATTTAAATGGCAACTTTTCTTTTTCCTGTTTACCTAGGAAGAACTAAACAGTTATACTCACTTCCTCCTCCTCTCCTCAGTTGTGAGTCTCAAAATGTGATCTCAGGACTATCAATAACAAAATTGAAATATGGGGCTTGAACTCAGGGCCTGGGCACAGTCCTTGAGCTTTTGTGCTCAAGGTTAACTCTCTACTACTTTGAGCCACAGCTCCACACTTCTGGTTTTTCTCGTGGTTAACTGGAGTCTCACGGACTTTCCTGCCTGGCCTGGCTTTGAACTGCGATCCGATCTCAGCCTCCTGAATAAGATTATAGGCGTGAACTACGGGCACCCATCCCTAAAAAACCAACTGAAAATGAATTGCCTCTGTAGCTCTCACATTCTCTGGGCTGCAGGCCCATTATTTCAGCTTGAAGGACTCTGTTGTTGAACAAATGAGATAGTGATGAAGGGACCCAATAAACTTGAGTGTACAATCTGTATTTCTCAGATCTTCGCCGGACCCCCCTCTTTGGCAGACTATCAGTTCCACACATTCTAGGCCAGACTAGGGAACACTGAAAAGTACCCAGCACGGTCCTAAGACAGAGTTAACTATGTTTTTCCATTTAGTCAATCTATGTGGACTAAACCCTACTTGTGTCACGGGTAAGTTCATGTGCAGATTGACCTCATGCTCTGGTCCAATTTGTGGTATGCAGACAGTCCTAAATACTTTCACTGGGTCAGTAATCTTTTCCAGACTTAGTACTTAGTCCCGATCCCAGGCACACACACACAAGAAAATGCACGAGTATAGCCCGGATCGGTCTGTAATCTGGATGTGGAAGCAAAGTCTGGAGTCTTCTGAAACCTGAAGTTTTATCCTTACTGATAACAGAGTTGGAAACACAGGAAGAGATGGAGTCCTATTCCATGTACATTTCGTGGTATCTACTTAAGATGCTGTGGACAGTCTGGTTTGGAAGGGTTAACCTAAAAAGAGTTAAGTGTCACTCACAACTCTCATACTTTACACAACACTGGGTCAGAATCTTTCTAAGCCTCATTTTTCTTTCATCCTGGGAGGAGGTGACACACTGTTAGCTGGTTGTGTTGGTACATGCCTGTGATCCCAGATACCCAGGTAGGAGGCTGAGGCAGGGAGATCAAGAATTCGAGGCCAGTCTGGAAAACAAAGCAAGAACTAGTCTCAAAAAAAAAAAGAAAAAAGAAAAAAAAAAAGACACTGGTAGATTACAGCTATAATCCTAGCTTCTCAGGAGTAAGATCATAGTTCAGATACAGCCTAAGCAGACAAGTCTAACAGAGTCATTTCCAATTAACCACCAAAAAGCCAGAACTGGAGGCATGGATCAAGTGGTGGGTGGCAGCTGTAAACAAGAGCTAAGCAAAGCCGGGCGCTGGTGGCTCACGCCTGTAATCCTAGTTACTCAAGAGGCTGGGATCTAAGGATCTCGGTTCAAAGCCAGCCCAGGCAGGAAAGACCCTGAGACTCCTATCTCCAATAAACCACTAGAAAACCGGAAGTGGCGCTGTAGCTCAAGTGGTGGAGCGCTCGCCTTGAGCTGAAGAGCTAAGAGACAGCGCCCAGGCCCAGAGTTCAAGCCCCACGACCGACCAAAAAAAAAAGCAAGAGCCAGATGCCTGTGGCTCAAACCTGTAATCCTAGCTACTCAGGAGGAGGCTGAGATCTGAGGATTGCAGTTCAAAGTCAGCCTGGGCAGGAAAGTCTGTGAAACTCTTATCACCAATAAACCACCAGAAAACTGGAAGTGGTGCTGTAGCTCAAGTGGTAGAGCGCTCGCCTTGAGCTAAAGAACTGAGGGAGAGCGCCCAGGCCCAGAGTTCAAGCCCCACGACCGACCCCCTCCCCCCCGCAGAAAAAAGAGCCAAGCAAAAGACAGAGGTCCTAAATTCAATCCCTAGCATGGGCATCCCATACAAAACTCACATAGAGAGGAAGGACGGGAGGATGCAGTTATAATATTCAGAGTATATATATATATGAAAATAAAACTAGGAAAACTGAGGGGATGGCTAAGGTTAGGAAGAGATAGGGGAATTGTGAAAGAGATGACATCCATCAAGATACATTGTTATTATAAACTGACACACTGAATTCTAACTCCTTTGTGGAACCACTTAAGGATAATAAAATTCAAATTAAAAATAACCATAAATTAAAAAAAAATCTTCTTTCTTTTAGGGCTGGAGATGTGGCTCATGTGGTAGAGTGCTTATCTAGAAAGTGTGGGGCCCTGAGTTCAAACACCACAACTGCTAAAAACGAAGACCCCCGTGCCCCCAAAAGCTATTACCTATCTGGCTACTAGATTTTCAAATACAATGTCCATACAAATGCAAGTACTGAAATTTTTACTTTAAAACATCAAAATGTTTTTGGAGTTTGCAAAAGAGGGCATTTTTTTTTAGAAGATAAGAGATCTGGTTTTAATGTTTTCCACCTGACGCTGGGGTTTGAACTCAGGGCCTCATGCTTGGTTGGATTACTTGCTTGACTGACATCACTTGAGCCATACTTCCAGCCAGGAGCTTTGTCCATTACTTTGGACACAGAGGCTCACTGATTTTTCTGCCTGGGCTAGCTCTGAATCCTGTTCCTCCTGATCTCAGCTTCCTGAGTTAAGATTACAAGTGTGGCCTGGTGCTGGTGGTGCACACCTGTAATCCTACCTACTCAGTGGCTGAGATCTGAGGATCTTGGTTCGAGGCCAGCATAGGCAGGAAAGTTTGTGAGACTCTCATCTCCAAGGAGCCACCAGAAAACTGGAAGTGGATGCTATGGCCAAGGTGGTAGAGTGCTCACCCCAAGCAAAGGAGCTCAGACCCCATGAGAGGACCTCCCCCGCCCAATCAAAATGTGTGCGTGTGTGCGTGTGTGTGCGTCCCATTGCTTTGCTCTAGTTTCAATTTTGACCCTATAACTGAAACCACACAACTATATGAGTTAAAGCAGATTACTTAGTAAATTTATTCCTTCTCCCTTAAATATGTAACTGGGATAGTATCAAAATAAGATCATTTTATTAGGAGATAGTAATACATGTGTAAAAGTGATTATTATTAATTGGTCTATTTTGCTGATGCTTTCTTCAGCCAAAAGTCAAGCTCTGAAATGCAAAATCTAGGCCAGGTGCTGGTGGTTCACACTTGCAATTCTAGTTACTCAGGAGGCTGAGATCTGAGGATCACGGTACAAAACCAGCCTGGGCAGGAAACTCTGTGGGACTCTTATCTCCAATTAACCACCAGAAAACAGGAAGTAGCACTGTGCCTCAGGAGTAGAGTGCTAACCTTGAGTGAAAAAGCTCAGGGAGGAAGTGGCGCTGTAGCTCAAGTGGTAGAGCGCTTGCTTTGAGCTGAAGAGCTGAGGGACAGCGCCCAGGCCCAGAGTTCAAGCCCCACGACCGACCAAAAAAAAAAAAAAAAAGCTCAGGGACAACATGCCCAGGCCCTGAGTTCAAACCCCATGACTAATTTCTGCCCCCCCCATAAAAAGAAATGTAAAATCTGTGACAGCTACTGGCAGTAAAACTGAATGTTATAAAGACATCAGTTCCCAAGGAAAGGGTTAACTTGTCCCCTCCTCAGTGTGGAAAGATGAATAATTGCTTCTTCTAGTCTTCTGTCAAGTAATCCATTTCAGTAATCAGCTAGAAAAGTAGTGAGCCAGTTCAAGGCTGGAGGTATGGTTCAAGTAGTAGAGCACCAGCCTACCAAGCAAACTGCGTGTGAGTTCAAACCCTTGGTACCACTAAGAAAAGTAAGTGTTTTGGACCCAATGCCCAGAAATGCTTAGCACTCTCCCAAATTGTTTTTGGGAAACAACCACGAAGAACAAAAATGAATAAAGAAGAAATGAATAAAAGCTTGCTTCCACAGCAAGTCCAGTGATACAGCCTCCTCCTTGATCACACACTGCTCCAAAACTAAATTCTCCACCAGGGCACCATCTACAAGGAGGAATCGATGCGTAGACAACAGAGTCACACAGGAAGGGAGGGAGGAGAGAAAGGAAGGGAAGGAAAGAGAAAGAAAAGGAAAGGAGAGAGAGAAAAGGGGGCAAGCTATGATAACTATCAAATTACCAACCTGTTTTGTTTTTTTGTTTTGGTCCATGGCCTCAAAATATTCAACAACATCTCCTAGGTACAGGAAAATAATTTTCTAGCAGAGAACTAGCTATCTGAAACAACGGGGAGGGAAATGATAATTTTGAGCATCAGTGGTACAGAGGGGTACCACAATTCTGGCTCCAATTTTTTTTTACAGCTCTTACTACCAGGCTTTACTCTGCCTTTTCTGGTTCTCTGAGGTTTGCTATGTATATTATGCAAGATGACAGGGAAAGTAATAGGTACAGTCAAAGGACTTCCTGTAATAGTTTGTCCTAGGATTGCTGTAGCCATTAACTGTAATTTTCTTCTTTCTTTTTCTTTTTTGGCAGTCTCGGGGTTTTAACTCAAGGCCTCATATTTGCTTGGCCTACTTTGTTCTCCTGGCACCTTACCATTTGAGCCACGCCTCCAGCCTTATTTTGTTTTTGTTTGTTGTTTGAACGCAGGGCCTGAATGCTGTCATGAGCTTTCTGGCTCAGCACCAGTGCTCTCCCTCATGAGCCACAGTTCTACCTCCAGCTTTTTGGTGGTTAATTAGAGATAAGATTCCTACTGACTTTCCTGCCCAAGTGGACGTTGAACCTCAATCCTCAGGTCTCAGCCTCCTGAGTAGCGAGGATGACAAGCATAGGCCACTGGCACTTGGCTTTTGCTAGTATTTTTGGAGATTGAGTCTCACAGTCTTTTCTGCCCGGGCTGGTTTCAAACTGTATCGTCTGAATCTCAGCTAGCATCACAGAGCCACTGATGCCTGGCCATTAAGCATAACTTTGAAAGCTAAATAAATTCAAGTTGACTGGTGTGCTCCAAGGAATGTACCTGTGTTCCAGAGCTTCTGACCCATGCCCCTTCTGCTGACCTGAGTGCCCATACTTCAAAGAAGGTCACATCAAGAAACATGTAAGATCTGGGCGCCAGTGGCTCACACCTGTAATCCTAGCTATTCAGGAGGCTGAGACAAGGATCGTGGTTCAAAGCCAGCCCGGGCAGGAAAATCTGTGAGACTCTTTATCTCCAATGAACCACCAGAAAACTGTAAGTGGCGCTGTGGCTCAAGTGGTAGAGCGCTCGCCTTGAGCTGAAGTACAGCGTTCAGGCCTAGAGTTCAAGCCCCACGAAAGACAAAAAGAAAAAGAAACATACAAGAAGCTGGGTACTTGTCATCCTAGCTACTCAGGAGAATGAGATCTAAGGATCATGGTTACAGCCAGCCTGGGCAGGAAACTCTTATGAGACTCTTATCTGCAATGAACCACACATACACAAACAAAAGGCAGAAATGGAACTGTGGCACAAGTAATAAAGTGCTAACCTTGAGCACAAAAGTCAGGGACAGTGCCTACGCCCTGAGTTCAAGCCCCAGGACTACTATACACACACAAAAGGATAGTCATGGTAATACAGTTTTATATTTCCCTTCTTCAGTTGTATCCAAAAACATGGAGTAAACATTAGAATTCAGTATCTCAGCCGGGCACTGGTGACTCACGCCATTCATCCTAGCTACTCAGGAAGCTGAGATCTGAGGATCATGGATTGAAGCCAGCCTGGGTAGGAAAGTCTGTGAGACTCTTATCTCCAATGAACCGTCAAAATGCTGGAAGTAGAGGTCAAGTGGTAGAATGTCAGCCTTGAGCAAAGACACTATGGGACAGTGCCCAGGCCCTGAGTTCAAGCTCCAGGACTGGCACCAAAAAGAAAGAAAGAAAAGAGTAAGAAACATGTGAGATACTGACTAGGATCCTCAAATAGGAGAATGGCTTCTTTTCTGGCATCTTCCAATGCTCAGGATAGGTGCTCATTTACTTAGCCAGGGGAAGCAGACCCTGGATAGAGATGGTAGACTGCCAAGGTCTTAAGCATGGCATGGTGGATGGAAAGCAACCACCATATTTACTCTGTGAATGAGAAGAATCTGGTGACACAGAAGTGATAAGATTCGAGGCAAGGAAAGAGTAGAAAGAAAAGAAAAAAGAACAAGGAGTTGAGGAGGCCCCTAAAGTTGACAGAAAAGCAGACTTGGCAGAGAAAAAAAAAAATGAGCAGAGTCTTGGGCTAGCACCCAGCTCTCCTCGCTGGGGAGGAGAGTCCAAAAACTGCAATACTAGATACAGACTGGCCCCACGCAATACGTTCTTCGCACCAGCCCCCGGAACTTCCAACAAAACATCGGATCCTAGGAGAGACTGCAAAGCCATGCAAATAAAAGAACTTGAGGGAACTCCTTATAGTTTGTCTGACCATATGGAATTAAACTATATTCAAATGCACTGAGCCAGAACAAGGCACTGTTCCTTGTCATGTGGATCGTGGAAGAAATCAAGGGAACAAGCAAAAAAATTCTTGGAAACAAATGAAAATGAAACCACATTCTACCAATACCTCAGATACAGCAAAGGCAGTGTGGAGAGGACAATTTATAGCCATGAGTGCTTAAAGAAAATACAATATATATATTTTTTTAAGTAATTACTGGCTGGGCGCCAGTGGCTCACGCCTGTAATCCTGGCTACTCAGGAAGCTGAGATCTGAGGATGGCAGTTCAGAGCCAGCCCAGGCAGGAAAGTCCATGAGCCTGTTATCTCCAATTAGCCACCAGAAAACCAGAAGTGGCGCTGTGGCTCAAAAGTGGTAGAGCGCTAGCCTTGAGTGAAAAAGCTCAAGGACAAAACCCAGGCCCTGAGTTCAAGCCCCACAACCGACCCTCCCCCCAAAAAATCAAGTTTTAGGTTTGGTTCTTATTTTCTAGAAGTTTGAGTTGCATCATAAGGCTATTTAAGTGCTTGGGGTTTCGGGGGGGATTTTTTTTTTTTTTTTGGTTGGTCATGGGACTTAAACTCTGGGCTTGGGCGCTGTCCCTCAGCTGAAGAGCTGAAGAGCTGAAGAGCTGAAGAGCTGAGGGACAGTGGTGTGAGCCACTGGGATCAGATTAAACCAAAAAACTTTATATACAGAGGCAGGGAGTAAAGTTAGGGAAGAAATTAGTAAGTTGGAGACAAAAAATTATATAATGAATCAATGAAACAAAAAGCTGGTTCTTTGAAAAAGTAAGATCAATAAGCCCCTAGGCTAGTTTGTCCAAAAGAAGGAAAAAGGAGACTCAATAAAGTTAGAGATGAAGGGGCTGGGAAGGTGGCTCAGTGGTAGAGCGCTTGCCTTGTATGCATGAGGCCCTGGGTTCGATTCCTCAGCACCACATAAGCAGAAAAAGCCGGAAGTGGTGCTGTGGCTCAAGTGGTAGAGCGCTAACCTTGAGCTGAAGAGCTGAGGGACAGCGCCCAGGCCCAGAGTTCAAGCCCCATGACCAACCAAAAAAAAAAAAAAAAAAAAGAAAGAGATTCATTTTTAAATACAGTTAACCACTGAAGACTGAACCAGGAGGATATAAACTACTTAAAAAGCCTTCTATAGCTGGGCGCTGGTGGCTCATACCTGTAATCCTAGCTACTCAGGAGGCTGAGCTCACGGTTCACAGCCCGTCTATGAAGAAAAGTGAGACTCTTATCTCTAATGAACCACTCAAAAGCTAGAATCGGAGCTGTGGTTCAAAGTGGTAGAATGCTAGCCTTGAACAAAAGAGGTTAGGAACAGGTTCCAGGGCCTGAGTTCAAGCCCAATGACCAAAAAAAAAAAAAAAGTGTTTTAACAAGTAATGAAACTGAAACAATAATAATCTCCCAATAAAGAAAAATCTGGGGGGGGGGGGAGAAAGGGATGGTAGAAGAAATATAAAGAAGAGTGTAACAATGCTTGATTGGAAATGGACTCATTGCCTTGCTCATGTAACTGTAACCCCTCTGTATAGTATCTTTACAATAAAAATATACATTAAAAAAAGAAAAAAAAAAAGAAAAATCTGGGGCCAGATATATTTGCTGCCAACTTCTACCAAGGCTTCAAAAAAGAACTCATATCAATACTCTTCAAACACTTCCATGAAATAGAAAAGAATACTTCTCAATTTGTTCTATGAAGCACTCATTCTAAAACCAGAGATGCAACAAAAAAGAAAGAGAATTCTAGACCAATTCTATTGATAAACATTGATCAAGATGGGTTCAGCTCAGGGTTCAACATATGAATATCAATAAATGTGAAATATCGCATACCCAGGACCGACAGCAAAAAAAAAAGCACAGGATCATCTGAAAAGGCCGCCGCAAAATTCAACATCTTTTTATGATAAAAGCTCTGACAAGGCTAGGAATAGAAGAATCATAGCTGAACATCACAATGTATTATTAAAAGAACTCAAGGAAATGGAAGTGAGGTTTTTGTTCCTTTATTTATGTTTTTGTTTTAGTTTTTTTGGTCTTGTTTGTTCGTTTATCTGTCTTTGGGAGCTTAAGGGAGGGGCATGGAAATGGAGGGACAAAGGGTGAACAAGTACAGCGGTGACAATCACTAGCACTATGTTGAAAATGAACTATACAACTTGTAGGTGGGGACAGGAGGGGAAAACTGGGAAAGCATGCAAGAGGGAAGGGGTGACATTGTCCAAAAGAAATCTGTACTTTACCTAACTTATGTAACTGATACTCCTTTGTAATCACCTTTATAATAATGATAAAATTAAAGAGATATATTGTAAAGCTGTAGCTAATATTACATAAATGGGAAAAAGCTGAAAGCATTTCTCCACATATCAGGAACAAGATACTGATGTCCACTCGCTATTCAATGTGGTACTAAAGTTCCTAGCTAGAAGAGTACAGGAGAAAGAAAGAAACAAGATTCAAATAGGGAAAGAAATCAAATTATCTGATCTAAATCAAATTATGCTGATATGATCCTATACTTAACAACCCTACGGACTTCACCAAAAAACTGATAAATAATAACTGATAAATACCTTTGGAAAAGTAGCAGGATACAAGTTAAACACTCAATAATAAGTAGCTTTTCTTTCTATATACCAACAATAAATGGACTGAGAAAGAAATCAGGAAAATAATTTCACTCATAATACCCACCTCTAAACAATAGTATACCGAAGTTTTAACTTAACCAAGGAAGTGAAAGAGCTCTGTAATGAAAACTATAAAACCCTGAAGAAAGAAAATGAAGAAGACATCAGAAAATACAAAGATCGCCAGCAGGGGCTGAAAGATAGCTCAGTGGTAGAGCGCTTGCCTACCATCCACGAAGCTCCTGGTTCGATTCCTCAGTACCACATACACAGAAAAAAAAAAGTTGGAAGTGGCGCTGTGGCTCAAGTAGTGAAGTGCTGGCCTTGAGCATAAGAAGCTCTGGACCAGTGCCCAGGCCTTGAATTCACAAGAGCCAGGCCTGGCTCAATCAATCAATCAATCAATCACAACTCCAATTGGATCAAAAAGCACAAATGGAAACTTTAAACCTCTAACAGGAAAAACTCTGGAAGATATAGGCACTGGCAATTTTTTTTTCCTGAATAGATCTCCAGATGTCTCGAGTATGGGAGCAAGAATTGAGAAACGAGACACCACAGTAAAGTGTTTCTGTACCGAAAAAGACAAGTCACCAGAACCAAGAGAAAACCCACAGAATGGGAGCAAATCTTTAACTATTCAAGGATTAGTATCCAGAATATACAAAGAACTCAAAAAGATTAGAAAGGTTAGGAAATGATCCTATTAATAAATGGGCACGCGAACTGAACAGACAGTTCTCCGAAGAAAACACAAATGGTTGATACATGAAGAAATGTTCAGCATCCTTAGCCATAAAGGAAATGCAAATCAAAACCACAAAAAGATCCCATTTCACCTCAGTAGAGTGAAAACAAACAGCAACAAATGCTGGTGAGAATGAGAGGAAGGAGGGAGGGGCCCTCACACTGCTGGTGGCAATGTGTAGTGCAACCACTATGGAAATTAGTATGGAGGTTCCTCCAAAGACTCAAAATAGACCTTCCTTCATGACTGCACCATTTGTTATATATCGCCTTGTTTATATCTGCAGTAGAGTGAATCAGTATACTAGAAAGACACGTAACTATGTTTATTGCTGCACTGTTCACAACAGCAAAACAATGGAAGTGTTTTGCTGATGTTCCCAATGAAGTAATAAAGAAAATGTTATATATATATATAATATATATAATATATATATACACATATACTATATATATAATATATACACATATACTATATATATAATATATATACACATATACTATATATATAATATATATACACATATGCTATATATATAATATATATATACACATATACTATATATATATTTATAATATATATATACACATATACACACACATATATACACTATAGAATGCTAAACAGCCATAAAGAAAAATCACATTGGGCTGGGAAGGTGGCTCAGTGGTAGAGCGCTTGCCTTGCATGCATGAGGCCCTGGGTTCGATTCCTCAGCACCACATAAGCAAAAAGAAAAAAAGCCGGAAGTGGAGCTGTGGCTCAAGTGGTAGAGTGCTCGCCTTGAGCTGAAGAGCTGAGGGACAGCGCCCAGGCCCAGAGTTCAGGCCCCACGACCGGACCCCCCCCACAAAAAAAAAGAGAAAAATCATGTCATTTGCAGGAAAATAGATGTTACTGGAGGATATCATACCAAGCCAAGCCCACAGATCATAGTATTGTGTTTTATCCTAGTATTCTATGTTTTTCACTCATATATGGAAGCTAAACCTAAAAGATAAACATTCATAAATATACATTTATAGACCTATGTCCATTTACATAACTATATATAAACAAACAGACCATGAATCTAAGTAAGAGGTTACTTAGGAGGAGATGGTGAAGGGGGAAGAGGAAACAGGGAAATTTTTGGAATATATTTTGAAAGGATGACAATAGTCAAAATAGACCATTTGCAACTATAGAAGTGGGAGAAGGGAATCCTTTTTCTTTTGTCAGTCGTGGGACTTGAACTCTGGGCCTGGGTGCTGTCCCTCAAGTCTTCAGCTTAAGGCTAGCACTCTACCACCTGAGCCACAGCACCACTTCCGGTTTTCTAGTGGTTTATAGGAGGTAAGAATCTCATGGACTTTCCTGGCTGGGCTGGCTTTGAACCATGATCCTCAGATCTCAGCCTTCTGAGTAGCTAGGATGATAGGTGTGAGCCACCAGAGCCTAGCAGGAATCCTTTTGAAATTGTTTTGGAAAGGGGGAAGGAGGGAATGGGTAAGGGGTGAGATTGACTGAAACAAAGTTGCAAAAATGTGTGGAATTGCAGCTATGAAATCTCTCCCTGTGTAACTAACGGAAGCTAACACACACACACACACACACACACACACACACCCTTTTAGAATTAAAAAATGAATAAACAGATAGTGTATGGAACATACTAGGAACCTTGTTTCTCCCCCCCACCCTTTTTTTTCAAAACCAGTCCTGGGCTTGAACTCAGGGCCTGGGCACTGTCCCCGAGCTTCTTTTGTTCGAGGCTAGCACTCTACCATTTGATCCACAGTGCCACTTCCAGTTTTTTCTGTGTCTGTGGTACTGAGGAATCGAACCCAGGGCTTCATGCGTGCTGGGCAAGCACTCTACCACTAAGCCATATTCCCAGCCCCTGTTCCTTCCCTTTTACGTGGCTCTAGCTTAGCTTAGGCCTTTCAAAGGTACCTTAAAGGAAATGGCTCCTCACAATGCTAAGGTTGCCCTCAAGTCACACCCAACATTCACCAGAGTAAATATTAAATTCTGTGACACACCCATCAGGATGGCTATTACCCAAGGAATGGAAAATAACAAATGTTACAGAGGACAGAGATAAATGAGAACTCTGGTAGGAATAAAACATTGTACAGCTAGCATAGGAAATAATAAGTCTGGCAATTCCTCATCAAGCTAAACAAAGAATGAGTATATAATTCAACTGCATTCCTGAGGATATACACCTAGAAGACTTCTATGTAAGCACTCAGATGTGTGTCCCTGACCTGAGCTCTTCTGCTCAAGGCTAGTGTTCTACCACTTAAACCACAGCTCCACTTCTAGCTTCTTTGAGTGGTAATTAATTGTAAGGAAACAAGAGTCTCCTGGACTTTCCTGCTAGGGCTGGCTTCGGAATGTGATCCTCAGATCTCAGCCTCCTCCTGAGTAGCTAGATTATAGACATGAGCCACTGGAGCCTAGTTGGGGCTGAAATTAGTAAATGGATATAAAGTTTCTCTTTGAGATGGTAAAAACGTATAGTGGTACGGTTTCCTAGTGTCATCAATGTTCTTTGTTTTGGGCCATTATAGAGCTTGAACTCAGGGCCTGGGCCCTGTCTCTGAGCCTAGCTCTCTACCACTTGAGCCACAGTGCCATTTCCAGTTTTTTTTTTTTTTTTTGGTCGGTGGTGGGGCTTGAACTCTGGGCCTGGG
>NW_012267245.1:1201105-1205879 GCF_000151885.1 Dipodomys ordii | reverse complement strand
CTGTCCCTCAGCTCTTCAGCTCAAGGCGAGTGCTCTACCACTTGAGCTACAGCGCCACTTCCGGTTTTCTGGTGGTTTATTGGAGTCTCACAGTCTCTCTTGCCCGGGCTGGCTTTGAAAGGCGATCCTCAGATCTCAGCCTCCTGAGTAGCTAGGATTATAGGCCACCAGCGCCGGCTACCATTTCCAGTTTTTAAGTGGTTAATTGGAGATAAAGAATCTCACAGGAACTTTTCCACCCGGGCTGGCTTTGAACCCAGATCTTTATTTTGTTTTTTGTTTGCTTATTTTTTGTCGGATCTGGAGCTTGAACTCTGGGTTTAGGCGCTGTCCCTGCGCTCTTCAGCTCAAGGCGAGCACTCTACCTCTTGAGCCGCAGTGCCACTTCTGGTTTTCTAGTGGTTTATTGGAGATCAGAGTCCCACGGACTTTTCTGCCCAGGCTTGGCTTTGAACCGCGATCTTCAGATCTCAGCCTCCTGAGTAGCTAGGATTACAGGCGTGAGCCACCAGCACCCAGCTTGAACCCAGATCTTTAGATCGCAGTCTCCTGATTACAGGCATGAGCCACCTGTGTCATCAGTGTTTTCTTTTTTTCAGTGTTGTTTTTTTTTTCGTGGGGCTTGAACTTTGGGCCTGGACACTGTCCCTCAGCAATTCAGCTCAAGGATAGGGCTCTACCACTTGAGCCACTGTGCTCAAGAGAGTTTTGTAAGTGGTTCACTGGAGATAAGAGTCTCGCTGACTTTCCTGCCCAGGTTGGCTTTGAACCTGAATCCTCAGATCTCAGCCTCCTGAGTAGCTAGGATTATAGGCGTGAGCCACCAGCACCCGACTCATCTGTGTTCTTAATGCCACTTAATTGTACAATTAAAATAGTAAAATGACAAGCTGTGTGTGTAAAATCATGATCAAATTTCAGTACGTTTTTCTAGGCAAGGAACACCAGTGCATTTATACTGATATGATTCATATGCCATGATTTGTCTTGATCTTTCCTAATTTTTGCTAGTTCAATATTTTCCCCCCATATAGTCAGAGGTCTCACTCCTTTGCCTATACTCAATCTACAATTCTAAGAAGTGGGGACAATCAATCTTTTTTTTGGGGGGGTGGTGCTGGTTCTAAGGGCTAGAACTCAGGGCCATCTGTTCCTGAACTCTTTAGCTCAAGGCCAGTGCTCTGCCACTGGAGACAGGGCTCCGCTTCCAGCTTTTTGATGATTGATTGGAGATAAAGAGTCTCATAGACTTTCCTACTAATCTCAATCTTTAAATAAATGAAAGGAAGGGAATGAAGGAGGGAAGAGAGAAGAGGGCGGGGAAGGTAGGTAGAAAGGTAATGGCCAAAACACTGACATGGTCATGTAAAAGGTGTGTACGTTTCATGGGTCGAGGTTGCTTGGGAAAGACGTTTTATCAGTTTTTTTGGCAAACTAGGGCATCTGCTGCGCATCCCAGCCGTCCTAAATACTTTATATGTTCCTTACTCAACAATTATTTTCCACCTGAAAAGCACTCCATCAAACTAGCTCTTCAAGCCACTGGGGGAAAATCTGATCCATGTCTATGACATGTATGTGTATAAATACCACAATGAACTCTTCTGTGCAATTAACTTACGCTAATATTTTCATCAAGCCACTATTCATTTCGGGGTGCAGCAGGAATCAGAGATGCCCAAATTACCAAGGAGAGGAAGCCAAGGGAGTGTAAATAAGGGAAGCATCGGGGGAAGGAGGTAGGGTCAGGAGCGGCTAACACAACCGCAAGCAAATCCCGGCACTTTACTATGTGACACCAAAGACTGCAAAACTTAGAAACTGGAAAGTCTATTGCAAAAGATTTTCACTGTTTAGTTCTGCTGCTGTTAGGAAGGAAGAGGGAAAAATGATTTGCCTAGCCAAAGCAGCATTTAACATTGTGCTCATTCTGCTACAGCACCACATGCATCCCTTTATTTATAGTCAAACAAAGGCTCCTATTAGCCTCAAACTCAGACTTGCAAAAAATACGAGGGTTAAATTTGCCACAAAAATTTTTTTACAAGGGCTTGGAGGCGTGGCTCAGGTGGTAGAGCACCAGCCAATGAGTGAAAGTATCATATACAAAAAGAAAAATTAAGTGAATTAAATGGAGCCATATTTCATTGAGATCCTTTAGGAATGTAAAAAAGATACTAGACAGCTGGGTGCTAGTGGCTGATACCTGTCATCCTAGCTACTCAGGAGGCTGAGATTTGAGGATCGCGGTTCAAAACCAGCCCAGGCAGGAAAGTCTGCGAGACTTTTATCTCCAAATAATCACCAGAAAACTGGAAGTAGTGCTGTGGCTCAAGTGATAGAGCGCTAGTCTTGAGCAAAAAAGCTCAGGGACAGCACCTAGGCCCCAAGTTTAAGTCCCACAATTGATCAAAAAGAAAAAAAAATAGATTAAAAAATGATTTTCCTTGGAATGAGGTCTTGGAGGAGGACACGAACTCCTCAGAATTCTGTTCCTTTCCAAAGGCTTCTGCCCAACTTTAATCCTTGGAGAGAGCATGGGAAGGCAAAGGTCCTTTGGAACCAATACAAAAAGACCAGTGAAGCAGCTCTAACTTGAATTACAAGGGAAAGGCTAATTTTTACTTCTAAAAACAGTCAAGTCAAAGACACTAGAGGGCTGGGGTTGTGGCTTAGTGGTAGAGTACTTGCCTAGCATGCATGAAGCCCTGGGTTCGATTCCTCAGTACCACAGACACAAAAAAAGCCAGAAGTGGCGCTGTGGCTCAAGTGGTAGAGTGCTAACCTTGAACAAAAAAAGCTCAGGGACAGCATCCAGGCACAGGAATAGGAAAAAAAAGACAATAGGGCCTTATAGCCTAACGCAAACAATGCATTCCCCTCTTTTTGTGTATCAGTCCTGGAACTTGAACTCAAGAGTCTGAGCGCTGTCCCTGTGCTTTTACCCTCAAAGTCAATGCTCTCCCACTTGAGCCACAACTCTACTCTGGCTTTTTTAGTAGTTACCTGGAGATGAGTCTTACAGACTTTCTTCCCTGGGCTGGCTTCAAACCATGATCTTTAGATCTCAGCCAGCTGAGTAGCTAGGATTATAGGTGTGAGCTACCAGCATCTGGCCATTCTTATTTTTCCTTTCTTTCTTTCTTCCTTTCCTTCCTTCTTTCCTTCCGTCTTTTTTTTTTTTTTTTTGGTGGTACTGAGGACTGAAGTCAAGGTTTTAGATGTGCTAGGCAGGCATTCTACCACCCAAGCCATGCCCCCAGTCTGCATTTATGCCTTTTTCAAATACTTTTTGGTGGCTCCTCCTATATGTATTTCCTATATCGCTGGAAGGATGGGTGTGCACCATAGCACCCCATATTTCATTGGTGGAGATGAGATCTTGGGAATTAGGATTACAGGTCTAAGCCACTGTCACCAGCCAGAGAATGCTGACCCCGGCCACCCCACAGAGGACCAAATTAGTCAGATTTCACAAAGCACACTGATGAAATATGGCCCTTATTTTGATTAAAAAAAATCTCAGTGAAATAATCAGGCTAAGTATTAGGATCACCCCTATATACACTATGCTCTTCTACCTGGCTCTTTTTACACTGATACAAAGGAAATGACAATTGTCTAAGGTCACTCAGAAAATGAATACCTTTGAGCAAACCTTTGATCATCTATTCTTGGTTCCTCCACAATAATGTCAGCGATGCTAAAAGAATTCTCATCTGATCCGGGTATCTCTTCCTTCACGTCCCATCGCTCACGTACACGATGCTACCACCTCACTACAGGACCGATGTTCTGCTAATGGTGCCAACACTCCTTGTGACCTTCACAGAGGGCCCCGCATCCCCTTCCCTAGCCCATGTATTCAATCACGCCGATTCTTTTCAACAAAGCCATTTCGGCCACTAGACTTGGGACTCTTTACACTTCCAGAACGTTTATTTGGTTCTTCATCATCCTACATTTCCTAACAATCTCATCTGTCTTCAGATATTCCCTCTCTCCAGTTCTCAGGACTCACATTTCTTTCTTGGTTTTTTTTGTTGTTGGTCGTGGGGCTTGAACTCTGGGCCTGGGCGTTATCCCTGAGCTCTTCAGCTCAAGGTGAGCGCTCTACCCCTTGAGCCACGGCACCACTTCCGGTTTTCTGAGTGGTTTATTAGAGATAAGAGTCTCGCAGACTTTTCCTGCCCGGGCTGGCTTTGAACCACGATCTTCAGATCTCAGCCTCCTGAGTAGCTGGGATGACAGGCTTGAGCCACTCACTGGCGCTTGGCTACGACTCACGTTTCTTTGCTCTACTTTCTCCCCCACTTTCCTTCCTTTCTTTTATCATTTCCTTTATGCCTAGTTTATTGAGTGGGTTTCATTACGTAACCAACTGACTTCTAATACCCTTGCCTCTGTACTTCTAGTGCTGGGACCACAGCCACGGCTGGCTTGAGGCTCACATAAAAATTATTCACCCTGCCCGGTGCTGGTGGCTCACACCTGTCATTCCAGCCACACAGGAGGCTGAGATCTGAGGATCGTGATTTGATGCCACCTGGGGCAGGAAAGTCCATGAGACTCTTTATCTCCAATGAATCACCAGAAAACCAGAAGTGGAGTTTGTGGCTCCAAGTGGTAGAGTGCTAGACTTGAGCACAAAAGCCCAGGGGACAGCTCCCAGGCCCTGAGTTCAAGCCCCCCCAATTGACCCCCCCAAAAAAAATCCTCTAACCTACCCCATCATATTTGCACTGTGCTCCCAAGTCTTCAGCAGTGATTTATT
>NW_012267245.1:1191107-1200865 GCF_000151885.1 Dipodomys ordii | reverse complement strand
ATGACAGGCGTGAGCCACCAGGGCCCGGCACAAATCAATGATTTATTAAATCATTACTCACCTCTGATAATGCCCCCAACACTCACATACAAAAAGAAGCCAGCTTTCCAATCCTTTCTTCACTTACTCTTCTACAAATAAAGACTAGTATTAGACCTTACTTTATTCTCCTCAATCGTTGACTGTGCTGACAATCCTCCTTCACTGGCCTGCGGTGTCCAGCAGTGGGAGTTTGGTTCTCATGTCATCGTTCACATTTTTCCTTGCCTTCTTTGCCAACCTCTCCCGCTCCACTACCAGATTGTAAATCTTTGAGATTGCCCATATCACTTTTCTATTTCACTGCCAGTGCCAACAGCCATGCGTTTCCCAGGACAGCAATCAGACAACTTGGCTGATAATGAATGGAAAATTCCCCAAGGCCACAGGTCCTTCTGCATAATGTGTCAGCGGTACAGTACTCTTTATACATGAGGAGGATAGCACAAAGCACAAAGAAGCCAGTCATCCAATACATATTTACCCATCTTTTATGTGTTCCAAAATATCTTGAAGTAGTTTCTTATGTGTGTGTGGACCAGTCCAGGGGCTTGAACTCAGGGCCTGGGTGCTTTTGTGCCCAAAGCTAGCTAGTACTCTACCACCTGAGCCACAGTTCCACTTTTAACCTTTTCTTTTATTGCCAGTCGTGGGGCTTGAACTCAGCCTGGGCGCTGTCCCTGAGCTCTTTTGCTCAAGGCTAGCATTCTACCACTTTGAGCCACAGCTCTACTTCTGATTTTCTGCTGGGTGGTTAAATTGGAGATAAGAGTCTCATGGCCTTCCCTGCCTGGGCTGGCTTTGAACTATGATCCTCAGATCTCAGCCTCCTGTGTAGCTAGGATGACAGATGTGAGCCACCAGTACCTGGTTTGTCTGTTTTGATAGTTAATTGAAGATAAGAGTCTCATCAGCTTTCCTGCCCGGTCTGGCTCCAAACTGTGGTCCTCAGATCTCAGCCTCCTTCCTGAGTAGCTAGGATTACAGGCATGAGCCACCAGTGCTCAGCTTAAAGTAGCCTCTTAACTTGAATCATGAACCACAGTGGTATCATACAATAAAAATAATAAAACCTAGCTGGGTGCCAGTGGCTCATGACTGTATTCCTAGCTACTTAGGAGGCTGAGATCTGAGGATCATGGTTTGGACAGGAAAGTCCATGAGACTCTTATCTCCAAAGCCAGAAGCGGAAATGTGGTTCAAATAATAGAATGCTAGCCTTGAGTGAAAAAGCTCAGGGACACAGCCCAGAGTTCAGGCCCCACAACCGGACCCCCCAAAAAAAAAAAAAGAAATCAGAGGATCGCAGTTCAAAGCCAGCCCAGGCACAGAAGTCTAGGAAACTCTTATCTACAATTAACCACAGAAAGCTGGAAATGGAGCTGTGGCTCAAGTAGTAGAAGCTGGTCTTGAGAAAAAAAAAAATGCTCAGGAACAATGACCTGGCCCTGAGTTCAAGCTCCAGGAGTGCCACAGATCTTAAGGAAGCATTGGTTTTTCGGAGTTTTGTAGATATTTACAAAAATGCAAATAGCAGAAAGGTCAAGACTGTCTTGGACACTCACAGACTAAAAGCCACATCCAGGGACGCCACACCGCCAATCCCCCCCCCCCCGTGCTCTTGCCCTTGGGGAGGGGGTGGTTCAGGCCTTTTTCAAGATGTACTATTTCTACCCTCAGTTTTAAGTCTTGACGCTGTTTCAGGAGTGGTGCATTAGAGACTATTTTCGGCCAGGCACCAGTGGCTCACGCCTTTCATCCTAGCTACTCAGAAGGCTGAGATCTGAGGATTCAGGATCAAAGCCAGCCTGGGCAGGAAAGTCCCTGTGCTGTGAGACTCTAATTTCCAATAAAACCACCAGAAAACCGGAAGTGATGCTGTGGCTCAAGTGGTAGAGTGCGTGCTTTGAAGAACTGAGGGACAGTGCCCAGACCCAGAGTTCAAGCTCCACGACCACTACCACCACCACCACCACCAACAACAACACAACATTGAAAATGAGGAAACACTAGGTACTAAGGTTCTACTTAATCTGGGCTCATGGTGGTGCAGGTCTAAGTAGGTCAGGCAGGAGAATGGCTGCAAAGTCATGGTCCTATGTCAGCCTCCTGAGTCCCGGGATGCCAGGCCTCTACCACCATGCCCAGCAAGGGGTTCTGCTTTGTAGGGGAAAATGGGGAACGTCATTCCAGAAGTCCCCCTGCCTTCTTGTAGGTGTAAAAGCAAGAACAGTCATGTACTTTGCAGGGATATGAACTCAGGCAAATAGCTTCAGTACAAAACAATAAATGGCAGCTATTTTTATTCTTAGCTTCCTTCTTTGGCACGCAATGAAGTTCCTGAGATACTTCATAGCAGAAGCAATAAACCCAAACTCAAAATCTGGTTGCCTAATTAAAAGTCCCCACACATCCCAAACACTTAGCTGACTAGATCTGAGGTGTAGAGGGGACACTCAGGAAACTTCTGTCATTTGACACTCTTGTACCCAGCTGCAGGACGGTGATGGTCAATTATGCTGATTTCATCAGCAAAGTAACCTTGGAATTCACAAAATCAATCTGTAAACCTACAAACTAGTCAAGAATAAGCAGAGAATTACAAGGGGTAAGACAGATCTTTGCTTTTATTGCTCAAATATATGTGTGTGTGTGTGTGTGTGTGTGTGTGTGTGTATATATATATATCACTTTTTTTTATACTTACAGTCGTTTCATTATAAGATTCTATGCAACTTGAGGTTAAACACAGCACTGCATGGAACCAGCAGCTATCTGGGAAGAAGCAGGAAGAGTAGCGAAATCTGGTTCTATCACTCTACCAGGCACTCCGTGTTCTTAGCCCTACGCCAGAGAGTCAAATTCACTTAGAGTTAATTTGTTAGTTTTTAACTTGGGAGTGTGGAAAGCCAGAAAATTTCCATGCACCAAAGTAATAAGGACCTCACAAATGTACGCTACTGGGAATATATGTATTTAAAAACGGAAGACAAAGCTGAATGAAGATTTAAAGCAGGGGTCCTCCAGATAGACTACAGCCAAAAATCAGCATTTGTTTAGGTCTCACGCAGGGTTTCTAATATCTTAATTTGCGGGGGAGGTACTGAGATTTTTTTTAATTCAAGGGCTTGCAATTGCTACGCAGACACTCTCCCATTGGACACATTCCACTAGCTGTTTTTTTTTGCCTTGGTTATTTTTCAAGATAGAGTCTTGTTTTATACCTGGGCCAGCCTGAACTATGACCCTCCTGTTTGGGCTGCCTTTTGCTGCTGTGATGACAGGCATACCCCACCATACCCAATCCCTAATTAAGATGGTGTCTCCGGCAGGACTTGAACAGTTATCCTATCCATGATCACTGCCTCCCAAGTAGGATTAACTTATTTAACATCTTAAATTTTAACTGCCACCAATCTACTTGAAAATTCTGAGTAACTAGTTTTGTTGTTGTTTTTTTTTTCCTTGAAATTTTTCTTGAACTCAGGGTCTGGGCACTGTCCCTAAGCTCCTTTTGCTCAAGGCTAGCACTCTACCACTTGAGCTATAGCACCACCTCTGGCCTTTTCTCTGATTAACTGAGATAAGAGTCTCACAGACTTTCCTGCCTGGAATGGCTTTGAACTGTGATCCTCAGATCTCAGCCTCTTGAGCAGCTAGGATGACAGGCGTGAGGCACCAAGACCTGCCATGAGTAACTAATTCTTGACATCACGAATTTCCTTATTCTCACGAGGGGAAAAAATAAGATCTAACAGCACGGGGCACATATTTCTTGAAAGATGAGGCGTAAAGTGGAGTTGGCCCCTTGTAAATGACCCTATTCTCTCTACCTTGTTCCAATCCCTCCATTCACAGATGTGGAAGCTATATTAAGACATAGCTTTTCCACTTGTAACTTTTTATTTTGGTGCTCATCCTAGGGCTTGAACTCAGGCACTGTCCCAGAGCTTTTTCCACTGGAGGCTAGTGTTCTACCACTAGAGCCACAGCCCCACTTGGAGTTAGTTGGCGATAAGACTCTTAGGACTTTCCTGTCTGAGCTGGCTCAGAACTGTGAGTCTCAGACCTCGGCCTTCTGAGGAGCTAGGATTATAGCTGTGAGCTACCAGCTTGACTTTTAACTTTCCATAGTTCTGCAACTGACCTCCAAATAAAAGATAACCTTAGAAGTATTTTAAATGTCTGTTTACAGCAGCTTTATTCACAATAGCCTAAAACCTAGAAGCAACCCAATGTCTGGTCATCTGGTTCAAGGCAATTACTGTGCTGCATCTGTGGAATAACAAAAACTCAACTGATACATAAAACAAGACTATCTCGAAAGCTCTGGTAAGGGAAGAAAGTGAGACATAAAGACAATGCATCCTATAATTGCATTAGTAAGAAGTTCCGGAGGAGACAAAACTTCAATGGTACAAAGTAAATCTGAGACTGGGGCAGGTCAAGGGAGGAAAGCTGAGCACAAAAGAGGCGTGCTGATTGGCTGGGAATGCGGCTTAGTGGTAGAGTGTTTGCCTAGCATGAATGAAGCCCTGGGTTCGATTCCTTAGCACCACATAAACAGAGATGATGGCCGTGGCTCAAGGGGTAGAGAGCTAGCTTTGAGCAAAAGCAGCTCAGGGACAGTGCCCAGGCCCTGAGTTCAAGCTCTTGGACTGGCAAAAAAGGCATGGTGGAATTTTGTGCAGTGACAAGAATATTCCAGATGACAGCATATAACTGTAAAAACTCCAAAGTGGGAGAACTTTTTGTTTTCACCTTCCCTTCCTCCCACCCCCTCTCTCCTTGTTTTCCTTCCCCTACCTTTTCACTCAAGGCGAGCACTCTACCACTTTGAGCCACAGCACCACTTCCGGTTGTCTGGTGGTTAATTGGAGATAAGAGTCTCACAGAAACTTTTTTGCCAGGGCTGGCTTCAAACCACGATCGATCCTCAGCTCTCAGCCTCCTGAGTAGCTAGGATTAACAGGCATGAGGCACCAGTGCTAGTTCCAAATCTATTTGAGATGGGAAAGGTGAGCTTTGAGTTGAATCTCACAGAGGAACTAATTTCAAGTGCACAGGGAGCAGAAAGCCCGGCACATTAGTAGCTAAGTTTGTACTTTAGCCTACGAAAAGGAGCACCTTTCAATAGCAAGGAAAATAGGAACTGGTGGCTTATGCCTATAATCTTAGCTACTCAGGAGTCTGAGGCCTGAAGATAGAGGTTCAAATCAAGCCTGGATAGGAAAATCTATGACTCATTACCAATTAAATACCAAAAGCCAGAAGTAGAGCTGTGGCTCAAGTGATAGAATGCTATTCTTGTGCAAAAATGCTCAGGGAGGGCTGGGAAGGTGGCTCAGTGGTAGAGCACTTCGCCTTGCATGAATGAGGCCCTGGGTTCGATTCCTCAGCACCACATAAGCAAAAAGAAAAAAGCTGGAAGTGGCGCTGTGGCTCAAGTGGTAGAGCGCTAGCCTTGAGCTGAAGAGCTGAGGGACAGCGCCCAGGCCCAGAGTTCAAGCCCCACGACCGACAAAAATAAATAAATAAATAAATAAAAAACAAAAAAGTAATGATCCCCCACGGTATAGCCCCTGCTTTCACTGTATTTGATGTTGGTATAATTTGTGGAGGGGAAGGGCAAAAACAAATAGTTTAAATAGGGATACAGGTGGACCCACTGCAACAATGAGATGTACATACAAGTCGTTATGTCGAAAAATGAACTTTACAACTTTGGTGGCGGGGGTGGGGGTAGGGGGAGAGTGGGGGGGGGAAGTGGGGGGAGTATGGGAAGGAATGGGAAGGGGAAACAAAGAGGAGGCAACAATGCTTGATAAGAAATGTACTCGTTATCTTGCCCATGTAATTGTAACTCCTCTGTACGGTATTCTCACAATAAAAAAAAAAATGGAAAAAAAAAGTAATGAATGTGCTTGTGTTTGGGACTTTAGCTAAGTAGCACTATCCCACAATTATGTGAAATTTATGTAATCACTTAATCTCAATATAGATTTTTTTAAAAAAAGTAATGAATGAAAAAGGGCCGGAAGCATAAACAAAACAAAACAAAAAAGAAGAAAGTAGTTAAAAGTAAAACCCTAAGAGAATAAAGGGAATGAAGCAAGAAGATAAAATAACAGCAAATCACAGAGAGTAAAAAAAAAAACAAAACAACCAAAAAAACAAAGGTGGGCTGGGACGGTGGCTCAGTGGTAGAATGCTTGCCTTGCATGCATGAGGTCCTGGGTTCGATTCCTCAGCACCACTAAAGCAGAAAAAGGCCGGAAATGGTGCTGTGGCTCAAGTGGTAAAGTGCTAGCCTTGAGCTGAAGAGCTGAGAGACAGTGCCCAGGTCCAGAGTTCAGACCCATGATCTGGCTCATGACTGTCAATCCTAGCTAGTCAGAAGGCTGAAATCTGAAGTTTGATGCCTGCCCAGGCATGTGCACATGTACGCACATAGACAGACAGACAGACACACACACACACACAAAACTGAATGAATGAATGGTCCTTTGGTGCACAGATTAGGAGAAAGAAGAGGTGGTTTAGATCTTGATAAAAGATTAAAAGTAATTCTAACGATGAGAGGAAGAGTCGAACCAACTGAACAACCGAAGTTAAAACTACAGGGGAAAAAAGCCCAGATATCTGACAGTGTAGAACAGGCTCAAGACAGAGGACAAGGCGAAAGCACATGTTACAAATGCATTTATTCATTCAGTCCTCTTCCGGCCACTCTCAACTCCCCCCGACACACCTCGCCCATCTCCTCAACCGGATAAGAAATCTCTTCTCTCTTTCCTAAAACTCAGCTTCTTCAACACTCCCAGGTAGGGTTGGAAGTCTTTATTACATACTTCCAGAACATTTTCTCCTAACACTGAAATACTGTCATAACACTGGCCTACAATGGCTGTCTTCCCTCCTAGTCTACAAGAAAGGATTCAACAGTAAGGATGAAAAATCTTCCTAAAAAGAGGTTGGGAAACCAACCAACCAACCTGTTAGTCTGGGTATGATGCGTCATGCTTGTAGTATTAGCTACTTGGGAGGTAAAGATTGGGGGGGGGGGACCTTGGTTCAAGGCCAGCCTGTGAAAAAATATGAGAGCCTCTTGCAAATCACTTAAGTTGGGTATGGTAGCAGGAACCTGTCATCCCAACTACAGAGGAGGAGAACGGTGAATCAGGCCTTCAGAAAAGATGAAGCTCTGTTTGAAAAATTAAAGCAAACAAATAGTAGCCACACCTTCAGTCCTGAAGAGTAGTTTTGTTCCAAAAATGTGTGGTGTTTGTTTTGTGGCGGGAGTGGTTGAGCACCTTTCTAGCAATTACACACACACACACACACACACACACACACACACACACACACACAGTCCATGTCTTGTCTCGCTAATTCCTCCCCATCTACTCTTACTTTTTTGGTACAAGTTCTGGAGCTTGAACTCAGGGCCTGAGCTTTTTTGCTCAAGGCTGGCACTTTGCCACTTGAGCCACAGCTCCACTTCCGGTGTTTTGGTGGTTAACTGGAGATAGAGTCTCATGGACTTCCCTGCTTGGGCTGGCTTTAACCCTCAGATCTCAGCCTCCTGAGTAGCTAGGATTGCAGGCGAGAGCCACCTGCACTTGGCTGTTTGTATTTTAAATTTCTTGGTGAATCTGAAAACAGAGAAGATGGCAATTCCATCAAGAATGGGGTGTAGCAGCCTAAGAGGAAACTCCTACAAAATCAGAGGAACGCTTTAAATCCCGGAAGACAAAACATTATACTGAAGAAAATGTACAACCAGATTTGGAAGAATGGGGGAAAGGAGCTCAGGAGAAAAAAAAGTGGGAGAAAATGAGGGAAGAGGTAACACTGTTCAAAAAGAAATGTACTCATTACCTGATTTATGTAACTGTAACCCCTCTGCATATCATCTTTACAATAAAAAATTTAAAAAATCTGAAGCTGAAAGACAAGAAATCAACAAGCTCATGCATTTTCGTAGGAAACTGTCAGCCATAACACCTGAAGATATTTAAATCAAACTATGATTTTGCAACAGAGGGATGGAAGAATGTTTATGGTATTGAAAGGCCAGAAGGATTAGAGCTAGAATTGGCCAAGGAGCAGTAGTGTAGAAAGTTGTTTAGGGAAAGCTCTCCAGTACATATTTTGGAAGGAAGGTCATAATTTGGTGACAGAACACAAAACACAGTCATCACAAAGTAAATGGCAGCACCCCCTCCCCAGTCTGCCCTGAGTGTCGCACAGGTTTAACTCAGAACATGCTCCTCCTCTAAAAGGGGACCCTGTTATAGATAGAATAACTATCACAAACCTATAAGAACAAGAGGTTAGCTAGGCACCGGGGTCTCATGCTTGTAATCCTAGCTACTCAAGAGGCTGAGATCTGAGGATCATGGTTCAAAGCCAGCCAAGGCAGGAAAGTCCGTGCGACTCTTACCTCCAATGAACCACCAGAAAAACCAGAAGTGGCGCTGTGGCTCAAAGTGGTAGAGCACCAGCCTTGAGCAATAAAGGTAAAGGACAGTATCCAGGCCCTGAGTTCAAGCTCCACAGCCTTCAAAAAAAAGAAATACAAGGCCCTAGTGGCATTTGTCAAACATCCAGAGATTAAGTGTGCCAAGAGTTAATACCAAATCCAAAGAAGCACGTTGATTTATTTTTGGTACCTGGGAGGCAGGCATGTTTAACAAGTTTGGAGTTGATCTGAAAACAAATGAAAACCAAGGCATCTTTTCTACACATCATCAGAAAAAAGGCTCTCCTGATTTAAGGATCAATTTGAGAATAAAGCCTTTTGTTTGTTTGTTTGAACAGACGATGATTAATTCTTCCCTTGCAACAAGGAAAGCCCAACATGTCTGCTAGCACACTTTCGTTACCTTTCTATTCCGCACTTCTTAGCCATAGTCTCATTTATTTAAACAAGCCTGAGAGCACTGGGGACGGACGGCACAGGGAATGCAGAGGCCGCTTCTGACCTCGGCCAAGTGCAGGGTCATCAGGAGACATACTCTGCTAATAAGTGCTAAGAAAGAGAACCAGAGGAGCAAGGACACCAAGACAGAAGTCCCATCCAGATGTGAGACTCGGCAGCTTCAAATAGCCTGACATACTAGCAATATTCAAAGGACTAGAGCTTGTGAAACATAGCAAACTCAACGTTTTTCTAATGTCGCAGTGCTATGGAAAATGATCACTGCTCCCATTCCAAGTGGGATATTAACAGCTAGCCAGGCTAGCTAGACTTTCCCAGTTCTAGAGGGTCAATACATTCATTCTGCTTAGCCAGGTACTGGCGGCTCACACCTGTCATCCTAGCTACTCAGGAGGCTGAGATCTGAGGATCGTGGTTCAAAGCCAGCCCAGGCAGAAAGTGTCCTTGAGACTCTTATCCCCAAGAAACTACTCAAAAAGCTGGAAAGTGGCACTGTGGCTCAAGTGGTAGAGTGCTAGCCTTGAGCACAAAGAGGCTCAGGAGCCCGGGCGCTGGTGGCTCACGCCTGCAATCCTACTAAACAGGAGGCTGAGATCTGAGGATCGTGGTTCAAAGCCAGCCCGGGCAGAAAAGTCCGTGAGACACTTACCTCCAATAAACTACTAGAAAACTGGAAATGGCACTGTGGCTCAAGCGGTAGAGCGCTCGCCTTGAGCTAAAGAGCGCAGGGACAGCACCCAGGCCCAGAGTTCAAGCCTCACAACCAACCAAAAAA
>NW_012267245.1:1185776-1190617 GCF_000151885.1 Dipodomys ordii | reverse complement strand
AAAAGCCGGAAGTGGCGCTGTGGCTCAAGTGGTAGAGCGCTAGCCTTGAGCTGAAGAGCTGAGGGACAGCGCCCAGGACCAGAGTTCAGGCCCCATGACCAGACCCCAAAAAACAAAACAAAACAAAAAACAAAAACCTGCCTGGGCAGGAAAGCCTATGACATGCTTATATCCAATTAACTACCAAAAAGCCGGAAACAGAGCTGTGGCTCAAGTGATAGAGGCTAGCCTTGAGCATAAAAGCTCAGGAACAGGACCCAGGCCCTGAGTTCAAGGCCCCAGGACTGGAAAATGAGCCAACAACAATGAAACAATTCACCTTCTTCAGCAGATATAGTGATGCATGTCTATATTCCTAGAATTATTGAATTTAAGGCCAGCCTGGGGCTATATAAGTTGAGATGCTATATTGAGAGAGGGCAGGGAGAGAGAGACAAAAGAAAAAGAGAGAAAAGATAGTGAATAAAATACTGATATTAAAAAAAGAAAACAGCCATACAAAATATATTTGCAAGCCAGACTCTATGACCAAGTCCAGTAATTCCAGCTATTAGGAAGCTAGAGGGAGGAGGATCCTGGTTTGAGGTCTATCAAAATCAAAATACAAACAAAAAGGATGAAGGGCGGATAGTGTTAAGTGATAGAGTGCTTGCCCTTGGCTCTGGGTTCAATCTCTGTATCAAAGAGTCACACACACACACACACACACACACACATGTACACACACACAAACACACGTTTGAGCTCTATTCTAATAAAACTTTATTTGCAAGAACAGGCTATATTTCACTTGGCCCAACTTTACTGTCAAACCAGAGATATTTAGTCAGTCATGGGGCTTGAACTCAGGGCCTGGGCACTGTTTCTGAGCTCTTTTGGCTCAAAGTCAGCACTATACCACTAAGCCACATTCCCAGCCCCACGATGGCTGTTTTCTTATCAGTTAACAAGCAACAAGTCAGAGATGCCAAGAGATGATATGTCCTACAAAGCATTTCTCTCTTGACTTCCTTCTTTTCCTCTCTCTCCTCTCCCTCTCCCCTTCTCTCTCTCCTTTTTCTCTTTCTCTTCTCTTTCCTTTCTTGTGGCAGACTCAGGGCCTAAGAGCAGCTGGACACTGTGGTATACTCCTGTAATGCCGGTCACTGAGGAGGTCAAGGAAGAAGAACCACTGAGCTCAGAGAGCTAGGTCGGGCTATATACGGAGACCCAGTCTCAAGGACAAATGAGAGACGGGTAGGTGTGTGTGTGGGGGGGGGGGAATAAACTAATGGTCTGATGACAAATATATTGGTCTACCAGTTTACCCTGGAATTGAATACTGAACATGACCAAAGACTCAATGAATAATTTTCCAAAACAAGTACAAACCCAAATGGAAATGAGCCTCTGTAAACTCATTTCCAAAGCATAAAATTGCCAACCTTGATTAAAAAATCAGCTTCAGAAGCCAATTGTAGGGGTTGGGGAGGTGGCTCAGTGGTAGAGTGCTTGCCTAGCATGCATGAAGCCCTGGGTTCGATTCCTCAGTACCACATAAGCAGAAAAAACTGGAAGTGGCACTGTGGCTCAAGTGGTAGAGCGCTCGCCTTGAGCTGAAGAGCTGAGGGACAGAGCCAAGACTTAAGAGTTCAGGCCCCATGACCAGCCAAAAAAAAAAAGCAAATTGTAGCTGAGTGCCGGTGGCTCATGACTGTCATCCTAGCTACTCAGGAAGCTGAGATCTGAGGATCGTGGTTCAAAGCTAGCATGGGCAGGAAAGGCTATGATACTCTTATCTCCAATGAATTACCAGAAAACCAGAAGTGGTGCTGTGGCTCAAGTGGTAGAGCGCTAGCCTTGAGCAAAAAGAAGCTTCAAGACAGTGCCCAGGCTCTGAGTTCAAGTCCTAGGACTGGCAAAAGAAAAAAGAAAACTCAGGGAGCAATCGTACTCACTGGACACTGTGTTGAAAATGAACTATACAACATGTGGGTGGGGACAGGAGGGAAAACTGAGAGTGAGGAAGGGTGATAGTGTCCAAAAGAAATGAACTCTTTACCTGACTTACGTAACTGTAACCCCCCCCTCTGTACATCACCTTTATGATAATAAAAAATTAAAATCCCAAAAAGAAAAAGCTCAGAGAGCTGGGCACTGGTGGCTCATGCCTATAATCCCAGCTATTCAGGAGGCTGAGATGTGAGGATCATGGTTCAAAGACAGCCCAGGCAGGAAAAGTCCTTGAGACTCTTATCTCCAATGAACCATCAGAAAAACCCTAAGTGGAACTGTGGATCAAAGTGGCAGAGAGCTAGCCTTCAGCAAAAAAAAGCTCAGGGACAGCACCCAGGTCCTGAGTTCAAGCCCTAGAACTAGTACAATAAATAAATACATGCAAAGTGAATCTGGTTCTCTTAATATTTTAAAACTATGCTACATCAATAAAAATCAAGACACAAACACCTTGTACATCTATTTGCACCTGTATGTAATTAAGAGTACTACCAGGAGCAACGGTGGCTCACGCCTGTCATCCTAGCTACTCAGGAGGCTGAGATCTGAGAATCACAGTTCAAAACCAGCCTGGGCAGGAAAGTCCCTGAGACTTTTATCTCCAATAAATCACTAGAAAACTGGAAGTGGTGCTATGGCTCAAGTGGTAGAGTGCCTACCTTGAGCTGAAGAGCTGAGGGACAGCGCCCAAGGCCAGAGTTCAAACCCCATGACGGACAAAAAAAAAAAAAGAGTACTACCAGGAACCACATTATTTATTCCTTTACAATGATCTAGATCTCACGCATATCACACAGTAAACTAAGTCCTGATCTTTATAAAAGTCTGCTTCCATCTACCATGACAGGGCAGAGTGAAATGGCCAGTACAGCACCCAAAGTCTATTCCTTTTTTTTTGCCGGTCCTGGGGCTTGAACTCAGGGCCTGGGCACTGTCCCTGAGCCTCTCTCTACTCAAGGCTAGCGCTCTACCACTTGAGCCACAGCACCACATCTGGCTTTTTTGTGTGTATGTGGTACTGAGGAATGGAACTCAGGGCTTCATGCATGCTAGGCAAGCACTCTACCACTGAGCCACCTTCCCAGACCTCCACCCCTCCCCTGCCCCACCAAGTCTATCCTGCTTGTATTTAGCCTGCCCTAGGCTTGAGAGTCAAAAGAAGCCCCAGAGCCAGGCACAGTAGTGTGTGCCTGTAGTCTCAGCTTCAGAGGAGCACTAGAACTCAGAAATGCCACATCAACTTAGACAACGCAGTGTGGAAACCTTGTCTTGAAAATAAAAATAAAAATCCAAGAGTTTACGCCTGTAATTCGAGCTCCTCAGGAAGCTGCGATCTGAGAATTACAGTTCAAAGCCAGCCAGGACAGGAAAGTCCATGAGACTCTTTTCTCCAATGAACCACCTGAAAACTAGAAGTGGCGCTGTGGCTCAAGTGGTAGAGCGCTCGCCTTGAGCTGAAGAGCTGAGGGACAGCGCCCAGGCCCAGAGTTCAAGCCCCATGACCGACAAAAAAAAAAATAAAAATAAAATAAAAATCCAAGAACTGTTGTATCAGTTGCATAGAAGAGTTAGACCCAAACAAGTACTTCCGGATATAGGTGCCATTTTTAAAATGAGTACTAGGTAGATGTGGTGGCTCAGGTCTGTAATCTCAGCTCTCAGTAGGTTGAGATCCTGAGGATTAGGGCTCTAAACCAACCCAAGCAGAAATGTTTGAGACTCTCATTTCCACAGAACATACTAAAAAGCAAGGCTGGAGGCATAGCTCAAGCGGCAACATACCATATAGGAAAACAAGACAGGGCTGGGAAGGTGGCTCAGTGGTAGACCGCTTGCCTTGCATACCCGAGGCCCTGGGTTCGATTCCTCAGCACCACATAAGAAAAAAGAAAAAAGCCGGAAGTGGTGCTGTGGCTCAAGTGGTAGAGCGCTAGCCTTGAGCTGAAGAGCTGAGGGACAGCGCCCAGGCCCAGAGTTCAGGCCCCACGACCCCAAAAAAAAAAAAAAGGAAAACAAGACAGTGAGCAATGAGGTTCAATCAGTTCAAACATAGGTATACCAAATGAATAAATAAAAATAAAAATGTTATGGATCAAAACTAAAAATATAGACACAATACTAACTTTTCCTACCAAGGTAACAATGAAAACTACCTTTAATAACTATTTTACCTATCGAGAAATAGTTTAGTTGAATTCAGGGCCTCAAACTTGAGCCAACTCCAGCCCTTTTTCTGTCATTTTAGTTTAGCTATACTATTTTATAATCATGTCATTGTAAAGGGGTAGGGCTTAGAAAGCAGAATACTGGTAACACACTGAAAGGTATGCTTGAGCCAGGAGCTGGTAGCTCACACCTGTAATCTTGGCTACTCAGGAGGCTGAGTCTGAGGATAGTGGTTTCAGAATCAGCCTGGGCAGAAAAGTCCATGAGACTCTTATCTCCAATTAAGTACCGAAAATCCAGAAGTGGCACTGTAGCTCAAAGTGGTAGAGTGCTAGCCTTGAGCAGAAAAGCTCAGGGATCATGCCCAGGCCCTGAGTTCACAACTCACAACAACAACAACCAAAGTTATGCTTGCTGGGTTCTAGTCAGGTTCTGATGGCTGACACATACAATCCTAACTACTCAAGTGGCTGAGATCTAAGGATCATGGTTCTAAACTAGCCCAGGCAAGAAAGCTCGTGAGACTCTTATCTCCAATTAGCTACTAGAAAAGCCAGAGTGAAGGTGTGCTAGCTTTGAACACAAAAGCTTAATACAGTGCCAGGCCCTGAGTTCAAGCCCCAGGACCAACACACACACAAAAGTTATCCTTAAGAATTAAAGCTGAAGCTGGGCGCCAG
>NW_012267245.1:1182394-1184266 GCF_000151885.1 Dipodomys ordii | reverse complement strand
AAAAAAGAATTGTGAGTCAAACAAAACAAATCATAAAATTGTTATCAATTATTTTTCTCCAGTTGGCAAAATCATATAAAGTTTTGTTGTTGTTGGTTGTGGGACTTGAACTCAGGGCGTGGGCCTGTCCATGAGCTCTTTTGCTTAAGGCTAGTGCTCTACTACTTTGAGCCACAGCGCCACTTCCAGTTTTTCGGTGGTTACTTTGAGATAAGTCTCACTCTTACGTCTCTCCTGCCAGTGGCTGGCTTTGAACCACAATACTCAGATCTCAGCTTCTCAAGTAGCTAGGATCACAGGCGAGAACCACAACTGCAGAGTTTCATTTCTTAAAAACCCTCAACTCTTGAAAAGCCCTTGCATGACATAAGGAAGGCATGCATGATCTTTTCCAAAATGCTCAAGAAAGATGGATGAATCCATAGGCTGGTACTCAACAATATCAATGAAGTTGCAAGTTGTAAGTTCGGATTAAGTTTCAATTAAGCATTAAACACGGCCAACAACATGTCAAAATAATCACAATACAATTAAAAGACTATCCAATTACACCATTTTTCTCTTTGCTAGATCTCTTAGCTAATTAATATCAAAGAAAACTGTACAACCAAGTGCCAACTTGTCTTTCTTTTTTTAAAAAAAGAATAAAGCCAGATCTTGATCCTCTTTCTCACCTGTAGCTAGCGTACATGCCAAAGTTCCAAGGATTATTCAAACCCTCAGTACTTAATGTTTTTATCATGGAGTTGATTTATATGAGCTACCAATTTATGTGTTTAAAAGTGAGGAGGCGAGCTGATGGCTCCCACCAGTAATACCAGCTACTCAGGAGGCTGAGATCTGAGGATCACGGTTCGAAGTCAGCCTGGGGCAAAGTCCATGAGATCTTATTTCCAGTTAACCAGCAAAAAAAAAAAAAAAAAAGCAAAATGTGGAGCTGTGAGGGTAAGTGGTTGAGCCCCAGCCTTGAATGAAAAAGCTGAGGGACAGCGTCCAGGCCCCAGTGCCGGCACAGGAAGAAATCAGAGAGATTGAGAGAAAGTGGCAAATTACTACCAAGACCTGGCTACCCCGGGACTTGATCATTAGAAGGCATCCTGGTTTAAAATTAAAAAAAAAAAAAAAAAAAAGGAAACCGCACCCAGCCCCAGTCCCGAACTTTCAGTTTTCTCTCGGCAAAACCCAGAAAAGCAGAACTTCCCCCTCGGGATCCCCTCCGATCCGAGGCCTGGTGCAGAACATCCAGACCGCTAGTCATCTAAGTGCCTCCTGAAGGGAGTCACCCACAGCGGAGCGGGTGGCTCGGTGGGGTGAAAGGAGGAGGGCAGGGCTGGGCGGCCCAGCGAAAGGGAGACTCCCGGAGGCTGAGCCCCAGCGAGCCCCAGGAACCACCCCCGGGGAGGCTGGTCCACGCCTCCTCGGGCCGTGGGAGGAGAGCGGGACGTCGGGATCCGCTCCCCGGGAGCCACAGCCAGGTCCGGCCGGACTCGCCTGCAGACGCCGGCAACGCCCCGGCCCGGCGCCCGCGCCCTTTGCCCTCTCCCCCCCACCCATCACCGGTCCCCTCCCATCTAACATGGCTGCCCCACCCGGCCCACCGCCCCCCCCCCGGCACAGCCTAACCCCCGCGGCGCCGCCTCCCCGGCGCCCATTGGCGAGGCGGCCTCCGTCTCCCTCTCCTATTGGGCGAGAGCCGCTGCCACTCCGCGGCCAGGGCTCCGCCCCCGAACCGCTTCAAGCTGCCTTGAGCGGACATATAAACAAATCCCGGGAGAGGGAGGCCCCCGTCGCTCCGCTCGCTTTCTGGGGCGGGGACGGAAGGGGGAGCGGCCGAGCCCCCCGCCCTCCGCAGCCGGGGTCCCCCCTCCGTCC
>NW_012267245.1:1160737-1181349 GCF_000151885.1 Dipodomys ordii | reverse complement strand
GTGTGTGTGTGTGTGTTTGGGGAGGGGGGAGTCTGGTACCTCAGGACTTCAGACTTCCTTCCTTGCTCAGGGCTGGCGCTCTACCACCTGAGCCAGGCCTGCAGCACCCGATTCCCGGGAGAAGACCTGAACTCTGCTGCCCAAACAATGCCTCTAAAAAAAAAAAGCAAAAAGCATCCAGCAGAGAAGCCTTCACGGGACGCGATCCTAAGGTTTTTCTGGTGTTTCCTAAGTCGGGTTGGTGGGAGCCTCGTGGGTCAGATGGTTCCCCTGTATGCACATGGAGAAGTCATGCCCATTTTTCAGATAAAGGAAGGTTGGCTCGGAGGAGTCACCTGCCCAAGGATCAACAGATAGTAGATGACCTAGTTAGGCCTGAAACCCTGGACTCTTTCATCACAGCCTGTGCTTCCAGAATGTTCTTGATACTTCTTAAGGGTGCCCCATTTGTCAAGTTCACAACAGATACTTGAGTGAACGCGGGAAAGGGAGATTGGAGGACCAATTTGGCCAGATTCTTTCAGAAAAATGCCCGTTTTCTCTTAGGAGAAATTACCCTTGAAAACCTGATTCCTTTTTGCCTAGACCAGAGAAGTGTCAACGGCTAAATCAAAGCCCCCTTCCCCCACCATAGACCATTTTCAAGAGGACTGAATGAGACTCGCAAAACTGTTTATAGTCGGGGCTGGGAAGGTGGCTCAGTGGTAGAGCGCTTGCCTTGCACGCTCGAGGCCCTGGGTTCGATTCCTCAGCACCACATAAGCAGAAAAAGGCTGGAAGTGGCGCTGTGGCTCAAGTGGTAGAGCGCCAGTCTTGAGCTGAAGAGCTGAGGGACAGCGCCCAGGCCCAGAGTTCAGGCCCCACGACCGGACCAAAAAAAGAAAAGAAAAAAACTGTTTATAGTCTACATGCCATTCATGCCTGATATATTCAGGAATAACAATTTGGATTTCAGTCTTTTATGATGTGTGAACCGGCACACATAACTTTTTTTTTTTTTTTTTGGTGCAGTCATGGAGCTTGAACCCGGGGCCTGGGTGCTGTTCCTCAGCTTTTGTGCTCAAGGCTAGTGCTCTACCACTTGAGCCACAGCTCTACTTCTGACCTTTTTGGTGATTAATTGGAGATAAAGAGTCTGGGCTGGCTTTGAACCATGATCCTTAGATCTCAGCTTCCTGAGTAGCTAGGATGACGGGTGGGAGGCACCAGAACCCAGAGCATTCACTTCTTCTAAGGGGCCTATATATAAATATGAGATTGATGTAGGAATTGAATAATAATGTACGCAAGCCACTTAGCATTATATGCCAGACATATAATTAACATATAATGAAACACTGTATTGTTTCAAGGAATCATTTGGAAGATCTATCAGGGGATTTACCAGTTTAACAGCCACTAAAATATTTTGTACACAAAAGTATGTATCTAAGAGGAAAGCAAATCTGTCTTCTATATCCCTCACAATACCAAGCACTGTCGGCTTGCATATCCAAGAAGCAACAAGTGTTTACTACACAGGAAGTATAAGGATTAGAATTCTTTTTTTTCCTCAGGTCTAACACATACCACATTTTAATTTCCCACATCAACTGGGCCTTGAGTGAAACCTCCAGAGAGAAACTGAGAAGTTTTGAGTTTCCCTGGGCCCATTAACACGAGATTCATACTTTGTCTGTGTTCAAGCCTGCTCATTGGGTATATTGGCTCAGCTACTTCACTGGACTCCTGCCTTTGTCTCATCCGTTATCTTAGAAAGGACAGAGTTTTGGCCAGTGAAGAGCTTTTCGAGGTCTGCTAATGACTGAATGAAATCGCTGGCTCCTAATTGATTTATTTCTCTGGGGTTTCAACCAGCCAGATTCTGCCACGGGAGTTGGCAGGAAGTTGGCACACTGGAATGAGATTCAGGAGGCTTTTCTTATGAAAGCCTCGAGGTAAAAAGCATCTGGCAACACCACTTGCAAAGTGTGTGACATGGCTTCTGTGGAAGAATTTACACAGTGGGATGGGTAGGAGTCAGGAAAACAAAGTTTTTGTACAACTATGAGAGAACGAGGGCAACAAAGCAATATACTTCGGACACCACTGAATTCTTCAACGGAAATTATTTATTTTTGAATAGGTATACAAACATCCATTCATGGTACAAAGTTGAAAAGGTACAAGAGTAAAGGCCAGGTGTGGCGACGCTGTATTAAGGAGGATGAGATAGGAGGATTACAAGTTGGAGGCCAGCTACAAGTACATAATAGGTCTCAAAAAGTCCCAAAAATGTACTTGGTCAATACTTTTTTTTTTTGGTGCCAGTCCTGGGGCTTGAACTCAGGGCTTGGGCCTTGTCCTTGAGCTTTGTTCTTCAGGATTAGTGCTCTACAACTTGAGCCACAGCTCCACTTTCAGTTTTTTGGTGATTCATTGGAGGTAAGAATTTCACGAACTTTTCTGACCTGACTTCGAACCACAATCCTCAGATCTCAGCTTCCTGAGTAGCTAAGATTACAAATGTGAGCCGCCAGTGCTTCGCTGTCCCTCAGCTCTTCAGCTCAAAGCTAGTGCCCTACCACTTGAGCCACAGCACCACTTCTGGCTTTTTCTGCTTATATGTTGCTGAGGATCGAACCTACGGCCTCATGCATGCAAGGCAAGCACTCTACCACTGAACCACCTTCCCAGCCCCAATGAATGCATTCTTTCTCATGGCTCCTGGCCACTTTTCTCTCAATCACAGTCATACTCCATGAATCCTGGCAGAGACAGTCTCTGGAAAGGCATGCATTTTACCCACTTTAAATCTAGATGTGCAGGAGGCTGGAGGAGGAAGATCTATAGACTCCAGGGGTTCAAGACTAGCCTGGCTAACATAGCACTACCTGTTCCCCAAAACAAACGTAGCTGGGCACCAGTGGCTCATGCCTATAATCCTAGCTTCTCAGGAGGCTGAGATCTGAGGATGGTGGTTTGAAGCCAGCCCAGGCAGGAAAGCTGGTGAGACTCTTATCTCCAATAAACCACAAAGTGGAAGTGGAGCTGTGGCTCCAGTAGTAAGAATACTCTAGCCTGGACCACAAAAGCTCAGATACAGTGCTCGGGCCCAGATTTAAGTCCCAAGACTGACAAAAATAGAAATAATGAAAATAACCTGCAATGTGTTTGAGTCACCGTTTGTGGAGTCCAGAGCCAACTTTGAGCCCTGCCAGTGATTGTGCGATTTTGGATGACCGGAGTCCCAGGTTCACCACTCAGAGGAATCTGGACAAAATGTTCTCTACAACCCTTGGAGCATTCACCCCAAAGTACTAGTTAAAACAGCGGCTAGATGCTGGTTAACAATGGCTCACACCTTGCCATCCTAGCTACTAAGGAGGCTGAGATCAGAGGATAGCGATTTGAAACCAGCCTGGGCAGAAAAGTCCCTGGGACTCCTTATCTCCAGTTAACCAGCAAGAAGACAAGTAGAGGTGTAGCTCAAGTGGTAGAGCACCAGCCTTGAGCACAAAAGCTAAGGGACAGCACCCAGGCCCTGAGTTCAAGTCTCAGTGGTTGGGTATGGAGAACAATACTGGAGGCTATGAACAAGACAAGCCATTAGGAGAAACTGAAAATTCAAGTGTCATAAAACGAACAAAATCAACAAGAAATTTTTATTCTGCCTTTTTTGGCCACTCCTGGGGCATGAACTCAGGATCTGGACAGTGTCTCTGAGCTTCTTTGTGTTCAAGGCTAGCACTCTACCACTTGAGCCACAGCACCATTTCCGGGTTTTTTCTGACAAGTTCGTCGGAGATAAGTCTTGTGTACTTTCCTGCCTGGGCTGGCTTTGAACCATGATCCTCAGATTACAGCCTCTTGAGTAGCTACGAAGACAAGCATGAGCCACCAGAGCCCAACAGAAATGTGTACTTCTGTGTGTGTGTGTGTGTATACGTACTAGGGTTTGAACTCAGAACCTTGCAATTACTAGGCAAGTTAGTTGAGCCACACACACAAGCTCCCAAACTAAGACATGTTTATAAACAGTTGTCAGAAGACCTGCATTTCCTATGACCTGAGTTTGCACAGTGTATAAATCCTCATTAGAGCAGGCTAAGCCCTGCTTCGCATCTTCTAAGCGACTATCATTTTTGTGTTTTCATTCCTGACCCCTTGGGACCCGTGGGATATATTCAGATTTCACAGCTTTAGAAGTGTGATTAATTAACTCAAAGCTGGAAGATCTCCAGGAAAAATTGTGTCCCTCTGACACAAAACACTGCTTAAAAAAAAAAAAAAAAAAACAACCAAAAACTCTTTTTCCCTTTTTCTGAAAAGACTGTATACAGATAGGCTGGGTAACAAAAAGATTGCCAGGTGTGGTGGCTCATACTTGTAATGCTAACTCAAAGTGGGAGAGTGCTAACCTTGAGCAAACGAGTCCAGGGACAGTGCCCAGGCCTGGAGTTCAAACCCCATGACCACCAACACTAACCCCACCACCCAAAAACCAAAAATCAGAAAAAGAGGTGCGGCTCAGGTGGTAGAGCACCAGCCGTGAGTGAAAAAGCCTAGTGAATGTGAGGTCCTGAGTTCAACCCCAGGAGCAGCACGATAAATAAATAAATAAACCCTCATCCATGTTGCCAATGGGTCTCTATGCCAATTGAGGGGAAGACGAAAAATCAGGTCTCCCACTCTTTGATTTCCCCAGAGGATCAGCTTTGTGTGCCTTCTGAGTCCCAGTACCTTAATTCTTTCCGGAAGCACCCAATTTGGTTCTAATAATCTTTTTTTTTTTTTTGCTATGTTCATTTCTTTAACCTGACTCTTGGCCTACCCCATACCACATACCAGGCCTGGTATAGGATAGGAGTGAGTTAGTGCTCAGAACGAGATTAAAATCTAAACCTTATATATCTGTTCTGGCTCACAACTTGCTGTTTTCCGAGTTTGTTTCCCTCTGGTCTTGTCTCTGTGCTCATTCAGCTTTACCATATACCTGAGCACTTAGTGTACTGACTGCTTTGAACTGTGTCATGTACCTCAACGTTATGTCGTCAACAAACCTGACTGGGCAAAAAGGCCAATTTATCCTTGAGGTACAGAGAACAAAGCACTTCGTTAGACCACATACTCAAGCCTATTTGTGTCTGTGTGTTGGTACTGGGGCTTGAACTCAGGACCTGGTCGCTGTTCCTTAGCATTTTCATTCAGGGCTGGTGCTCTACCATTTGAGCCACATCTCCACTTCCAGTTTTTGGCTGGTTCATCAGAGAGAAAAGTTTCATAGATTTTTTTTTTCCTGCTTGGGCTGGCTTCGAACTGGAATCATCAAATTTCAGCCTCCTGGGTGGCTAGGATTACAGGCGTGAGCCAATGGTACAGAACCCAGCCTACCTTTATTATTGTCTGAGGGGAGGAATTAAAGAAAGCGAGACATAGATGGCCAATGTACACACTGGATGTGGTCTTGTCCTGAGTTCAAGCTCTAGGACAGGCACCAAAAAAAAAAAAAAAAATAGAGAAAGATCAGACAGAGAAAGCAAAGTTGCCACACTTGGGAGGCATTTGGGCAGCTCAGATTGTTCCGTTCATTTGCAACAAAGCATTCTTATCAAAGTTATATGTCTTTCACCGATTAAAAACCTCTAGGACAAGGAATCCTCTCTGTGGTTTGGGTTTTTCACATTTTTTTCCCTCCCTAGTATCCAACTGAACTTACACTGTTAGTATCACAAGTTATAACTGATAGCAAACCAGGAAGCCGGAGGGAGAATAATCCAGCATTTGTTGTAGGAAAGATTCCCCAAAGGCAGGTACAATAAGACATTCTGTGAGGGAGGCCAGGAGGAGGAGGCAGAAAGAGATAAGAAGCAGGAACCAAGATTGATGGTCATGTGAACACGCTGCGTTATAAATGGTGGTGTGTTACAGAAAGATCCAATCTTGTATAACTCTGAAACTTTATTCCCAAGGCAGGAAATAAAACCGGTTTCTAAAGGAAAGCATTAATAAATTCAAGCCAGACTCTGACCCATCATCCCAGCTACTCAGGAGGCTGTGATCTAAGGATCGAGGTTTGGAAGCCAGCCCCTCAGCCGGGCACTGGTGGCCTGTAATCCCAGCTACTCAGGAGGCTGAGATCTGAGGATCTCAGTTCAAAGCCAAACTGGGCAGGAAAGTCCGTGAGACTCTGATCTCCAATGAACCACCAGAAAACCTGAAGTGGAGCTGTGGCTCAAGTGGTTAGAGTACTTGCCTTGAGCTGAAGAGCTGAGGGACAGTGCCCAGGCCCAGAGTTCAAGCCCCATGACCGACAAAAAGAAAAAAGAAAAAAAGAGAAAGAAAGCCAGACCTTTATCTTCAATGAACCATCGAAAGCCTGAAGTGGGACTGTGGCTCAGGTGGTAGAATGCCAGCCTTAAGTGAAAAGGTTAAGGGACAGCACCCAAGCCTTGAGTTCAAGTGCCAGTACTAGCAACCAATAAACGGAGGGAGGGAGGGAGGAAGGAAGGAAGGAAGGAAGGAAGGAAGGAAGGAAGGAAGGAAGGACGAGGGGGGAAGGGAGGAAGGGAGGGAGGAGGGGAGGGAGGACGAAGGGAGGAGGGGAGGGAGGAAGGGAGGGAAGGGATGTACAATATTGTTCTTTGCCCTGTCCCAAACAATTAAACACCAGAAAACCAGAGTGCCCATGCAGTAAGCACTAGGTAAAGGTTGGTGATTAACAACCACAATTCTGACCTTTTGTGATAGTCTAAAGAAAGCCACAGACTTTTCTCCCAACACACACACAACACACACACACACATATGTACCTTTTAGGTGCTTTTAAGGAGCTCTGTAGGTATTTGTAGGTCCCCGTGAAGGCTCATGAGGCCAAAGCAGCACACTAGTTTGTACAACCAGCTGGATAATCTACAGGGCCAAATGCAAAATAAGACTGCAAGGGACCTCTGTTCAAAAGTTACTAAGAGACGTTGTGGCTGAGTGTGAGGCACACACCTGTAGTCCCAGCCCTGGCTAGGTTATATAACGACACCTTATCACAAAAAAAGAGAAAAGATTGAGGGTATAGCTCAGTGGTAGAAGCATGCATGAAGGCTCTGGGTTGGATCCCCAGAACCAAAAGAAGAGAGAAGAAAAGGAAATGATGATAAATCTCAACACGAGAGCAAAGGCGTGAAACACACCTCGCATCTCTATGTCCGGCACTTATGCCTTTAAAGATTTTCACTATCCAGACGAGAATTTCCTGAATTTGAAAGCTGATCTCTCATAGGAGTCTTTTTTCACCAAGCCAATCATCAATAGATGAACCTTCCCTGTCTATGTTGTGCAACTACAGAGATCAAACACTTGAACCAACCACAGGGATTCACCTGTGACGTCAGAGATGAGCCGTGGTTGCCAAGAGAACAGGAGGGTCCTCCGTACCTCCCAGCCAGGCCCTGGTACATCTGCCGGGCTGCGAGGTGGAGGCGGTCTGGCAGAGAGAAGAGGTGTAACGCTTGCTCAGAAGCCTGGGCTTCTTGTACACATGCGTGTGATCTGGGGATCACTATCCCCACCCACCTTTTTAAAAATGTGTGTATGCAGACAGACTGAGCTGCCCCCTGCCCGGAGACACACAGGTGCCCCTGCATGGGGGGGGGGGGGTTTGCTGTACCAGATCCTAAACCAACTAAGGAAAATCAGGTCAGGCCCCATTTACTTGCCTGCGGGCAGCCACTGGGCCCTAAAACAGCCCCTGAACTCAGATGGAATATTTGGAATTTCAGATTGGGCCTACAAACAGACTGGGGTGGGGGTGGGGAGAAGTTGGGATTCCCCAGATCGACAAAAATTCATTCTGAAGTCAGCCAGAAAAACAAACAAACAAAAAACTCTTGCCCAGGACTACCCCCCACGTGCTCTTCAAATGGCTTCTAGCATCATTTTCTAGATTTTTCTCTGGTGATGGGGATGGAATCCTGGGCCTCATGAATGCCAGACAAGCGATCTACCATACCAACACCTGCTTCCAGCCCTATTAGCTTTTTTTTTTTTTTTTTTTGGTGCTGGTCCTGGGGCTTGAGCTTGGGGTCTGGGTGCTTGTTGCTAAGCTGTTTTGTTCAAGGTAAGTGCTCTACCACTTGAGCCACAACTTCACTTCCAGCATTTTTTTTTGGTAGTTGTTCAGAGATCAGAGAGTCTCAGGGACTTTCCAGCACATCCTAGCTTTGAACTGTGATCCTCAGATCTCAGCCTCCTGAGCAGCAAGGATGCCAGGCGTGAGCCACCGGCGCCCGGCTAGATTGTGTTCTTTAAAATATATATATATATATAATTTTCAATCAGCCCTAGGGCTTGAACTCAGGGTGCTGCCCCTTCACTTTATCACTTAAGGCTGTTTGGTGGTAAATGGAGATTAGAGTCGCATGGACTTTTGAACCATCCCAGCCTCCTGAGTGGCTAAGATTACAGGTGTGAGCCACTGGCGCTTGGCTTGGACATGTATGTATGAGAAGCAATGCATGTTTTTCTGATTTGTCCAGGGAGAGTGGGCAATCAAGTACTGTCCCCTTGAGCTACACCCCACCCCTATAAGTAACCCTTTGTCATTATCGTGCTTTTCCTGCCCCACGGGGTCAGAGCTGAACGAACCTCTTTTGCCTGCCTTGGTTTCAGGCAGGTCAACTCTTCACTGAAGCCTGCCTCCCTCTTGAAAGCATTTGAGAAGCTTCTCTTAGCTTAAGCCACGCTTCCTCAAATGCTGACTGACTTGAACAAAACATCTGTGCTGCCTGTTGCAATTGGAGGTGGAAACCCACAGTTAGTAGCGGCATACTTTTTGGACAGCGTGAGGGAAATTTTGGAAAGGCAGAGGTGGTAGCATATGCCTGTAATCCCAGCACTTGGGAGAGAGAGGTTTGGAATTAGCCTGGGCCACCAATGAGACCGTGTCACAGAAGCGGTGGAGGGGGAGGAACTTTGGGAAGGATGCCAACATTCTGACAGGGATCTAAACAAGATCGCGTCTGGACTTGCCCTGGGGTCCGACTGCAGCCCAAATAAAGAGCCTGCTTTTGGAGAAGTCGGCAGTGAGAAATAGTGCCTTTGGAGTTGGGAAGGTGGCTCAGTGGTAGAGTGCTCGCCCAGCATGCCTGAGGCCCTGGGTTCGATTCCTCAGTATCACAGACACAGAGAAAGCTGGAAGTGGTGCTGTGGCTCAAGTGGTAGAGTGCTAAGCCTTGAGCAAAAGAAGTTCAGGGACAGTGCCATGTCCTGAGTTCAAGCCCCAGGTATGTCACACAAAACACAAGTAACTTTGTCAATTATTATCTATATTAATTGGAGAATATTCCAGAAAGGACAAAGAAAACTAAAGTCATTAATAAAATTATTTATTTTTGTGCCAATCCTGGGGTTTGCTTGAAATCAGAGCCTGGTCACTGTCCGGGAGCTTTTCTGCTCAAGGCTGGCACTATACCACTTGAACCACAGCTCCACTTCCAGTTTTTTGGTGGTTAGGTGGAGATGAGTCTCACAGACTTTTTTACCCAGGCTGGCAGCATCTAAAGTAGCTACAATTACAAGCATATGCCATCATTGCCTGGCTTAGTCATTTCTAATTACTAGAAGGAGGGAATGTTACATTTATATTTTCAATTTCTTTTCTAGGGATAGATTTTCAAAACAAGTATTTCTTCACTTGAGGACAGCATTGTGGCTGATAAGCATTTTTTTCAAGTTGTTCTTGGAGGAATCACCAGCACATCTAAGCAACAATTCAAAATACTTGCTCATTTCTAACAATTCTGAATTATTCTGATAATTCAGGGACAGTGCTCAAGCCCAGAGTTCAAGCCCCAGGACTAGCCAAAAAATAAAAAGCCTCTGATTTTGTTTCCTCTGCCCCCTGCCCTGAATTATTTTAGAAGAAAAACAGACAGGTTATTATATAATGTGTGAGGGAAGAACCAACATAGTACATTCAAACTAGGAAAAAGAAAAAAGAAAAACCATAACAACTGGATAGAAGAGCCAGGTATTGCTAGCTAACACCTGTCATCCTAGCTACTCAGAAGGCTGAGATCTGAGGATCACGGTTCAAAGCCAGCCCATGCAGGCAAGTCCAGGAGACTCTGATCTCCAATCTACTAAGAAACAAAGAGAGCACGCAGGCTTCAGGCTCCAAGTGACATGGCCAAGAAGTAAAAGCACACCGTGACTTCCTGAAAAGGCTTTGGGCATTTTTGGCTATAAGGAACTCTTTATCTTTATCTTTGGCAAGCAACAGAACAAGAGCTTTAAAGAACAAACTTCCTAACATCTTCTATCTCAGACTCTATATGGAGCCAGATCGTGTTGTAACACAACTGTTCCATTATTAAGAATGAACAGAGGCTGGATGGAGTGGCACATGCCTGTAATCCAAGCCACCCAGAAGGTCCCGGCAGGAGGATGGCGTGTTCCAGATGACCAAAGAACTGGGAACAGGTAGCTCACAGCTGTCATCCCAGCTACTCAGGAGGCTGAGGTCTGAGGATCATGGTTCAAAGCCAGCCCGGGCAGCCAAATCTGTCAAACTCTCATCTCCGATTAACCAGCAAAACGCTAGACATGAAAGGCAGGCCCCTAGTGGCTCACGCCTGTCATCCCAGCTACTCAGGAGGCTGAGATCTGAGGATCGTGGTTCAAAGCCAGCCTGAGCAGGAAAGTCTGTGAGCCTCTTATGTCCAATGAACCACCAAAAAGCCCGAAGTGGAGGTATGGCTCTAGTGGTAGAGTACTAGACTTGAACAAGATCTCGGGACAGTAGCAAGGTCCTGAGTTCAAGTTCAGCACCTAAATAAATAGAAGTGAAGCTAGCTCAAGTGGTAGAGCACCAAGCTGGAGCAGAAAAAAGCCAAGTGAGAGTATGAGGCTCAAAGTTCAAGACCAAGCAAGTACTAGCACAATACAACGCAACACAACACAAAATTGTTGGGGGAGGGGCAAAAGAATGGAGGAAGGAAGGATGGGCAAAAACAATCTTTATATTTGTACATTATGTAAAAGTTGATCTAGCCGGGCGCTGGTGGCTCACGCCTGTAATCCTAGCTACTCAGGAGGCTGAGATCTGAGGATCGAGGTTCAAAGCCAGCCCGGGCAGGAGAGACTGTGAGACTCCTATCTCTAATAAACCACCAGATAACAGGAAGTGGTGCTGTGGCTCAAGTGGTAGAGCGCTCGCCTTGAGCTGGAGAGCTCAAGTCCCACGACTGACAAAAAAAAAAAAAAGTTGATCTATGTAACCTTCACATACGGGAAGGGCTGGGAAAGATGGGGGAGAAGAATGGTGGAAGGGGTCACCTTGAACAAGATGAGCTGGACTCATCATCTGACTTGTTGAATCGAAACCTTCTTGGCACAATGACTAAATACATAAGCACAGTACTCAGAATCTGACTGCTGAACTGACAGCTCTTTGTACAACTACTTAAAATCAAGCAAGATCCTATCACAAAAAGAAGAGGAGAAGGAGGCGGAAGGGGAAAGGAGGAGGAGGAGGAAAAGGAGAAGAGGAGGAGGAGGGGAAGAGGAGGAAGAGGAGGAGGAGGAAGAGGGGAAGGAGAAGGGGAAAGAAGGAGAACAAGAAGAAGAGGAGAAGAGGAAAAGAAAGAGGAAGAAGAAAAAAGGAAGAGGAGGAGGGAAGGGGAAGGACAAGAAGAACAAGAGAAGAAAAGAAAAAAGGAGGAAAAGGAGATGAAGGAAGAAGAAGTAGTAGTAGTAGTAGTGGAGGAGGAGGAGGAAGAGGAGGAGGAGAAAGAGGAAAAGGGGAAAGAACAAGAAGAGGAGGAGGAAGAAGAAAAGAAAAAGGAGGAGGGGAAGAAGGAGTGGAGGAGGAATGGAAGAGGAGGGGAAGGAGAAAGGAGGAGAAAGAGGGAAAGGGGAAAGAACAAGAAGAGGAGGAGGAGGAAGAAGAAAAGAAAAAGGAGGAGGGGAAGAAGGAGTGGAGGAGGAATGGAAGAGGAGAAGAGGAGGGGAAGGAGAAAGGAGGAGAAGGAGGAGTGGAGGAGGGGAAGAGGAAGAGGAGAAGAGGAAAAGGAAGAGGAAGAAGAAAAGAAGAAGAGGGGGAAGGAGAAGGAGGAGGAAGAGAAGGAGATGAAGAAGACGAGGAGGAGGAGAACAAGAGGAGGAAGAAAAAGAAGGGGAGGAGGAAGAGAAGAATTGGAAGGAGAAGAATGATCATTTATAAACTAGAAGCTCAAGGGCAAACCAAGGGCAAGGTGACTTTCTGGACAAAAGAACACATTGTGTTCTCCTTGAAGCCTGAGTTGGTGTCCTTACTCCCTCACCGGGGCGGTCGTTCTGAGGGTTCACTGAACCCCAGCTCAGCCCTCTGTGCGCAGGGCTGCCTCGCTCTCTCTGCTGAGGTGCAGCAGGGCTGCGGGGACACGCAGGTCCAGGCCCGAGCGGCCGCCTTGCGGGCAAGCTTCACAGAACACCCCGTTCTCTACGCAGACCCATGGAGATCTGGCTGAGAGCCGGGTGCTGGGGTCGGGGTGGGGGGTCCCTAGCTGCCCAGGAGGCTGAGATCGGAGGATCATGATTCAAAGCCAGCCAAGGCAAGGAAGTCCCTAAGACACTTCACTCCAAGTAAACACCAAAAGCCAGAAGTGGAGGCGTAGCTCAAGTGGTAGAGCACCAGTTCCAAGCAAAACAACAACAAAAGCTAAGGGTCCAGGGCTCTAGGTTCAAGCCCCCAGTACTGCCACAAAAACAAATACACAAAACAACCTAGCTGGCACAGTACCAGGCCCTTCCACGTCTTGTCCCTCCTACCAGAACTAGGCCATCAACATTCTTGTCTTCTTATTGGACACTGCCCAACGCAGCCCCACCCAATGGAAAGCGAGCCAAGGATAAACTGATAAATGAGTGGAGTCCAATTCACTCTCTATGTCTGAGTCACTCAGTGCCAAGGGGAGAAAAAAAATCCCAAAGCGAGAGGGAGCTGGGATTTTACAGCCGTGCCTTCAATGTACCACCACTGAATGGCCAAAGGAAAATGAGGAAGGGACAGAGCCGCCCACAGCCCCACTTGGCTGGGGCTACAAGGAAGGCCAATAGCACTGAACCTTGACAGGTGTCTCCGATCAGGAATGACACCTAATGAACCCACGACAGCAAGGACCACACTCAGGGAAGTGTAGCTGCGACTAGATCCGCACAGTCCTTCGAGGCACTAGCAAGCCAAGCACAGTAGCATACTCCTATAGTCCCAGTAACGCAGGATGCAGAGGCCAGAGGATGGTTTGAGTCCAGTAGTTCGAGGCCTAGCCTGGGCAATGTAGGGTGACCCTGTCTCTTCAAATCAAACAAGCAGCCAGGCACTGGTAGCTCATGCCTGTAATCCTAGATACTCAGGAGACTGAGATCTGAGGACAGAGGTTCCAAGCCCGCCTAGGTAGGAAAGTCGGTGAGGCTCATCCCCAGTTACCAGCAAAAAAAGCCAAAAGTGGAGCTGAGGCTCAAAGGGTAGAGTGCCAACCTTGAGTCAGAAGTCTAAGGGAGAACACCAGCCCCCCCCCTCCACAACTAAATCAAACAACCCCCCCCCTCAAAAAAAAATCAAGTAAACACTAGCTGAAACCAGTCTGCAGAAAACCCAATCTGCGGGGTGAGCTGGGTGGGTTTCACATGGACTCCTAGGGACCTCCACAACCTCAGCCCTCCACATCCATGCCATGGTATCAGCTACACAGGCCCTTTGTGCGGAAATGGGAGGTGGAGAACTTGCCAGGCTCAGCCCAACTTGCAGGAAAAAAAATTGAGAAGAATGGAAGCAGGAGAGACACTTCAACTTCAAACTCCTTTTGGGTCTTAAGAATAGCAACACAGCCAGGCGAGGTGACTCACACCTTTAATCCCAGCTACTCAGGAAGCTGAGAGGTAAGGATGGAAGGCTGAAGCCAGCTTGGGCAGGAAAGTCTGTGAGACTCGTATCTCCAACGAACCACCAAGAAGCCAGAAGTGGAGATGTGGTTCAAGTGGTAGAACACGAGCCTTGAGGGAAAAAAATAAGGGATAGCATCCTGGGCCTGGGCGTGTGCATGCACGCGCGTACACACACACAAGCACAAACACAGTAATAAAAAAAAAAACGAAAGCAGGAGAGACACTTGCACTTGAAAACTCTATTTGGTCTTAAGAATAGCAAAGCAATGAGTTCAGAGTTTGGGAGGAATAGAAAAGTACAAACTGCAAAACAGGAAATCCATTCTTGGCCGCCGGACAAAAAGCCATGAGCTGGTGAAAATGAAATCGACTTCATTTTTAAGCAATTACTCTTAAAACACACTTGTGTGTGTGTGAGGCCCTGAGTTCGATTCCCGGCACCGAGAAAACAACACACCCCCAAATGACAGAAAAGCAATCACCACAAATCGGGCCCCCACTCTATCAGTGAATTTTTGAGATGCCCACTAGAGAAACACCCAAGGCGTTTCCTTGACCCTGGCTTTTTAATCTCTAGATTTCTTTTGTCTCTGAATCACACTCTCTGCCTCCTCTCTGTTAGCCTTCACCTGCTCAGCCATCTTTTATTTTTAAAGAGATCAGAGTCTCAACATTGCCCAGGTCGGCTTCCATGTTCTGGACGGACTCTATACTGTTCCTCTGGCATCTCGGCCTGCAGAGGGGCTGGGCCTGGCCTCCCTGGCAGCCATCATGGTTAAACAAAAGCCAGATAAGGCCTCAGGTGCCAGCCCTAGGCCCCGCCCACATCATTCCACACAACCAATCAGCGCTGGGCCCTGAGGAGGCCCCGCCCCCAGGCCCCCATTTCCCATTCCTCAATGGAAATGGTTACAAGTGATTAAGAAAGTGCACTTACCCGGCTCCTCAGGCGTCTCCTGCTACCCTGCAGCCTTTATCCATCCAACCTAAGCTGAGATAACAACATCAATGTGTGTAAAAAACAAAAAAAAGAGCAAGATCTAGAGATAGAAGTGCTTAGGAAAATGAGCTTCACAAACACCGGAGCCAGATTTCCATAGAAAGCAAGAAAAAGTGATTTATTCCAAAAGACGGCAGAGGAGATTCATCCTGAAAAATAGAGCTTGCTGTAAAAAAAAAAAAAAATCTGTGGGTCACCAGTGCGCTCTGCGCATGCTCGCTCCTGACTGCTGGCTTGTCTTGCAGGAAACACTCTGGAGATGGTCAGCGCTGTCTCCCCATTCAGAGACACCCAGATTTCCCGGAACAGCACCTTTTCTCCCGGATGAGAGCGAGCGTAACACGCTTTGTAGAGTCGATTGAGAAGGCACATCGTTGGGCAGAGTGTAGAAAGGGTGGAGGAAAAAAATACTGCACAGTACAGCAGGATCTTCAAGTGTGGAGTGAACTTTTAAGGCAGCTGATGCCCGGAATAGGCACTACAAAGATGGATGGACGGCATGGTGGGTTTGGAGGTGATTTTTTTTTTTTTTTCAATCTAGAAGGAATTCTCTCTGTGACCTGCAAGAGATAAAACTGTTCTGGTAACTGTGTCTTTACCCCGTCCTCAGGAATGCACAAAGTTAGCATCAAGAAAGTGAATCAGAAGCCAGGCATGGTGGTACAGGCCTGTAATCCCAGCCTAGGGGGAAGTGGAGGCAAAGGATTACTGTGGAAGGCCAGCCCGAGACCCTATCTCAAAAACAATTCTAGAGGTGGGTGCCAGTGGCTCACGCCTGCAATCCTAGCTACTCAGGAGGCTGAGATGGGAGGATCAAGGGTCAAAGCCAGCCCAGGTAGGAAAATCTGTGAGACTCTTATCTTCAGTAAACCACCAGGTTTACAGGTGCTGTGGCTCAAGTGGTAGAACGCTCTCACCTTGAGCTGGAGAGCTGAGGAACAACAGCCAGGCCCAGAGTTCAAGCCCCACAACTGACCAAAAAAAACAAAAACAATTCTAGCTGAGCACCAGTGGCTCATGCCTGTCTTTATAGCTACTCAGGAGGCTAAGACCTGACGATCAAAGTTCGAGGCCAGTCCATGAGATGCTTGCTTGGATTACAGAGGGACACCTTGTCTTTCACTGGAAGTAAACCAGAACAATACTTCAGGAGGGAGGTGCTCAATAAATACTGGAACCAACAGGAAGTTTCTATGTACAAAATGATCCCTCATTTAATAAATATTTCTTAATACCTAGGAATGCTTTAATATTGAAGCTAAAACAGTTTTTTGGCAGTATTAAGAGTTTGAACTTAGGTGTAGGTACTCTTCCATTTGAACCATGCATCTAGCCCTAAAACTAATTTTTTTCTTTTGTGCTTGTCCTGGGGCTTGAACTCTGGACCTAGGTACTGTTTCGGAGCTTTTTCTCTCAAGGCTGGCGCTCTACCACTTGAGCCACAGCTCCACTTCTGGTTTTTGGGTGGCTCACTGCAGAGAAGAATCTCACAGACATTCTTGCCTATGCTCTGAAATTACTAATCGTAAAATTTCTGGAAATTTTGGATTTTCCATGTTTATCAGGAGTTGTTTACCCGCTTATTGGAATTGTGATCCCCCACCCAATTCTCTTCTAATAACCTTAGCAGACCTCTAGTATTTTACAGGCCTTTTGAGCTATTATATAACTTATGTTTGGACATCCAGTCGTGTGCTGTGTTGATAAAGTGAGCTCAATCATATATTTATCCTGCCTGAGAATGGGTAGTTTGAGCTCTGCAGGAGAAAATCTGCCCACCAGTGCTCATCAGCTTATAAAAACATAGGCAAGAGCTTTTAAACATCCAAATGAAAGACTGATATGCGGGCTGGGAAGGTGGCTTAGTGGTGGAGTGCTTGCATGTATGAAACCCTGGGTTCGATTCCTCAGTACCACATATACAGAAAAAGCTGGAAGTGGCCCTTGGCTCAAGTGGTAGAATGCTAGCCTTGAGCAAAAGCTCAGGGAGGGATAATGCCCAGTGTCCCAGGACTGGCCAAACAAAAAAAAAAAAAAATGGGATTTATTTTCAGATCAACATGGCCAGCCTCTCCAGGGCACACAGCAAGGCTACCACAGTCCCCAGGCTGGAAGCTAGGAAGCCCAGGTGTGGGCTGGACTGCATTCCTAGGGGGTAAGCGCATGTGCAGAGCATGCTCACCCTCCCCAGCAGCATGTGGCTCTAGCGTGTACACTCTGACCTGAACCCTGAGCTTTTCTCTCCTCCTCAGGTCACACTTCTGAGGTGCCCGCTGCTTGCCTGATCCTCAGGATTCAAGCCCCCTCTCCCCTCCCCCACCAACTTCTGATGACAAATGTTTTTGTTCTAGCAGCTTAAAGCTACACACCACCACCATCCGCAGAAAGCTGGCAACTATGTTTATTTTTATACTGTTCCCAGTGGTTGCATAAAGTCCTTTATGTAAAGGTTACGTTGGGCTGGAGATGTGGCTGAGTGGCAGAGTGCTTGCCCTGCACGTGCAAGGCCATGGGTTCTATTCCTACCTGTACAGCATAGACAAGTTTGTTATGAGGTCTACATAAATAAAGGCACATGTACCACTTTTGAAATTAAAAAGGTCATCAAGCCAGGCACCGGTGGCTCACACCTGTAATCCTAGCTACTGGAGAGGCTGAGATCTGAGGATCACAGTTTGGAGACAGCCCAGGCAGGAAGTCTGTGAGCCTCTTATCTCCAATGAACCACCAGAAAACCGGGAAGTGGTGCTGTGGCTCAAAGTGGTAGAGCGCAAGCCTTGAGCAAAAGAGCTTAGGGACAGACAGTGCCCAGGCCCTGAGTTCAAGCCCCACAACCAACAAAGAGAAAAGAAAAAAAAAAAAAGCAATCAGAAATAAAAATTAAATAGCTTCTTTTGACTTCACAATCAAGGCTTAAGCTGACTGTAAGAAATCCAGCTGCTGCTGATATAATTTGCCTAAGTAGAAAAGCAGGGGGATGTGGTTTGGTGGTAGAGTGCTTGGCTAGCATGCATGGAGCTCTGGATTTGATTCCTCAGTACCACATAAACAGAAAAAGCCACAAGTAGCACTGTGGCTCAAGTGGTAGAGTCCAGCTAGCTTTGAGCAAAAGAAGCTCAGAGATAGTGCCCAGGCCCATGAGTTCAAGCCTTAGGATTGGCAAACAAACAAACAAACAAAAACCACAAGGGGTGTGGGGCTAAGCAGGCTGGGATATGTGGGAGGTGCTTGTTATATTCACAGGACAAAGCTGGGCACTGGTGGCTCACCTCTAATCCTATTTACTCAGGAGGCTGAGATCTGAGGACTGAGGTTTACATCCAGCCTAAGGAGGTAAGTCTGTGAGGTTCTTATTTCCAGTTAACCAGCAAAAAGCTGGAATTGGAGCTGTGGCTCAAGTAGTAGAGTGCCAGCCTTAATAAAGAAAGCTAATGGACTCTGTGTGTGTGTGTGCGCACGTGCATTACCTGTCCTGGGACTTGAATTCAGGACCTGGGCACTATCCATTAGCAATAAAACCTACTTTACATGTTTGCCAGCTTTCTGTGATGTTATACCCTGTAGCCAGAAAAGCCAAGGGGTGGGGCTATGGGGGATAGCCTGGAATCCGGAGGGGCCAGGCAAGAAGCTTGCTCTTCAAGAGCATGGCTGAGGGGGTGGGGGAGGGGAGCTCACGGTGAACGTGCTAGAATCAGCCCTGGGACCAGCTGCCTTGCGCATGCGCTTCACCCCTAGGAGGGAAGTCACTTCTTAACAAAGTGTCCAAGAAAGGAAGGAGGATTTACAAAGTGACAGAAACGGGAAGAATCTGAAGGAGAGAACCAGAGAAGCAGAGACAGAGCAAGCTGTGAAGGGCAGGGAGAAGACAGGAAAGGCCAAGGACAGCTAACTGGGTCAGGAACTTGGACACAGCTAGGTGCTAGTGACTCACTCCTGTAATCCAGGCTACCCAGGATGCTGAGATCTGAGGATCAAGATGTGAAGCCAGCCTGGACGGGAAAAGTCTGTGAAAACTCTTAGCTCCAGTTAACCAAGCAAAAAGATGGAAGCAGAGGTTTCGCTCAAGCGGTAGAGCCCTTAAGTGAGAAAAGCTCAGGGCAATCACCCAGTTCCCAAATTCAGGCCACAGCACTAGCACAAATTAAAAAAAAAAAAAATCAACAACAAAACAAAGGTCAGAGCCGGGCGCCCGTGGCTCACGCCTGTAATCCCAGCTAACTCAGGAGGCTGAGATCTAAGGACCACAGTTCAAAGTCAGTGAGACTCTCATCTCCAAAGAACCACCAGAAAACAGGAAGTGGCGCTGTGGCTCAAGAGGTAGTGTTCACTTTGAGCTGAAGACCTCCGGGACAGCGCCCAGGCCCAGGGTTCAAGCCCCACAACTGACCCAAAAAAACCCAAAAAACAAAAAGGCCAGGAGATGAGCCACTGTTTTTGGTTCTGAGCCACAGAGATCTGAGTCAGAAATGGGGGGTGCTTCAAGGCTATGGCGATGTCTGCCCCTACCTGAGATGTGGCCCGGGTGAAGATTAAGTCTGAAACTATAGCTGCACTGTGAAAATTGTCCCCAGGTCTGGCTACATTTCAATGTCTTCAGAGTCTTCTACACCTCACAATCAAAAACTTCTAGATAGCTGGGCACAGGTGGCTCACGCCTGACATTCTAGCTACTCAGGAGGCTTTGATCTGAGGATCACAGTTCGAAGCCAGCTTGGACAGAAAAAGTCCCCATGAGACTCAAATCTCCAATGAACCACTCAAAAACAGAAGTGGTGCTGTGGCTCAAGTGGTAGAGCGCTAGCTTGAGGCAAAAGAGCTCAGGGACAGTGCCCAGGCTCTGAGTTCAAGCCCCATGACCAACATTAAAATAGAAAAGAAACTTCCAGAAAACAACTCCCAGAGGGCAGAGGCCTTGTTATCAACTTCTTCATACTCTCTTGTCCTTTTCTTTCTTTTTTTTTTTTTGGGGGGGGGCCTTTCCTGAGACTTGAACTCAGGGCCTGGGCACTGTCCCTGAGCTTCTTTTGTTCAAGTCTATTGCTCTACTACTTGAGCCACAGCACCACTTCTGGCTTTTTCTGGTGGTGCATTGGAAGTAAGAGTATCATAGACTTTCCTGCCTGGGCTGGCTTTGGACTACGATCCTCAGATCTCAGCCTCCTGAGTTGCTAGGATGATAGGCGTGAGCCACCAGCGCCTGGCTCTTCTTGAGCCTTCAGTGAAGTTGGCTTTCTGCCCTTTAGGATTATGGGAAGCTGTGGAACTTTCCACACTGGCTCAGAAGCCAAATCTTCCATAAGGACACTTTGCATGAACGCCTCCCACATGCCCGCCCCAGGCTCTGGGAGAGTCCACCTCAACAGAACCACAGCCTGGACCTAACAGCTCCGAGTTCGTCCCGAGTCACTCAAGAGTCCAGGAGATGCAGAGGAGGTTGGCAGGAGGCAGAGATTGGAGTGGCCACTGCTCTTAGAAATCCTGTTCAGGCGGTGGGGAAGGTGGCTCAGTGGTAGAGTGCTGGCCTAGCATGCATGAAGCCCTGGGTTCGATTCCTCAGTACCACAGACACAGAAAAAGCTGGAGGTAGTGATATAGCTCAAGTGGTAGAGTGCTAGCCTTGAGCAAAAGCAGCTCAGGGACAGCGTCCAGGCCTAGAGTTCAAGGCCCAGGACTCGAGTGGAGGCCCAGAAATGGAGAAAGGGGCCGGGGGGGG
>NW_012267245.1:1145003-1146577 GCF_000151885.1 Dipodomys ordii | reverse complement strand
GGAAGGAAGGAAGGAAGGAAGGAAGGAAAGAAGGAAGGGAGGAAGGAAGAAAGGAAGGAAGAAGGAAGGAAGGAAGGAAGAAATTGCTTCAACAACTGCGGATGTACTGAGAAGACAAAACAACAAGAGAAAAACAAAAAGTTCAACCGCTACCCTGCCGGGCCTACGCTTTGATCAGCAGCCGTGTGTGGCTGCCTAGCGCCCCTCCGGTTTTGGGGTACACGTTGGCTAGTTTTTAGGCCCAAGTTCAGAATTTCAACCCCCCGAGGCCCAGGCAGCGTGACTCAAACCCCGTCCCGTCGGGGATGAGGGCGAAGCTCTGTAGTAAAAGGTGGGTTCCATTGTGCGGGCGGTCCTTGGCTTGAACCCCAAGACTACAAAACCAAGACACCCCCCCCAGAAAAAACCCTGCTCTGCGCTGTTACTGCACACTCCAACTTCCTCATCTGCCCCAAGCCCTGCGCCATCTTCCCAATAGCTCTTGCTCAATGACCTGGCAGCATGCAGCTCTTTTCTCTTTTTTTTCTGGTACTTTCCACAGCCTCCAGATGGGGGCTAGCTCCTCCCCTAGGCGGGCCCAGAAGGCTGCTTAATCCTGGCCAGGAGTCCATGACATTTTTGCCACTCCCTGCTGGCCTGAAGACAATCCTTGCTCACCCCTGGTGGCAGGCCGGCTTTCCCTTTAGGAGGAAGAAGTTTGCTTTCCTCCACCCTCTCTACCTTCTGGAACATTCCCAGCCCCGTCCCTACCCGGCATAGGAAGATCTACCAGCCAGAGGGCCCCTGCCTTAGCCACCAGGGAGGAACCTGCTCCAAGATCCCAGAGCTCCGAACTGAAGCTGGAGACCTGCTTTCCTCTCTGAAGATTAAAGTTTCAGCACAAATTAGGCCGAGGAAGAGGGGATCGTGCTAAAAAATTATAACCCATGGAAACAAAAGTTCCACGCATCTGGCCTCCCTTGAAAGAAGGAAGATAAAGTACAAGGAGTGGGCTGGGAAGGTGGCTCAGTGGTAGAGCGCTCGCCTAGCATGTATGAGGCCCTGGGTTCGATTCCTCAGTACCACAGACACAGAAAAGGCCAGAAGTGGCGCTGTGGCTCAAGTGGTAGAGCGCTAGCCTTGAGCAAAAGCAGCTCAGGGACAGCTCCCAGACCCTGAGTTCAAACCTCACAACTGACCCCTCCCAATTCCCCCACCCCCCCAAAAAAGCAAGCCAAGTGTTACTCAGCATAGAGGAACCTGGGGGCTCCTGACTCCTAGTCAGTAATTCCTTCTGTATCATTCTGCTGGTTCGGATGGACAGATGCTGAATTAGTCACGTGCTAAAAATATGCCCATTTTCCAAGAAGCAAAGGTATATTCTCATGATGCAACACTCAATTTCTAATTTCCCCCTGAAGACTCAAGTGTCGAGATTCTGGATAAACTGTAATGTAATTGAACACCAACACTTAACCTGTAGGGTCTGAGCACAGTGATGCATGCCTGTAATCCCAGTACATGGGAAGCTCAAGTTTTTTGGGGTTTTTTTTTGGGGGGGGGTCCGGTCGTGGGGCCTGAACTCTGGGCCTGGG
>NW_012267245.1:1139940-1144953 GCF_000151885.1 Dipodomys ordii | reverse complement strand
GAAGTGGCGCTGTGGCTCAAGTGGTAGAGCGCTAGCCTTGAGCTGAAGAGCTGAGGGACAGTGCCCAGGCCCAGAGTTCAGGCCCCACTACAGGACCCAAAAAAAAAAACAAAAAACAAAAAACACTATGAGTCAAGTATTGTGTCTCACGCCTATAATCCTAGCTACTCAGGAGACGGAGATCTGAAGGTCTTGGTTTGAAGCCAACCCAAGCAGGAAAGTCTATGAGACTCTTATCTCTCATTAACAACCAAAGAGCCAGAAGTGGAGCTATATAGCTAAAGTGACAGAGCTCCAGGCTTGAGAAAAAAAGTTAAGGGACAGAGCTCAGTCCTGAGTTCAAGCCCCAGTAGCAGCACTAAAAAAATAAATACTTCTCGGATTTACGAGGCTAGAGGATGAATAAGTCTAATGGTACAACACTTTCCTAGCAAGCTCAAGGCCCTGAGTTCAAAGCCCCCGTTCTACCCTCCCAGCCAGAAAAGCAGAAAAAGAATCTTATTGGATAATTCCTGAGATTCAGGCCTCAGAAGTAAATGCCTATGTGCTCTCCAGAGCACGTCTGCCGTCTACAGTCTGCTCTGCCATTCTGATACAGTGGCCAGAAGATGCTGAGACAAAGCCAAGGCCCGCCCACAGTACTGATGGGAAGGGTAGAGTCACCTCATTGGCTGGGCGCTTCTTCCTCACGGCCAATGATGCTTCAGATACCAGATGGTTTCATTTTTCAACTGCGGTCCAAAGAGAGGGTTCAGTTGGGCCAAGATTGCAATCAGCCAACTAAAAACATCGATGAGGAGAGAGAGAGAAAAAAAGAAAATCAAAACCCGATGAGATCATGTGGGAGCTTGAGGACTTTCATTTAAGATACAAAAAGCACTATTATTAAGACTTCAATCTGGTCTGTAGGGGTGTCTCTGGTACCAACCCCCCCAAGCCCCCACTCTGGCCCCTCCCCGGACACATTCTGCCTTCAGTTTGAGACACAGTGGTCTTTTGTCCCTCATCACCTGATCACTTTACCAAGTAGCAAAGATGCCTGATTTCACCCAATCACAGGTGTCAACGTCACAAACTCCAGGGTTAGGGAAATCAGGTTTATCTTTTCCATTCTCCAAATGGTGAGACCCACAAGTGATAATATGATCCACCCATTTCTTTTTTCTTGGGGTGTATGTGTGCGCACATCCACGTGCGTGCGTGCCAATTGTGGAGCTGGAACTCGGTGCTTTGCGCTCTCCCTGGATTTTTGTTGTTGTTGTTATTCAAAGCTGGCATTCTGCGCCTTGAGCTACGCCTCTAGCCCTGGCTTTTTGCTGGTTAGTTGGAGATAAAAAGAGTCTCTCAGATTTGTCTTGCCAGGGCTGACCTCAAACCATGATTTTCAGATCTCGGCTTCCCGGATAGCTAGGAGTACAGATTAAAGGTCTGGGGGGGGGGGGCAGGAAGAGGGGGGGAGGAGGTAGGTGTGTGTGGTGTGTGTTTTGTGAGTTCTGGGACTTGAACTCAGGTCTGGGCACATCCTTGAGCCTTATTCATCCAAGATCAGTGGTCTATCACTTGAACCACAGTTTCATTTCTAGCTTTTGGTGGTTCACTGGAGAAAAGGCTCATGTATTTTCCTGCCCCAGGCTGGCTTAAAACCTTGATCCTCAGATCTCAGCCTTCTGAGAAGCTAGAATTGATTACAGGTGTGAGCCACCGGTGCCCAGCAGCAATCTCTTTGGAAATGCCTCATATGAGGAGGCCCCAGCCAAACTCCCTGGACTAAGGCCATGATGGAACGGATGTTCTTCCTTCCATTTGCTGTCAAGTTTGGATCCTTCCAATGCAACGATCTAAAGCTCCAGTCTGCACATCAAGGAAGAGACCCGACCTCCAGCACCCAAGCTGCTGCCCACAGAGGCGAGGCCTGGCACAAAAGGAGCTTTTGTAACTGGAAACATGATCCCTGAGGGTTTCAGGCCCAAACAGATACCTCAAGCTGATTCACTGTGTCAACAAAGCGAACTCCGACGAGAGAAGGGCTTGCAGTGAGCTGTGCCCGTGGTCCATCTGAAGACGGGACACAGAAAAGGCAGCATGCACGGCAGCCATCCTGAGAAGCTCTGGGCCGGCAGTGCGCCCCTGATGGTACAAGCTCAGAGTCGTGGAAAATTCCACCCATACCCAGGATTTCCCGTGTTTCCTAAGAGACCGGGATGTAACTGGCCAGAGCTTAGCAAGGCCAAATAGAAAATTCATCAGCACCTACGCCAGGCCCCTGTCTCTCTAGTCATAGAGATTATGGCGTGTGGAATAAAAACACCACTCCCCCTTCAAGGGGGCTTGGAGGCGTGGCTCAGGTGGTACAACGCCAGCCAATGAGCAAAAGCCTCAGGGTCAGGTGTGAGGTAGAGTCAACAACAATCAACAGAAAACCACCCTTGTAGCACTGGAGGATGGGAGCTAAGCATCCGGGGAGTTTCTGATATCCTGGATGTTGGACTTCCCAGGTACCCTTTCCTTGAATTCTGGCCCTACTGTTAGGGAAACTGAGGCAGAGTCTAAGTCATTTGCCTAGGGTCACGATACTAATTAGGTAATAGCAGGCTTTAGAGCAGAACCCAGGTCAGATTAAAGTTCCCTCTATAAACAAGGGGCCCTTTGCCAGGAGCCAGTGGCTCCCGCCTGTCATCCCAGCTACTCAGGAGGCTGAGAGCTGAGGATCGTGGTTCGAAGCCAGCCCAGGCAGGAAAGTGCATGAGACTCTTATCTCCAATAAACTACTCAAAAAAGCCAGAAGTGGCGCTGTGGCTCAGAGACAGTGCCCAGGCCAAGAGTTCAAGCCCTAGGACCAGCCAAAATAAAGGGTGGGGGGAGAGCTTTTGAGTCAGGTACTGAGGTGGCTCATGCCTGTAATGTCAGCATCTCAAGAGGCTGAGATCTAAAGGTCCCCGTTCAAAGCCAGCCCAGGCAGAAAAATCCACAAGCTCTGAACTCCAACTAACCACCAAAAAGCTGGAAGAGGAGCTGTGGCTCAAGTAGCAGAGCACCAGCCTTCCTGGAAAAGGCTGAGGGACAGTGAGTTCAAACCCCGGGGCTGGCATGGATGTGCACAACACCCCCTTCACACACACACAAACATGGATTATTTGAGATACTTTAAAACAAAAATCCATCTGCTAGCACGTTGACAATGGCTTGTGTCCATCATCCTAGCTACTCAAGAGCGTGCAATCTGAGGAGCGCCATTCAACGTCCGCCTGAGCAGGAAAGTCCACGAAATCCTTATCTCAATGAACCACTGAAAAGCCAGAAGTGGAGCTGTGGCTCAAGTGGTAAAGCCTTGAGCAAAAAAAAAAAAAACGCGCAGGGTCAGCACCCAGGCCCGGAGTTCAAGCACCAGGACTGGCACATACACACAAAAAAGACCACTTGGAGCCGAGTGCCAGTGGCTCATGCCTATAATCCCAGCTACTCAGGAGGCTGCGATCTGAGGATTGTGGTTCAAAGCCAGCCCAGGCAGGAAAGTCCGTGAGACTATCATGTCTAATTAACCATCAGAAAACTAGAAGTAGTGCTGTGACTCAAGTGGTAGAGCCCTCGCCTTGAGCTGAAGAGCTCAGAAACAGTCCCAGGCCCAGAGTTCAAGCCCCCAACCCCCCAAAAATAGACCACTTGGTTTGCTCTCAGATCAGTACAAGGAAACTTTCTGAACTTATTTTATCCCTTTTCCCCCTTGAAATGGGGTCTCACTCTGTTACCTAAGTTGGTCTATAATACCTGAGCTCAAGGAACCCTTCTGTTTCGGTCTCCTGATTATAAACTCTTCCCTACCCTCTCTCATTTTAGTGGTTAACTGGAGGTAAGAGTCTCATGGACGCTCCTGCCCAAGCAGGATTTGAACAGCGATCCTTGGATCTCAGCCTCCTGAATTGCTAGGATTACAGGCATGAGCCACTGGTGGCCGGCTAAACACTGTTTTTTTTTTATGTTTCAAATCAAGGTAGGGGAGGAAAGACAAACGAACAAACAAACCCAACGGAGCACACAGTTTCAAGAAAATTCTTTGGGAAATAATCCAGGCCAGTTCATTTGAAATTCCACGGAGGAATTTTCCCCTCTGACCAGCTGAGCTCTGCACCCGCCCTTCTCTCTACCTCCTGACTTCAAAAATTTCCCTTCAAAGCTGATAATAAACACACAGGGTACTGAAAGGAGAGGAGGAGGAAGAAAAGAAAAAAAAAATCAGCCACTGTGAATTGATGGAAGTGGGTGGAGGAAGGGATCAGATTCCAATGAACCTATTAGCTCATGTGGCCCTGGGCAGGAACTCAGTGTACCCCCGTGTTTGCCCGATCGGGTCCACGTGTCTTCACAGCCCAGGGCCAGCAAAGAACAAGTTCCAGAGCGGCCACGATGGCGCAGCCGCAGTTGCAAGCACTACCAGGCTGGAATCTAGAAGCCCTCACGGCCAAGCTTCCAGTTTTATTTTCTTGAACCAGTATTCTAGGGCTTGAGCTCAGGGCCCCGTGCTCTGGCTTAGCTTCTTCACTCAAGGCTGGTGCTCTACCATTGGAGCCATGCCTGCACTTCTTTTTTTGGTAGTCACTTGGAATGAGGAGGCTTAGACTTTTCTGGCGAGGCTGGCCTTGAACGGCGATCCTCCGATCTCAGCCTCCTGAGTAGCTAGGATGACAGGCGGGAGCCACCAGTGACCGGCTGGTAAATTTTAATGATGAGGAAAAGAAGTTCTCGTAAGCTGCAGACGTGACTCAATGGTAGAGCTGGGACCCCTCTTCCGATGCCTCATTCATTCTCAGATTGTTTACCAGGGTAGGCTGCCTGCTAGACTCTGAGGATGACAGACCACACCCGAGAGAAGATGATCTCTAAAAGACAAAGATGGCAGAGGTCTGTTTTGGTTGAGATAGGTATGGGGACAGCACCTTGGCTGTGAACTCAGCTCTTGGTTCTTAGAATTCTCCAAGCATGGGCTGGGAAGGTGGCTCAGTGGTAGAGCGCTTGCCT
>NW_012267245.1:1130685-1133345 GCF_000151885.1 Dipodomys ordii | reverse complement strand
AAAAAAAACAGATATTACCATGAATTACAATGATAATTACATAGCATGTAGCATGCTAAACACCGCAAAGTATACTGTCAGTGTAGGTATTCCCATAAGGGCTAAGCGCCAATGAAACAAAAGTTTAAATCACACACATTGTCAAGGAGAATTACTTAGGATTTTAGAAAGTGACCATTTACAAGAAATAATATACTTACAAGAGATAGCAGCAAACGGAACACGTCACCAACATTGTGATGATAACTCTAAAAAAAAAAAAAAAGAAAAGCCGGTATTATTAGATATGGTAAGTCCCCTTCCGTGTCAACTACTACAAGCACTGCGCCCCATGGAAATGGCCATGAGTCTGTTCAAAATCTTGCTGAATGCCAATAGCTCACGCCTGGCATCCTAGCTACTCAGGAGGCTGAGATCTGAGGATCACAGTTCAAGGCCAGCCTGGGCAGCAAAGTCCCATGATTCTCTTCAATTAACCAGCAGTAAGGCTGAAGTGGAGGCGTGGCACAAGTAGTAGAGCGCCAGCCTTGAGAAAAGGCCGAGGCAGTGCCCAGGCCCTGCCTTCAAGCCCTAAGTTTGGCTCGTGTGCGCGCGCATACGCGCGCACACACACACACACACACACGCACACACACGCACACTACAAAAATAACAGGATGCGTACTGATGCCACAGATTCAATATCCAATCCAAGCTTTGCTACAACTGAAGTGTATAGACAGTATTAGGTAGAATTCTCTGTGATGAATTAACACTATACTTTTTACTACCAGTCGTGGGACTTGAACTCAAGGCCTGGGCACTGACCCTGAGCTCTTTGGGATCATGGCTACCACTCTGAGCCACAGCGCCACTTCTGGTTTTCTGATGGCTCATTGAGATTCAGAGTCTCAAGACTTTTCTTGCCTGGGTTGGCTTTGAATGGTGATCCTCAGATCTCAGCCTCCTGAGTCGCTAGGATGACAGGCGTGAGGCCCCGACACCTGGGGATACATTTTTTTTTGGGGGGGGGGTGTTCGGTCATGGGCCTGAACTCTGGGCCTGGGCGCTGTCCCTGATCTCTTCAGCTCAAGGCTAGTGCTCTACCACTTGAGCCACAATGCCACTTCCGGCTTTTTTTCCCGCTTATGTGGTGCTGAGGAATCGAACCCAGGGCCTCATGCATGCAAGGCAAGCGCTCTACCACTGAGCCACCTTCCCAGCCCCTCTTTTTTTTTTTTAACTGTAACTTTTTCATCTTTTCTGTTTTGGTACTGGGGATTTGAACCCACGACAATGCCCTTCTTAGGCAAGTGCTTAGCTACATCCCAGCCCTTAACACTGTATTTCTAAAAGTGCATTGTCTCTAGCAGGCCTCTCATCCACAAAGCAAGCTTGGATGTGGGTATATGATCAGCCCAGTTTCAGCGTTTCTAAGGAGAACGCATAGCCAGGTACTGGTGGCTCACACCTGTAACTAAGGAGGTTGGGATCTGAGGATCGAGGTTCGAAGCCATCCTGGGCAAGAAAGTCTGCGACACTCTTTTCTCCAATCAATCAATAAAATAAATAAATAAAAAATAAAGCAGAAGTGGAGCTGTGAGGGCTGGGAAGTTGGCTCAGTGGTAGAGCGCTTGCCTTGAATGCTTGAGGCCCTGAGTTCGATTCCTTAGCACCACATAAGCAAAAGAAAAAAAGCCGGAAGTGGCGCTGTGGCTCAAGTGGTAGAGCGCTAGCCTTGAGCTGAAGAGCTGAGGGACAGCGCCCAGGCCCAGAGTTCAGGCCCCACAACCGGACCCAAAAAAAAAAAAAAGTTTGGGCACAAAAGAGAAAGAGTCAGACAGACAGAAAGAGACAGAGAAAAACTCATTATTTCCTCTCTTCTGGTTTTTTTTTTTGCCAGTCCTGGGGCTTGAACTCAGGCCCTGGGCACTATCCCTATACTTCTTTGGCTCAAGGCTAGCACTCTACCACTTGAGCCACAGCGCTACTTCCAGCTTTTTCTGTGTCTGTGGTACTGAGGAATCGAACCCAGGGCTTCATGCATGCAAGGCCAGCACTCTACCACTGAGCCACCTTCCCAGCCTCTGTTTCTCTTTCAAAAAGCTCCTCATGGAAATCTCTTTCCTCCTGGGCAGGAGCACAGAGGCGCCATGCCTCTGATCATGTAAAATACTTCTCAAAATGAATTCCAGGAAATGGAAAAATCAATCCATCAGTCTTTTCCTCCCCAAAGCTGAGCAGATTGGCTCAGAGGCAGAGTGTGTGCTGAGCACCAGGGAGGCCTAAATGCAATCCCCACTGCCGGGAATCAAAGTGAAGAAAAGGGACAGGAAGGAAGGGGGGAGGGAGGGAGAAATCTCTGACCCCAAAGCAGCAGCTGTGCCATTCACAGGCCTGGCCGTCCACACTTGAGCCCGTGCTCTGCTCAATCCTCACTGACATTAGGACTTTTCCACATCTCTCCTAAGTGGATTGCTTCCTTCCCGTCGCCATGATGAGTAACAAAGTTCACCAGCCTGGCTTGGCTCAGACGTCATCCTCCCGTCCCTTTCCTTCTATCCACAAGCAATAGCAAATTCATCTTTCTCCAAGATGTCTTTCTTTGATCTCTTGCCAGCTGCAGGTTTTCCACTGACAGCCTCTTGTCATCCAGGGTGGGGAGAGGGTGCGGAGGGGGG
>NW_012267245.1:1127724-1130585 GCF_000151885.1 Dipodomys ordii | reverse complement strand
GGGAGGGGGGGCTAAGCTTATTTTCCAGAACCTGGTAAAGCTCATGGATTATCCTGTCCCAAGCTGGCTTCAAGTCTTGATCCTCAGATTTCAGCCTCCTGAGGAGCTAGGATTATAGATAGGTGTGAGCCATTGGTCCACCAGCTCCTGCGCTTGAACTCAGTCCTGGGGCTTGAAGTCAGGGCCTGGGCGCTGTCCCTGAGCTTCTCTTGCTCAAGGCTAGCGCTCTACCGCTTGAGCCACAGCGCCACTTCTGGCTTTTTCTGTGTATGTGGTACTGAGGAATCGACCCCAGGGCTTCATGCATGCTAGGCAAGCACTCTACCAGCCCATGTGTGCATTTTCTATGGTTAATTTCAATTGATCACATTCATAACCTCACTAGGTCACATTCGCAATAGATACATTCCTTCCCTGATTACTTGGCCCAGGATTACCCAGGATGCCCCAGGGAAAGTAACAGTTCACAAAATGCATAAGCATTTCCTAGCTTGCACTGCCTTAGCTAGCTTACCAGCTTGGAGGGGTTGGGAGAGGGGGGGAAGGGGAGCGACACAACACACCAGACAAACAAGAAACAAACAATAACCATCAACCATGATCAGCATGCTGAACGACCCCAGATCTGACAGCAAGGCAGGGTTGATGGACAGGCCCTTGGAGGGTACAGAAGCCATTTTACAAGAGGATCTTCCCTTCAGGAAAAGCTCTTCCCAGAAGTGCTGCAGGAGCCTTGGTGGGTGGGGGGTGGGGGGGGGGACCAGCAGCAATCTAGAGGGATCGGAGGAAGGACTGACAGAAAACCCAATCACATCTTTCAGCTGAACTGACACCAGGCTAAGGGAGCAGGGGCAAAAGGAAGAAGCAGACAAGCCCGCTGAGATGATCTGCAAGGTTCGATCCCTGTCAACCTAGCTACTGAGAATCATGGTTCAAAGCCAGCCTGGAGCAGGTAAGTCTGTAAGACACTTTATCTCCAAGGAACCACAGAGAAGCTGGTAGCTCAGAAAAGCTGTGGCTCAAGTGGTAGAATGCCAGTCTAAAGGGAAAAAAAAAAAATTTTTTTTAAATATATATATCAAGGACAGTGCCCAGGTTTTTAGTTCAAGTTCTAGTACCAATACACACACACACACACAAGTGAAAACCTACAGAATTGAGTCCAGCTCCTTACTTGGGATCAAAGCCGACTATCTGGCTGAGTGTGGTGGCTCATGCCTATAATCCCAGCATTGGGGGGGGGGGGTGGAGGCACGAGGAGGTGGAGGATCATGAGTTTGAGGCTAGCCTCAACTATACAGTAAGACCCTGTCTGAAAAAAATAAGACATATGAAATAAAATAGAAAGCCAGCCCTCCTCTCCTCCTGTCAACCCTTCATTCGTTGCAAACAGTGTTTGTCTTAATTCCAAGCTTTTGCTCCTGTGCCCCAGCCTAGAATCTTCTGTACAGAGAGCTAAAACAGCTGTGACACCCCCTCCCCTGCCCCCAAGCAATACAATTCTACATACAAGTTCCGCAGGCCGGGCGCAGGTGGCTCACACCTGTCATCCTAGCTACTCAGGAGGCTGAGATCTGAAGATCACAGTTCAAAGCCAGCCTGGGCAGGAAAGTCTGTGAGACCCTGATCTTTAATGAACGACCAAATAAAATAATAATAATGATGATGATGATGATAAGCTGTAGCACAAGTGGTAGAGTTCTAGCCCTTGAGCAATTAAGCTCCAAGACCTGAGTTTAAGTCCCAGGACCAGCACATGCGCGCACACACGTGCACACAACCAGCATCCTGCTTCTTAGAAGCTGCATGCAGAAGGAAGGATTCAGAGGCGAAGTCTCATGTTATTTTCAGGTGGCTCGGGAAACTTTCACACACCTATGAACACCCAAGCACCTGTATTCACAGACACAAGTATGAACGTTAATTGTGGCAGCCCTCCGGAGGGGGGGGTAGCTCTTTCTGCTTGTGTAGATGTTTGGAAGCCTTGTACTCCGGCCCCTGCTCCCTCCTCCTATCCAACAAGGGAGCTGTGGAAAAAAGAAGGAACAACAAAATGGAAGCTTTTTAGAGAATCTGTGGATTTCCAAAGAGAAAAGGGGGAAGTCATGAAGAACAGGAATGAGGAGGAAACTGGTGTTTGGGGGAGTGGCCATCATCCCATCCTTTTTCAGTTGCAGGAAAGACTGCCAGGAAGAGCGAGGGACTTGCTTTAGGCTATTGACAAATTCAGAAAAGGATTTTCCTCCCCTCTAGCTCATCAGCTACGGAGAATCTCAGTTCCCAGGTTTCTGCACTGCTCAGTGGAAGAGCATAAAAATTCTCCCCTATAATGCTGTCCCTTTATCTTCTTTATAAAGATCTATTTAATCCTATCAGAAATACTTTCTTAGCCAGGGGGCTGGTGGTTCACATCTATCATCCTAGCTACTCAGGAGGCTGAGATTGGAGGATCATAGTTCAAAGCCAGCCCAGTCAAGAAAGTCTGTTGATTTTTTGTTTTTGTTTGCCAGTCCTGGGGCTTGAACGGGCTTGAACTCAAGAGCCTGGGCTCTGTTCCTGAGCTTCTTTTACTAAAGGCTAGCACTCTACCACTTGAACCACACTCAGTGCCACGTCTGGGTTTTTTCTGTTTATATGGTACTGAGGAACTGACCGCAGGGCTTCATGTATGCTAGGCAAGCGCTCTACCACTAAGTCACCTTCCCAGCCTTCTGTGAGATTCGTGCCTCAAATGAACCAACTAAAATCCAAAAGTGGAACTGTGGCTCAAAGTGATAGAGGACTACCCTTGAGCAAAAAAAAAGCTCAGGGGTAGTCTGCAAGCACTACAACCAAAAAGAAGAAAAGGAAAAGAAAAAAAA
>NW_012267245.1:1123216-1127134 GCF_000151885.1 Dipodomys ordii | reverse complement strand
CTGTAGCTCAAGTGGTAGAGCGCTTGCCTTGAGCTGAAGAGCTGAGGGACAGCGCCCAGGCCCAGAGTTCAAGCCCCACGACCGACAAAAAAAAAAAAAAGCGGTTTGTGGGCTGGGAAGGTGGCTTAGTGGTAGAGTACTTGCTTAGCATGCACGAGGCCCTGGGCTTGATTTCTTGGTACCACATAAACAAAAACAAGTAACTTTTAAAAAAGTGATCTGTAGGCCAGTCACCAGTGGCTCATGCCTATAATTCCTAACTATTTAGGAGGCTGAGATCTGAGGATCAGGGTTCAAATCCAGCTTTGGGCAGGAAAGTCTGTGAGACCCTTCATTCTAATTAATCAGCAAAAGGCTGGAAACGGAGCTGTGGCTCAAGTAGCAGAGTGCCCGCCTTGTGCTAAAAAAGTTAAGGGACAGCACCAAGACTCTGAGTTCAAGCCCTATTTTCAGCACGCGCGTGCGCACGCACGCACACACACACACACACTTTTCTGATAGAAAAGGGAATGTGTACTCATTGCAAATGACCATTTCCATCTTACAATGAGGAAATGGGACTATGGAAAAGTTAACTGCCTTGTCCAAGGTCACAGTGGTTGCCCATGAAGAAGTGTTTTTCAAAATGCAATCCTGCGACCTTTCTTTCTAGAGAACAGTTTCAAGACCTGCTCAGTCCTGCCAAGAACAGGAAAGACAAGGCCTGTAATGCAAGCAGTGAGACCCACATAACATGTCAGCAGTCGGTCAAATCCAGAAACATCATCCCAGGGCTCAAACCTGGTCCAAGAACAGGGGTTTCATTACCCTGGCAAGCAGATGTGGCATGAGAGTCCAAGATGAAGAGCTTAAGTCTTTAAGAGGATCCAGTATGGCCAGGATATTAATAAGTGCTTTTCTCTGAGGATGAAGCCACAAAACCAGACAGTGATGTCATGTAAGAATTAAAGATACAAGCACAACAAAAGAAGAGCTCTGTTGTCTTTAAAAAAAAAAAAAAAAGTCCTGGAGGAGAAACAAGTCCAATTAGTTTTGGTTAATACAAATTGTTTTACCATAAGATATGAAACTACATGGTGCTGTTGTAGTGGGACCTTGCTGCTTGCAAAAGATAGACTTTTCTAGCTAAAAGAAGTAGGGGGTCTGGGAAGGTGGCTCAGTGGTAGAGCGCTTGCCTTGCATGCCTGAGGCCCTGGGTTCGATTCCTCAGCACCACATACACAGAAAAAGCCAGAAGTGGCGCTGTGGCTCAAGTGGTAGAGCGCTAGCCTTGAGCAAAAGAAGCTCAGGGACAGTGCCCAGGCCCTGAGTTCAAACTCCAGGACTGGCCACCTCCCCCCCCCAAAAAAAAACAAAACAGTAGGGGTTAGTAGGAAATCATACTCTCAGGAATCTTAGCAGGAGTTAGTTTTACCTATTAAAAGGAAAGCTATTAAGAAGAGCAAGTCTATTTCAGCGAACAGGTTCAGGTCACAAAATGGAAGTAATCAACTCTCCATAGCAACCACTTTGCTTAATAGATATTTGTACTCTTCAGTTGGGGGAGGGGGGGGGAATGACTAAAAACAAAAAGCAAAAGAGGAACTCGACAGAAAAGGGGGAGGGCCACCCGGGGAGGGGGGTGCCTTGGCAGACATGGTTCTGTGTTAAAGTACAATCAAGGAAAACGGGGGGGGGGGAGGGGAGAGGGAGAAAGTTGACTTCCAAAACAGATCATGCCCTTCCATTTATTTATTTATTAAAACCAACCACCACCACACAAAGAAGTCAGCGAGAAGGGCGATCTCTCTCTCTCTCTCTCTCTCTCTCTCTCTCTCTCTCTCGGCCAATCGCCGTACAGGCCCGGGTGACAAGTCACCGCACCCCACTCCCCCCCGACGGGAGCGGGGCGCCCTGCGCCAGGCGACAGGTATGACGCAGGGATTCCAAACACCACCTTCGCGGGGGGGGGAGGGGGGGCCGGCCCAGCGCCCCCACCACCACCCCGGCGCACGCAGGGGCGACCCCCACCCCACCTCGGCTTCGCTTATTCCATCAAAAACCTCTCTCTACCTGTCAATCTAGTCTCCCCCCCCCAGCCCCCGCTTTTCAAGTCGGGGGACAGACCCGGCCTGGAGGTGGCGAGGAGGCCCCGCGGGGTGGAGGGAACCCCGGTGACCGCCCCCCCCCTGGCCATCGGGCGGTTGCGATGGCGACCCCACCCCACCCCCACCCGAGGGCCGTGAGGAGAAATCCCACCCCCACCCCCCCAAAACGTGCCCTGGAAGGAGGGGGGGTCCCCGCGGGGGGACACGGAGGCGGCGGCGGTGACAGGGAAGAGGATGGGGGCGCAGGCGGCTCTCCGAGGCCTAACGGGGGGGGGGCCCACACCCCGGCCCGCGCGGCCCTCAACCAAGACGCCCCCCCCCGAAACACACACGCCCTCCCCCCAACACTTACCCCCGGTTGGGACCCTTAGGGATAAACCAAGGCACCAAGAGGCCCACGAAGCCCCAGAACACGCTCATCACGATGAGAGGCACCGTGAGGCCGTGGTACGCCATGGTGCGGCCCGCCAGCCCCTGCCCGCCGCCTTCCTCGGGTCCCACCCGGAAGTGCCAGGCGCGCGTCACGTGACGCCGACGCGGACTGCGTACTGCGCGAGGCCCCGCCTCCGCGCCCGCCGGGCCACGCCCCCCACTAGCTCCAGACCACGCCCTCACCTGCTTGCAGACCCCCCCAGCTCAGCTACAACTCTGATTTTCCTGGGAAGAATGGAACTTCTTCAGGCAACCTTCTTCTTTTATTGTTTCCTGCTTAAAATGTGTTTATTTGTACCCTACAGGGGATGTGCAGAGGGGTTCCAGTTACTTTTACAAGCCAGGTAATGAGCACGTTTCTTTTTCTTCTCTTTTTTTTTTGGGGGGGGACAATGTCACCCCTTCCCTTGCTCTCTCCCAGTTCCCCCCCCCCGCTGTCCCCACTGATAAGTTGTAAAGTTCAGCTGCCTGTGTTCACTGTGTCTCCCTCCCCCCCCCCCAAGACAGATAAACAAGGCAGGAAGAAAAGAAAACAAAATCAGCAACAAAGAAAAAAAATAAACCTCCTGTTTCCATTTCTTGGAGTTCATTTTGATCACTATTATTTTTATATGATCAGAGGGCATATAGACATTGCGCCTTTGTGTTCCTAACTATACCCTCCTCTGCCAGGCGCCCCTGGCTCACGCCTGTCATCCCAACTACTCAGGAGGCTGAGATCTGAGGATCATGATTCAAAGCCAGCCCAGGCAGGAAAGTCCATGAGACTCTGATCTCCAATGAACCACCACCAAAAAACCAGAAGTGGAGCTGTGGCTCAAGTAGTAGAGCGCTAGCCTTGAGCTGAAGAGCTCAGGGACAGCGCCCAGGCCCAGAGTTCAAGCCCCACAACCAACAAAAAAGAAAAAGAAAAAAAAAAAGTATGTTCTTTTGGTTTCCCTGTGTCTGCATGCCTGGAGTTTTGAATGATTTATCACGTCCCTATGTATTTGAGATCTAGCTTCTGCATGAGAGAAAATATCTTTTCTTTTCTTTTTCTTGTCCTGTCCTAGAGCTTGAACTCAGGGCCTAGGCACTGTCCCTGAGCTTCTTTTGCTCAAGGCTAGCACTCTACCACTTGAGCCACAGCACCAGGCTAGCTCTCTACCGCTTGAGCCACAGCACTACTTCTGACTTTTTTCTGAGTGTGTGGTACTGAGGAATGGAACCCAGGGCTCATGCATGCTAGGCAAGCACTCTACCACTGAGCCACATTCCTTTCTCCAGAACTTTCCTTCCTTCCTTCTTTCTTTCTTTTAATTTTATTTATTTTTTTAATTGTGAAAATACTGTACAGAGGGGTTACAATTACATGGGCAAGATAATGAGTACATTTCTTATCAAGCATTGTAGCCTCCTC
>NW_012267245.1:1118698-1122726 GCF_000151885.1 Dipodomys ordii | reverse complement strand
GGCTGCAATAAGCATAGTTGTGCTGGTAGCTTTAGTGTGGTCTTGTTTGTGATCATTTGGGTAAATGCCCAAAAGTGGGATTGCTGGGTCATAGGGGAACTCTATGTGGAGTCTTTTTTTTTTTCTTTCTTTCTTTCTTTCTTTTGTTAGTCCTGGGGCTTGAACTCTGAGCCTGAATGTTGTCCCTCTCAACGCAAGCACTCTACCACTTGAGCCACAGCACCACTTCCAGCTTTCTGGTGGTTCATTGGCGATCAGAGTCTCATAGACTTTCCTGCCTGGGCTGGCTTTGAACTCCGATCCTCAGAACTCAGCCTCCTGAGTAGCTAGGATGACAGGCGTGAGCCACCAGCGACCAGCCCAAAAAGTTTTTCTTAATTTCATTTTTATCTACTTTTGATGCATCAGAGATAGGGAAAATAAATTACTCATCTGAATTCCTGTGCTCTTTTGGCTTATTACAGCCTAGAAGCTAGTTATAATGAGTACCCCTGCTTTACTGTAGCTGCAAATGGGACTCAGTACTTTGCCTAGTCACATAGTAAGCAGTAAGGGCCATGATTCTAATGATCTGATTACTTTCGGGGGGAGGGTGGGGATTGAGGGGTACTGGGTCTTGAACTCAGGGCCTAGGGGCTATCTCTTAGCTTTTTCTACTCAGTTTGGGTGCTCTACCACTCCAGATCCACTTACTGCTTTTTTTTGCTGGCTCATTGGAAATAAAGAGTCTCATGGACTTTCCTGCCTGGGCTGGCTTTGAACTATGATCCTCAGATCTCCGCTTCCTGAGTAACTAGGATGACAGGCGTGAGCCATGGGGGCCCTGCCTTCAATATGGAAGCGATGGAGCTGTGAACAGGCCATGCACCGCAGGGTTGAAGGCCCAAGAAATAATCCAGCATGACAGTTCCACTCCAGTTGCTTTCCAGAAGCTCTTGGACTGACTTGGACAGAGAAGATAAATATAGAATTTCTAATGCTTGCCAAGGATTTTCGTGGTACGGTGTGCTACTTGGAACTGCGGTTGATTTCCATCTTCTACCTTTACCTCCCACATTCTGAGATTACACACTGACCATGAATGGCTCACGCCTGTCATCCTAGCTACTCAGGAGGCTCCGATCTGAGAATCGTAGTTCAAAGCCAGTCTGAGGAAGGAAAGCTCAAGAGAATCTTCTGTCCAGTTAAGCAGCAAACACCAGAAGTGGAGCTGTGGCTCAAGGGGTACAACACCACCCTTGAGAAAAAAAAAAAACTAAATTAAAGATAAGCGCTCAGGTCCTGAGTTCAAACTCCAGTACTTTCCTCACCCCTCATACATACAAAAAAGTAGAATCTGATAGCTGGGCCCTGGTGGCTCACACCTGTAAATCCTAGCTACAAAGAAGGCTGAGATCTGAGGACTGGGGTTCAAAGCCAGCCCAGACAGGAAAGTCCGTGAGACTCATCAATAAACCACCAGAAAGCTGGAAGTGGCGCTGTGGCTCAAGTAGTAGAGCATTCTCCATGAGCTGAAGAGCTCAGGGACAGCGCCTAGGCCCAGAGTTCAAGTCCACCGACCGACAAAAAAATAGATAAATAAATAAAAATCCGAAAACCTGAGATAGGCATGCTGCTCTACCACATTTGTCTTCTTTTTTGAAAGCTAAATACTATTCCATCGTATATAGACTATATTCTAATGAACTCATCCACTCACAGACATCAGAATTGCTTCTGCCTTTTGCTGGTGTGATTTATTTTCCATTTCTCTTGATGAAGTGCAAGCATTTGAGCTGACATTGATCTGTGCATGCCAACTATCTAATCTTTGCTTCACCTGCTGGGCAGATTGGTGTTGGGCATGGGTGCTAGTGGCTGTTTGTCATCCTAGCTACTCAGAGGCTGAGATGTGAGGATCGTGGTTCAAGGCCAGCCTGGGCAGGAAAAATCCATGAAACTCTTCTCTCAAGGTAACTACCATAAAGCAAGTAATGGATCTGTGACTCAAGTGGTAGAGTTCTAGATTTGAAAAAAGAAAAAAAAAGGCTGGGAAGGTGGCTCAGTGGTAGAGTGCTGGCCTAGCATGCATGAAGCCCTGGGTTCCATTCCTCAGTACCACAGACACAGTAAAAAGCCAGAAGCGGTGCTGTGGCTCAAGTGGTAGAGGGCCAGCGCCCACCCTCTGATATCTGTGAACTAGAGTTGAGCAGCAGCGCCCTCTGTCGGTCAATCAGCCAAAATCATGCCTCACACATTGTAAAGGAAGGCTGGTCAGGCCAGCTCATGGCCCTTGGTCAGCCCAGGCCTGTGTGCTTGTCAGCCAAGTTGCTTGAAGTGTTCAGGTTCTAAATAGCAGAGAGCTCAGGACTCTTGGGGAGTCAGGAACACTCCAAGAAGGTGCTGGGGTATTCCTCCTTTTTAATGATGACTCTGGGGCTAGTTTTAACTCTATAAATGATACGAGTGAGATCCAGAGAGGTTGAGTATTTGAGACAAAGTCACACAGCTGTAAACTGACCAGACTCGAATTGCTCCTGTGCTGTTGCTATTCCCTTGGCTCAGAATTAGAGGAGTTTGGTGTGATTCGGATGCCCACGGGAGGCGAGGGTGTTGGGGATTACAACTCTTACCATTCATCAGTTGTGCCGGACACTGGCAGCTCACGCCTGTCATCCTAGCTACTCAGGAGACTGAGATCTGAGGATCACAGTTCAAAGCCAGACTGGAGAGAGAAAGCGTAACATAGAGATCATAACTAAGTAAAACCTAGTCATCTGCACTTGAAGATCTGAAAGTCAGGAAGGAGAAAAAACATTATCTAGCTACTCAGGAGGCTGAGATCTGAGGATCACAGTTCGAATCCAACCTGGCATGAAAGTTTATCTGGGCATGAAAGTCCATGAGATTCTTATTTCCAATTAAACACCAAAAAAGCCAGAAGTGGAACTGTGGCTCGGGTGATAGAGTACCAGCCCTGAAGAAAAAAAAAAAGCAAAGTGACGGTGCCCAGACCTTAAGTTCAAGCCTTAGGACTAGCACAAAAAATGAAAATAATAAAAAGATGCTGGGTACCAGTGGCTCCCACCTGTCATCCTAGCTACTCAGGAGGCTGAGATCTGAGGATCACAATTCAAAGCCAACCCCAGGAGGAAAGACCATGAGACTGTTATCTCTAATAAACTAATCAGAAGTAGCCGGAAGTGGCGCTGTGGCTCAAGTGGTAGAGCACTAGCCTTGAGCACAAAGAGGCTTGGGGACAGCACCAAGGCCCTGAGTTCAAGCCTCAAAATCAGGAGGTGGGAAGGTGGGGAACAAAACAGATTTAGGAGCTGGGCACTGGTGGCTCACGCCTGTCATCCTAGCTACTCAGGAGGCTGAGTTCTGAGGATCACAGTTCAAAGCTAGCCTGGGCAGGAAAAGTCTGTGAGACTCTGATCTCCAATAAACCACTCAGAAAATTGGAAGTAGCGCTGTGGCTCAAGTGGTAGAGCGCTAGCCTTGAGTTGAAGAGCTGAGGGACAGCGCCCAGGCCCAGAGTTCAAGCCCCACGATGACCACTACCACCACCACCAAAAACAGATTTAGTCTTGGCAAAAGCAAACTAGAGAGCTGAGCACTGGTGGCTTGCACCTCTCATTCTAACTCATCAGGAGGCTGAGATCTGAAGATCACAGTTTGAAGGTAACCTGAGCAGGAAAGTCAGTAAGACTCTTATCCTCAATTAATTAGCAAAAAGCTGAAAATGGAGTTGTGGCTCAGTTGGTAAGAGTTCCAGCCTTAAGTGAAAAAAAAAAAAACAGCTAAAGGACAGCATTCCAGTACTGAATTCCAGCCACCATATCACACACACACACACACACACAGAGCCAACTGTTTTGTGGCATAAATATGCTTTTGTATTCTGCTAGGTTGGCTAAAAATTCTTCATATATCTAATTTTTTTTTGCTTTACATAAAAATAAAACCATGCCAGGGGCTGGGAAGGTGGCTCAGTGGTAGAGCGCTTGCCTTGCATGCCTGAGGCCCTGGGTTCGATTCCTCAGCAC
>NW_012267245.1:1113185-1114423 GCF_000151885.1 Dipodomys ordii | reverse complement strand
AGTGCTCTACCACTTGAGCCACAGTGCCACTTCCGGCTTTTTTCTTTTTGCTTATGTGGTGCTGAGGAATCAAACCCAGGGCCTCAGGCATACAAGGCAAGCGCTCTACCACTGAGCCACCTTCCCAGCCCGTCGGTGAAACTCTTACCTCCAATAAACCACCAGAAGACCAGAAGCGGCGTTGTGGCTCAAGTGGTAGAGCGCTCGCCTTGAGCTGAAGAGCTGAGGGCCAGCGCCCAGGCCCTGAGTTCAAGTCCCACAACTGGCCAAAAAAAAAAAGGTACTCTAACACTTGGGTCGCTACGCTACTTCTGGCTTTTTGACAGCTAAGAGTCTCCTTCCTTCCTTCTTCCTTTTTCTTTTTTTTTTTCTTTCTTTCATGTTTTTTTTTCTTCCTTTTTAGCCAGTCCTGGAGCCTGAACTCAGGGCCTGGGCACTGTCTCCAAGTTGCTTTTACTCAAGGCTAGCACTCTACCACTTGAGCCACAACTCCACTTCTGACTTTTTCTGTGACATTGATTGGAGATAAGACTGTCATGAACATTTTTTTCAAAGGCTGGCTTTGAACCGTGATCCTCAGATCTCAGCCTCCTGAGTAGCTAGGATGACAGGTGTGAGCCGCCAGCACCTGACTTCTTCACAATTGTTTCTAGTTAATCTTTTCACACTTCCAACAAGGACCTCTAGATTTAAATTGTATTCTCAGCCAGGCACTGGTGGCTCACACCTGTCATCCTAGCTACTCAGGAGGCTGAGATCTGAGGATCACAGTTTGAAGCCAGCTGTGGCAGAAAAGTGCCTGTAAGACAATTATCTCCACTTAAATATTCAAAAAACCAGAAGTGGCGCTGTGGCTCAAGTGTTAGTGCGCTCGCCTTGAGCACAGAGCTCAGGGTCAGTCAGTGCCCAGGCCCTGAGTTCAAGCCCCACAACGGACAAAACAATAAAACAAATTCTACTCTCACTCAATTGAGTCTCAGAGACACCCACGGCCCCAATCAAAGCAGACAAGACTCACAATAGTATTGCTTCTGAAAATCAGCCTTTTTAATAATCGATTTGAATTCAACAAGTGGGGAAAGATCTAAAACACGTATTTTTTTTTTCCCTTAATATTAGCAACAGGTCCGTAGAATATGGACAGTTACTCCTGTGTCCTCGGGTTAAAAAAATGAATTTCATTGATAATGCCTTCACATGGATGTCCACTCAAGTGGGGGCCCCCGCTGCCCGCCCCC
>NW_012267245.1:1112353-1113135 GCF_000151885.1 Dipodomys ordii | reverse complement strand
GCCCCGCCCGGCCCGGCCCGGCCCGCCCTGCGTAGGCCTCACCCGCGGCAGAGACCCGCGTCAAGGAACTCCTATGCTAAACGCAAAGCCCTTCGGAGCCCGAAGTGACCAATGACAAAAGACTGGAGCTCAGGCTGTTGATGAGCCCCCCCTTCGTTACAAAAGTATGCAAAACATATTGATATAAACAGAAGAAAATAATCGCCATAGTGGCGATCGCGGGGCGGCTCTCCCGGCCAAGATCCCCGGGATGGAGCTCTCGCCTGGGCCACTGGCTCTCCCTTCCCGGACAATGGACAGAATGAAACAGGGAGGAGACCGGGCGCCGTGAGGATGGCGAGGATGGCGGTTCACAGCCAGCCTGGGCAGGAGGAGTCTGCGGGGCCCTGATCGGGGCCCTGAGCTCGAGCCCCAGGACTGGCAGGAAAAGGAGGGGTGTGGGGGGCACAGGAGAGCGGAGTCAGATCGGGGGCGCTGCGGCCGCCCCCTGAGGGGCTGGGCCTGGGGGGACCCCGGGAAGGCGGTTCCACAGCCCGCTGCGCGCCCGGCAGGGAGGGGGGGCGCAGGGGGGTCAGGGAGGGGGGTCCTGGTAGCCGGAGCAGCTTCTCCCCCAGGAAGTGCACAGAGGCCGAGGCACGTTGGTGGGGGTCCGGAGGAGGGAGGCTGGGGTCTGAGAGGCCCGGGGTCGGAGGCCAGGCCGTGAGACTCCGTTCATCGCCAAGGAACCGGCAGACCCCGGGCGTGGAGGGGCGGCGCCGGCGGCGCGGCGCCCGGGCTCCGAG
>NW_012267245.1:1110045-1112303 GCF_000151885.1 Dipodomys ordii | reverse complement strand
GAAGGTGGCTCAGTGGTAGAGTGCTTGCCTAGCATGCATGAAGCCCTGGGTTCCATTCCTCAGCACCACATACACAGAAAAAGCCAGAAGTGGCGCTGTGGCTCAAGTGGTAGAGTGCTAGCCTTGAGCTGAAGAGCTGAGGGACAGCACCCAGGCCCTGAGTTCAAGCCCCAGGATGGGTACGCATGCGCATGCGGTCACATGTGCACGCGTGTGTGAGCACACAGAGTCACACATCCCCCTGCAAAGTGTGGTTCAGAGTCATCCAATGGGACACCTGGCAATCGAAAAGCCAAGGGACTAAACTGAGAAGTGAATTTTGCTTGAGTGGCCTATTATTTTATTATGAATAGTGGCATGATTTTGCTACGATTATCAACCGAATGTTCTGGACACTTTCTAGCAGCTTTGGGTCCCACCCCTGGTGCACATCGCTACCACAGACTGGGTGGACCCTGATGGCAGGCAAGCCTCTCTCTGCCTCCTCCAGGGCCCAAGTCAGCCCTAGGACCTTTGCACGCACACCTCTGGCCCTGGTCGTTTACATGTGCACACCTGCCTTGCTTGTTTGCATGCACACCCCTGGCTCGATTGCACACATACCCCTGGCTCGACTGTATGCACGCTCACCCATGGCCCCGATCGCTTGCACACGCACACCTGGCCTCGGTCTTTTGCACACACCCCATGGTCCCGGTCGCTTGCACGCACACACCTGCCTTGTTTACATGCACACCCCTAGCTCGATTGCACGCACACCCATGGCCCTGATCGCTTGCACATGCACACCTGGCCACGGTCTTTTGCACACACACCCATGGCCCCGATCGCTTGCACTTGCACACTTGGCCTGTCTTTTGCACACACACCCATGGCCCCGATCGCTTGCACACACACACACCTGGCCTCGGTCTTTTGCACACACACCCCCATGGCCCCGATCGCTTGCACACGCACACCTGGACACGGTCTTTTGCACACACCCCCATGGCCCCGATCGCTTGCACACACACACACCTGGCCTCGGTCTTTTGCACACACACACCCATGGCCCCGATCGCTTGCACACGCACACCTGGCCACGGTCTTGGTCTTTTGCACACACACCCATGGCCACGATCGCTTGCACACGCACACCTGGCCACGGTCTTTTGCACACACACCCATGGCCCCGATCGCTTGCACACGCACACCTCTGACCCTGTGGTCCTGGCGGAGGCGCGTGGACGGACCAGGCAGAGGGATTTGGGGGCCACAAGGCCCCGCGCCTGGCCACAGGCCTGGGGGGACAGGCAGCCCCCCGGGAAGCCCGGGAACGCGAGGGCGGGGAGTGGGGAGCGGGTCTTCAGAACCCCGGGAAGCCATCAAACGCCATCCACCTGCTCCGCAGAGCTGAGGCGGCGCATGCGCAGAACCAGAACGGGAAACCGGTTCCCCGCGGCGCACGCGCAGAAAGATGCTAGCGCCCCGTGCCTGAGGGAGCGACGCGGAACGGCGCCCCCGGCGGCCCGGGGTGGGATCGCAGCGCCCATTCCTCCGAGGCGGAGGGGCCGTGCTCGCCACCCCAGGAGCTGGGATCCGGGGACCGAAGGTCGGCTTGGGCAAAGCCTGCAAACCGACGCCTGCTGATCTGGGGGCGCTGGGGACGTAACCCAAAGCCTCCGGCGTGCAAAGGCCCTGCCTCAGCCTCATCGACCCACCCCACCCGCCACGCAGGGCTCTTTTTTCTCCCTCCCTCTTCTTCCTTCCTTTCCTTTCATTTTGTTGGTCCTGGGTCTTGAACTCTGGGCCTGGGCGCCGTCCCTCAGCTCTTCAGCTCAAGGCGAGCGCTCTACCCCTGGAGCACAGCGCCACTCCCGGTTTTCTGGCGGTTCATTGGCGATCAGAGTCTCGTGGACTTGTCAGCCTGGGCTGGCTTCGAACCTTGATCCTCAGATCTCAGCCTCCCCGCCTGAGGCCCTTCTAATAAGCGCTGTGGCAATCGTCCCTCACCTAGCCCAAGCTTTGCTTTGCTGTTAGTCCTTCACAAAGGAGGGAGAGGCTGGGTTTCCGGGGGGGAACTGATCCCAGAGCCCGTTCCCCGCATGCCAAAATCCATAGACGCTCAAGCCCCAAAAGAAAATGGCATCCTATGTGCACGTAACATATATATGTATACGCATGCCAGGTGCTGGTGGCTCCCACCTGTCATCCTAGCTACCCTGCCAGCCCCGCCCCCGGCTCCTCGGCCACGCCCACCCAGCGGCTCCCCGACCACG
>NW_012267245.1:1106837-1109828 GCF_000151885.1 Dipodomys ordii | reverse complement strand
CCCAGGGTCCCGCCCCCAGCGCCACAGCTCCCCTCCCCGCTCCCGGGAAAATTGCTGCAAGCGCCAGCGCCACCTGGTGGCAGGTCGCACTTACGACACCGTGCGCGCGCCCAGGGCGGGCAAAGTCTGCAGAAAAGCCCATCACCAGCCCACCACCGGGCAGGGCCCCCTCCGTGGGTACCGTGGGGCGGGGGAGGGAGGAGAGGGGAGGAAATGGGCCTCCAGCCCTCTTTAGGGCCTGGTTCGTTATCTCTAACCCGCCCGTTATCTCCAGCCATGGGGCACGTAGGTAAACTGAGGCAGAGCTGTTGAAGCAATAGAGACGCTTACCTCTGGTGAATACATCCATTAACTTCGGGGCTCCTCTGTTGTTCATCATTCAGTCAGTCCTTCACCTACTCACCTGCGCACGCGCACAGCTCCTCACAGGCTTGCTCATTCATTCATTCACTCACTCAATTATGCATGTATGGATGTGTGTGTGTGCCAGTGCTGGTTTTGGGGCTTGAACTCAGGCACCCATGTTCTTGCTTAGCTTTTTTGTTCAAGGCTGGCTCTCTACCATTTGGTACACATCTCCACTTCCTGATTTTTGGTGGCTCATCAAGAGTCTTAACAGGTTGCCTACCTAGGTTGGCTTTGAACCGTGATCCTCAGATCTCTGCCTGAGTAGGCAGGATTACAGGCGTGAAGGACAAATGCCTGGTTACAAATTTGTTTTAAAGGAAAAAAGAAAGCCTCAAATGCTCTGATAAACACACACACACACACACATACACACACACAGGGTTTTTCCTTTTTAGCACAGATGTGATAAGTCAAGTAGACAAGGGTTGTAATTATTTACCCCCCATTATCTGTGTGACCAGGAAAGTTCTTAAGTCTGTTTCTTCCTCTTAAGGAATGTGGCTGGAAGGTGGCTTAGTGGTAGAGTGCTTGCCTTGCATGCATGAAGCCCTGGGTTTGAGTCCTCAGCACCACATGAAACAGAAAAAGCCAGCAGTGGTGCTGTGGCTCAAGTGGTAGTGCGCTAGCTTTGAGCAAAAGCAGCTCAGTAACATCTATCTGTAAGAAAAACAAGGCTGTGAGCCAGTTAATTCACATTTGTAATCCTAGTTACTCAGAGGCTGAATTCTTCAGGATCGTGGTTCCAACCCAGCCCAGGTAGTAAAGTTTGTGAGACTCTTATCTCCATTTAATCACCCAGAAAAAGTTGGAAGTGGAGGTGTGGCTCAAGTGGTAGAATCCCAGCCCTGTGCAAAAAAACCCAACAACCAGCTGGGCACTGGTGGCTCACGCCTGTCATCCTAGCTACTCAGGAGGCTGAGATCTGAGGATCGTGGTTCAAAGCCAGCCCAGGCAAGAAACTCTGTGAGACTTTTATCTCCAATAAACCACCAGAAAACCAGAAGTGTCACTGTGGCTCAAGTGGTAGAGCTCGCCTGGAGCTGAAGAGCTGAGGGACAGCGCCCAGGCCCAGAGTTCAAACCCGACCACCCAAAAGAAGAAAGAAAGAAAAAGCCAACAACCCCGATGTCCCCCTACAGATGAATGGATCCATAAATTGTAGTACCTATATACAATGGAATATTACGCAGCCATTAGAAAGGACAAAAGAATGGCATTCGTAGGGAAATGAATGGAGCTGGAACAAATCATGTTGCGAGAAATAAGCCAAGATGAGAGACACAAACGGCACATGGTCTCCCTGATATACAGATGTTAAATTCAAAACCCAATGAGATATGACAAGGTAAATAGGCCTCAAGAAACAAAGACCCTCTTCTTAATTTGCCATGTAGTTTTTAGATGACTTTATGTTCTTGACCTTACATATGGAATTTACATGCGAGGAGAGCACTGAATCAGAGGGAAAAAGAGGGAAAACATACAACAGAGGAGATCAGCTGCACTGGACATCGGTGAAAACGAACTTAACAACTCATGGGCAGCGATGGGGGGGGGGAAATGGGAGGGAAAGAGGGAACAGCTGACACTAAGCAAAAGGAAAGAAATGTAATTATCTCCTGGTGTGCAAGAAATCATTGTATTGTCAAAGCTCGTAGAATTCACAAACTTTATAGACCGTGATAATGACACTTTGCCTTGTGAAGTTTTATTCCACAATACTGTGAAACATGTCATCAGCTAATCTCAATTAAAGGAAAAAAAAAAAAAAGAAATAGGTGTATTGTCCAAATTCATAGAGTTCAGAAGCCTTTTATAGACCAGGATAATGACAATTCACCTTATGAAGGTGAAAATGTGTTTGTGACGTTAGCTAAATATCACTATCCCACAATATTGTGACGTTTATATAATAATTAATCTCAATAAAGAAATTTAAAAAAAAGATCCCAAACCAAAAAATTAAAAAAAAAAACAGTGAGATCGGCCTGAGTTCAAGCCTCAATTATAGGCAACGGAGAAAGAAAAGAAAGAAGAAATGGAAGCAGGAAGGAGAGATGGATGGAATGAAGGAAGGGAGGGAGGGAGAGAGGTCCCTGGCATGCAGAGAATTTGATATACTGAATTAAATGATCTCATCACTACCGAAGTGGCAGGAGACAGCTGCTCGCAGGGAAAAGGTCTTTTGTGAACATCCTCTCGACATTTGTCGCCTCTCGCATTCCTGGATGGATGACAGTATCTGCTACCAAAGCTGATACCTCTGGGAATTGAAGAGGCAGCTTTTGTGTGGTACGAGAAGTAGAGGTTCTAGCTCTGAGCCACACGCCTTTAGCCCTGGACAATGGGGAGCTCTTGGTGACGGCAGGGCTTCTAGAATAAAATCTAAATAGAACTCCAACATAATCTAGTGATCAAGAACCAGTTTCTTTTCTCCCTCCCTCCCTCCCTCTCTCTGGTCCTAGGACTTGAACTCAGGGCCTGAATGCTGTCCCTGAGCTTCTCAGGATGGTGCTCTCCAGCTAGGTGCTGGTGGCTCACGCCTGTCATCCTAGCTACTCAGGAGGCTGAGATCTGAGGATC
>NW_012267245.1:1098983-1103143 GCF_000151885.1 Dipodomys ordii | reverse complement strand
GTGGACACGCTAACCCCCGTCATACCCACCGCGCATGCCCGCGTGGACACGCTAACCCCCCCCCCCGTCATACCCACTGCGCATGCCCCGGTGGACACGCTAACCCCGTCATACCCAGTGCGCATGCCCCGGTGGACACGCTAACCCCCATCGTACCCACCGCGCATGCCCGCGTGAACACCCCGGCCCCATCATACCCACCGCGCATGCCCGCGTGAACACCCCGGCCCCATCATACCCACCGCGCATGCCCCGGTGGACACGCTAACCCCCGTCATACTCAGTGCGCATGCCCCGGTGGACACGCTAACCCCCCATCATACCCACTGCGCATGCCCCGGTGGACACGCTAACCCCCGTCATACCCACCGCGCATGCCCGCGTGGACACGCTAACCCCCGCCACACCCAGTGCGCATGCCCGCGTGGACACGCTAACCCCCGCCACACCCAGTGCGCATGCCCCCTAGTCACCAACAGGGTACCCAGTGTTCTAGGACTCAAAGCCCCTTGTCAACTGGACGCCTGTCAGCCTAGCCACGCAGGAGGCTGAGCTCTGAGGATCAGAGTTCAGCCCAACCTGGGCAGGAAAGTCGGAGACTCTCTGATCTCCAATGAACCACCAGAAAATCGGAAGTGGAGGCGTGGCGCAAGTGGAAGCGCACCAGGCTTGAGTGAAAAGCTAAAGGAGAGTGCTCAGGCCCTGAGTTCAAGCCCCAGGACTGACACACACACACACACACACACACACACACACACACACACACACGCACTTGTTGATGAACCTACTTACTAATGAAGTACGTGCCGGGCCCTGGTGGCTCACGCCTGTCATCCTAGCTACTCAGGGGACTGAGGTATGAGGATCTGGGTTCGAATCCAGCCTGGGCAGGAAAAGTTCATGAGACTTATCTCCAATGAACCACCAGAAAACCGGAAGTGGAGCTGTGGTCTTGAGGGACTTCAGGGACACCACCTAGGCCCTGAGTTCAAGCCCCCACGACAGACAAAAACCTACTAATAATGATCCTCGGTGAAATAAATCACCCCAGTATCCTTTGATTCCCACGTAAACCCTCTGCAGGAAGGGGGCTATTAGCTCCATTTTAGGGTAGGGAAACACTTCCCAAAGCCATCAAGTACGGAACAGAGCTGGGACTCGAACTCAGGAAAGTCTTGAGACGCAGAGGTGGGCAGCGACAGACATGCCACCACCGGCAGGGTGGGAAAGGTGACGGGGCCTTCCCAGATGGCTCCTGGGTGCCAGGAGACATGGCAGAGACCAGCGGGCAGGGCAGGGCAGGGCAGGCGAGCTGGCATTTATTTTCGGCCTGATATTTTCATGCGATGAGCTCAGGCGGAGGCGGGGAAGGCCCAGGCCGGGACAGAGCCCGTCTGTGTGGACGGCTCCTAAGTAGAGCAGCTGGCATTCCAGTAATAACAAACCCAAGAGGTTGGTGCACTTTCTCACCCCCACCCCCGGGGGAGTGGAGAGACTGGGGGGGGAGGAGGGGACATGACGCAGGCGCACTCTGCAAAGAAAGGTTTGGGGGGGGGGTCGGGCTGGTTTATTTCAGGAGAAATGGATCGGATGATGGGCGATTTTTATACCACAAAATGCTTTTAGGGCTTAGATCAGAGGAGAGGAAAATATGACTGAAGGGCAGTGAAGCAAAAAATAAGTGAATAATAAAATAGCCACACACGCATCTGTATTCATCTCCACAGAACGTGCAACACGCCGTTGTAACTCACAAACACCTGGCACCCAGGAGGAAAATGTCTTTTCATAGAGCTGACCGGGGGTGGAGGGAAGGGCTTCAGTATGGAGGTATACAAGAAAAGCCATCCTGGGGGGGAAACTGAGGCCCTGGGAACGGGCCTAATCACAGAGAGGAGTTACGATTAGCTGTAAGGTTAAGCAGACCCTTTGTGTGGTGAGCTCCTGAATCTGTTATTTATTTTTGCCAGCCCTGGGGCTGGAACTCAGGGCCTGGGCACTGTCCCTCTTAGGTCAAGGTTGGTGCTCTACCACTTGAACCATACCTATACTCCCCGCTTTCTGCTGGTTAAATGGAGATAAGGGTCTCATGGACTTTCCTACCTAGGCTGACTTTGGACCAAGACCTTCCAATCTCAGGCTGTTGAGTAGCTGGGATTACAGGTGGGAGTCTGTTGAGGGGGCTGGTTCTAATGGATTGTGTATGGAAACGTGTGTCTAGGGGGTAAATCCTGGCAAACTCCAATCCTAGCAAACCCGTCCCAAGACACCTCCACTCCCAGGTTTCCTGATAGTACAATTTCCTTATTCTGGGGCTATTTATTCTAAGACCCCATTGATGGGTGGAACTGCAGAGTTCCAAACCACACACATCCTGTTTTTCTTTTCTTTTCTGTACCAGTTCTGGGGCTTGAACTCAGGGCCTGAGTACTATCCCTGAGCTTCTTTTGCTCAAGGTTCTACCACTTGAGCCACAGCCCCACTTCTGGCTTTTTCTGTGTCTGTGGTACTGAGGAATCGAACCCAGGGCTTCGTGCATGCTAGGCCAGCACTCTACCACTGAGCCATATTCCCAGCCCCCACATCCTGTTTTTCCAAAGCACCCAGGAGGTGCTAAGACACGGTGTCTTTGCAGTCTTTCAGAGATTGGCTTACAGCCCTCTCATCCATGTGCCTCAGTTTCCTTATTTGTATGGATGGAGGGGGGAGCTTGAACTTGGGGCCCCATGTTCTCCCTTAGCTTTTTCACTTAAGGCTGGTGCTCTACCACTTGAACCACACCTCCCATCCTGGCTTTTTGCTGCTTGAGCGATTAAAAAGTATCATGGAGCCAGGCATCAGTGGCTTACACCTGTCATCCTAGCTACTCAGGAGGCTGAGATGTGAGGATCACCATTCAAAGCCAGCCAGGGCAGGAAAGTCCCTGTGACACTCTTATCTCCAACGAACCATCAGCAAACCAGAAGTAGGGCTGTGGCTCAAGTGGTAGGGCGCTCGCCTTGAGCTGAAGAGCTGAGGGACAGCGCCCAGGCCCAGAGTTCAAGCCCCACGACCGACAAATAAAATACTGTAAGGTTTATTCCCCACCTCCCAGGGACAAGGCCTGTCCTCTGGTCAAGCTAGGGTGGGGGTGAGGCGGGGAGCTTTTTGTTAGGGGATGGAGACAGCCCAGGCAGGGCCTGTAACCCCGGCCAGCAGCCACAGCGTCAGAGTGAAGAGCAGGACAGCTCCATCCGCAGGCTCCAGCCTGTCTGGAGAGAATCACATTTAATTTGCATTTCACCCCAGAATCATCAATTAGCTTCCTCCAGAATGATCCAGGCACTTCCGTCCACCGCGCTTCACAGAAGGTCAGCTAGTATTTTTCTTTTGTCTTGGCGTGAGTCCTGGGGCTTGAACTCGGGGCCTGGGTGCTGTCCCTGAACTTTCTTTGCTCGAGATGAGTTGTGCTACCCGTGGAGCCACAGCTCCACTTCTGGCTGTTTGTTTCGGTGGTTTATTAGAGATAAGAGTCTCGTGAGCTTTCTTGCCCCGGCTGGCTTTGAACCTCCATCTTCAGATCTCAGCCTCCTGAGTAGCTAGGATGACAAAGGTGTTGAGTCCCAGTGCCCGGCTGCAGGGTTTTTGGGAGTTGGTGGTTTGTTTTCTGCCATGCTGGAAGTCTTGGGTTTATCAGGCAAGTACTTTATTTCTCAGCTACAACCCCAGCCTGAATTAGGCTTTAACTATGGCCCTCGAAGTTGTTAGAACAGACAAAGAGGTGTTTGGGGGGAACACACTAGCTAGAGACCTAGTTTCTTATGTTTTCCACCAGCCCAAGAATCTTCCCAGACATCCTCATTCTGTGCATCAAGCACCAGGTAAAGCCGGGCACCAGTGCTCACGCCTGTAATCCCAGCTATTTCGAAGGCTAAATCTTGAGGATCAAGGTTCAAAAGCCCAGGCCAGGCAGGGAAGTCTGTGAGACTCTAAGCTCCAATGAACCAGCAAAAAGTCAAAAGTGGAGCTGTGGGCTCAATGGCTAAGGACCTGCCTTGTGTGAAAAGGCTAAGGAATTGGTGCCTAGGTCCTGAGTTCAAGCCCCAGGACTGACACACACATGAGAAAAAGAAGGATCAGAAACACCATGATGGGGGCTGGGAAGGTGGGTCAGTGGTAGA
>NW_012267245.1:1074059-1098438 GCF_000151885.1 Dipodomys ordii | reverse complement strand
GTGTTGTGTGGCTCCTAGGGCTTGAACTCAGGCCTGGGTGCTGTCCCCCAGTTTCCTTTTGCTCCAGGCTGGTGGTCTACCACTTGAGCCACAGCTCTGCTTCCAGCTTTTTGCTGATTCACAGTTGTGTGTGTGTGTGTGTGTGTGTGTGTGTGTGTTTTCCCCTGCCAAGGCTGGCTTTGAACCACGATCCTCAGATCTCAGCCTCCTGAGTAGCTGGGATCACAGGCATAAGCCACAATGTCTTCAGTGGCCACCCCTCTCTACTCCTTGGAGAGCTCCAGCTTTATTGAGCATCTATTATGTGCAGATTTGGGATGGCGTTTTCCTCTGTGTTTTCATTCAATCCTTGTGATCAGGAGCCAGACTGAGGGAGGAATTGGCTTGTCCAAGGTAACATGGCTACCAAGGATACAGGGGTTTTCAAATCCAGGCCTGAGAGTCAGTGGCGGGTCTGCTTTTGCAATTCAGCGTCTGCCCTTCCCATCACGGCCTGAACCCTCCCCTTCCTGCCTCTCCTTGTGTGAGGAGCCCTGCCAGTTACAATATCCGCTTCCTCACTTCTGTGAGGCAGAGGTGAACATGGCAGGCTATCTCCTGAAACAAGGGATCTCCTCCTCAGAGTTTATCAAGGAAGAACCGGTGGCAGCTACTCAGGAGGCTGAGATTTGAGGATCACAGTTCAAAGCCAACCCAGGATAAGAGTCCATGAGACTCTTATCTCCAATGAACCAGCAAAAAGCCAGACGTGGAACTGTGGTTCAAGTGATCAAGTGTTAGTGTTGAATGAAAACGCTCAGGGCTGGTACCCAGGTCCTGAGTTCGAGCCCTAGTACTGGTGGGAAACACCAGCAACAAAAAAACACCCACTAGCTTTTGGGCCGCTTTCAATGGGAGAATCCTATCACTCGATTTGCTGTACTTTTGGTGGGCAACCACCCCAATTTTGGCCCCTGGCCACTTCCCCCAGAATAAAACCCATCACGCAAGCCGAGAAAGACGCCACACGTGTGAAGCCGGCCAATCTGTCACCACCACCCACTTGAGGGAGATCTCAAAACAGGAGTTGCGATCAAGTGGCTGGGGACAAATGTGCGGGGGGTGTGCATGTGTGTGTGAGAGAGAGAGAGAGAGCAAGAGCGGCTGGCACTTGCCTGTTGTCACTTATAATCTCCTGATTTCTTTGGAGGAGCAATTTCCTGGCGGAGCGTAAAGTATAAAGTCTGCACAGGCGCAAGGCATGCTGGGTACGCAGAGGGGACCGTTACGCTGCTTGCAGGTTTTGGGGGGGAAGGGGGGAGGCATCTGCTCAGGTTGCACACCCCGGAATCCTTCAGGAGGGGTGCCCTGGAGGGGTCCCCCATACTTAGGACGTACTCTGTGCAGAGCCCCACACCTGACAGGTCTGTCCCCAGCCCCCCCCCCACAGCTGACAGGTCTGTCCCCAGCCCACCCACAGCCACATTCCCAGCCGCTCGGGTGCCACAGGACCACACCCGGCTTAAGCCCCCTCTTCATCAGCCCCCCCCAAGGCTATTTGTAGAGGACCCCCCACTCAGAGAGAAAAGGGGGGGGGAGCCAGCTGCAGGTTCCTGTGGTCAAGGCCCAGCCCCGCTCTCCCTCCGTGCCCTGGCCACCCACACCCACACACACACACACACACACACACACACGCACATGCACGCATGCACACACGTGCGTGTCTTGGTGCCAGTGTCATCTCGACATCTGCTGTCCTTGTGTGACAAGGGGCTTTGTAACTTCACAATGACGCCATCTGTCGGGGCAGCCGGCTGTCTCTGCACCTGACCCCCCCCCCTGCCTCTCCCCCCCCGTTGCCATAGCAACAAAAGGGGGGGGCCGGTGGTTCAGGAAATCTAGCCGATAATGATGGTGGGCCCACGCTGGATGGGGTGGAGATGGTGGGACTGGTTTGGGGACCAAAAAAAAAAAAAAGGGGGGGGAGAAGCTAAAGGAGTCATGGGGTGTTTGGTCCCTGGGTGGGAGAGGGGGGTCCTCCCGGGTGGCTTTGGGGAAATCTCCAGCTCCTCCAAGGTCAATGGCTGACCTTGGCTGGTTAGGGAGGCCAGCCTCTATGGAAGGAGGCTGGAGGGCCTCCATTGTGGACATCCCAGTCCCTTTCAGGGGGTCTGGGACTCCCCCTCTTCTCTGGCCTCACCACCTTCTTTTGGGGGAGCTTCCCAGACAAGGACTTAGGTGGGGGGGGCTCTTTTTGGACCCCCCCACCCCTACTATAGAGCATGGCAGTCCTTTGGTGCTCCTTTTTCGAATCTTGCCCAAGTATAGGGTTTGGCCCATGGAAGTTTCTAGAATGGGAATTTCTACAAAGCATCAACCGTTGGGTACGTGACGTGGCTTCATTCCTCCACCATCTGCCAAGTGAACCCCGACGCTCCGGGGCTTAGGATGCGTTCCACACGGGAGCCAAGGGGACAGGACGTGGGAGAGGGAGGGACCCTCACCCCACGGGGAGGCCTGGGCCGGGGAGGTTCTGTCCCCGAGATGGCTCAGGCCGCACCTGCCTGGCCAGAAGCACTGGTGCAGCTATTTGTAGGTCAGCCACACAAAGAGAATGACAGGGAATCAGCTCCCAGAACCCCCCGGGATGGGCTGGCCTGGGGGATCTTGGGGAAAATCATTTGCTCATAAACCCTTGGCTTTAGGGGTCTGTGGAATAACTCCTGGCCTACGTAGCTAGGATTCTAGGCATGAGGTATCACCCCCAACTTGATTTTTCTCTTAATGAGTCCCTTTCGCTCACGTTCTTTGTCTTGGTGGTCTGGCTCCATTGGCATATATGCCCTAGGCCTCCACTCTCCAAACCAGAGCTGAGAACTGGTAGCTCACATGCTTGTAATCCTAGCTACTCAGGAGGCTGAGACCTAAGGATGGAGGTTCAAAGCCAGCCTGGGCAGGAGAGTCTGTGAGACTCTTATCTCCAATGGACCACAAAGAAAACCAGAACTGGTGCTGTGGCTCCATGTAATAGAGTGCTAACCTTGAGCAAAAAGAGCTCAGGGACAGCACCCAGGCCCCAAGTTCAAGCCCCAAGACCACCACCACCACCACCACCACCAACAGTATGAATCCAAGCTAGGCGCTGGTGGCTCACGCCTGTAATCCTAGCTACTCAGGAGGTAGAGATCTGAGGATCGCACTTCAAAGCCAGCCCAAATAGGAAAGTCTGAGAGAATCTTATGTCCAATGAACCACCAGAAACCCAGAAGTGGTGCTGTGGCTCAAGTGGTAGAGCGCTCGCCTTGAGCTGATGAGCTCAGGTGCCCAGGCCCAGAGTTCAAGCCCCAGGATCAACAAAAAAAGAAAAGAAAAACAGAAAACTGACAGGTTCTTAAAGCTGCCCCAGAGAAAACCAGACAAGGTATACACAGCAGCCACAGAGAGAGAAAGACAGAAAAAAAAAAAAAAATCTGACAATTGTTTACTGCCAAAGAAACACAGAAAAGAATATATCTTGCTAAGAATAATTTCCACATATTTTTTAAAGCTACTGGGTGGCTTGCACCTGTCATCCTAGCTACTCAGGAGACAGAAAAGGCTGTGAGACTCTTCTTTCTAATTAACCAGAAAAGAAGCCGGAAAAGGAGATGTGGCTCAAGTGGTAGAGCGCCAGCCTTGAATGAAAAAGCCAAGTGAGAGTGACAGATCCGGAGTTTAAGCCCCAAATACTGGACACACACACGTAATAAAGTAACTGGAGAATGCCAAGATGTGCTTCAACCTGGAAAATAAGCTGCGCGAGAAACACCCTGGACACTGATGTCTTTCTTGTCCTATTTCCCAGCATCCCTGGGGCCCGGCGGCGCAGGCTGGGGGTTAACAAGGCCAGGCGGGGCCGGGCACTGACCGTGGTGATGAACCTGTACACGGGCTGTCTTCTCTCCGTGTACTTGACCGTGATGGGGCTGAGGTCATAGCGGAACCAGATCGCCGGGATGATACGGCCAGTGTGGCTATAGGCGACATACTCCTGGAACAGAGGAAAGGAGGGGGGACATGAGAGCCAGAAACCCGGGCCTTCTGGAAAGTAGGGGGGCCCAGATTGCCCAGGGAGGAGGGGGCCTTCCCCCTCACCCCACCCCCTTCGGATTCTGCCACCAGCAGCTCTTTGGGTAACACACTGGAGACATCTTGGGCCCATTCTGCTATGGGCAAGTTTACCCCGTAACCCGGAAGCAGTGTCAGAATCTCAGGCTGCATCTGATAGTAGAGGTACCCCCCCCAATAACTCGTGGGCTGCACAATGCCCATTCTGTCAGCGCCTCCTGGGTCTGACTGCTGGCTTTCTGGGGGTGATGGCTTCCCCATTAAAGGCAAGCATATCACTGTCCCTAACGCTGCGACAGGATGCATTTTGACAGAGGGACACGGGGTGCAGACCGGGGCCATGAATGGCCAATGCGGAAGGGACATTCTGAGCTTCACAGGACCAAGAGTCCTGCCCGTGCGGCTGTGTGCGCATGCGTGCATGCTTTGTCTCTGCACATGCATATGAGTGCTGGCTACGTATTTGCATGTGTGCCCGCACTCGCGCATGCATGCATGCATGCATGCCAGGGATGAGCACAAAAGCCACGTGGGAATGAGTTGAGGGGCTGAATGAACAGTGTGTCAATGCGTCAGTCTCTGTCCTCACGGGTCAGAAATGATGACCAGTAGCCCTTGTCCAGTCTGAGAACTTCTGAGAACTCCCTCTAGTCTACTGTCACTTTTCTCCAATAAGGGGAGACCCACACTGGGGTACCCCAGCCCCAAACGCTGGGCCTGGGCCAGCTCAGGTTGCTCTCAGGGATAATGCTGAGATCTGATCGCTGCTTTTTGCTTACAGGGCAGACTGGGGCCTGTCCGGGCTCTCTGGGGCCTTGGGGGAAGAATGCTCAGCTTAGCTTTCTCTAGGAGAGCTGAGGGGTAGGGTGACTAAGGACAGCGAGAAAGCATGAATTAATAGCAGTAATATTAAGTGTCACCCTACCTTCCTTTCTGGGCTCAGCATTTTTTTTTAAAGCATTGTCTCAGTGGACAACCATCTTATTTATTCGCTCATTCATTTATTCAGTCATTTTTTGTGCCAGTAGTAGCTCTTTTTTTTTTTTTTTCCTTTTACTGCTGTTGTTGTTTGCAGGGCTTGACCTCTGGGCCTGGGCAGTGTCCCTGAGCTTCTTTGTGCTCAAGGCTAGCACCCTACCACTTTGAGCCACAGCGCCACTTCTGGTTTTCTGGTGATTCACTGGAGATACGAATCTCATGGACTTTCCTGCCCAGGCTGGTTTTGAACCGTGATTCTCAGATCTCAGCCTCCTGAGTAGCTAAGATGACAGGCGTGAGCCACTGGGCCTTGAACTCAGAATCTCGCACTCTCCCTGGGCTTGTTTTGCTCAAGATTGGTGCTCTGCTAGTTGAGCCACAGCTCTACTTCCTGCTTCTTGGTGGTTCACTGGACAGGAGCCTCACAGACTTTCCTGCCCAGACTGAATTTGAACTTCAATTCTCAGATCTCAGCCACCTGAGTAATTTAGTGGTAGAGTGCTAACCTTGAGCAAAAGAAGCCCAGGGCTTAGGCTGGGAAGGTGGCTTAGTGGTAGAATGCTTGCCAAGCATGCATGAAGCCCCGGGTTCGATTCCTCAGTACCACAGACACAGAAAAGGCCATTAGTGGTATTGTGGCTCAAGGGGTAGAGTGCTAGCCTTGAGCAAAAGAAGCTCAGGGACAATGCCCAGGCCCTGAGTTCAAGCCCCAGGACTGGCGTATACACACACACACACACACACACACACACACACACACACAAACTAATGCTACTCAAACTATCCTCAGAATGAAATGGGACCTTTCTCAAATGCATGGCTTCTGGCTCTTGGCTGCTTTTGCTTACACAGCTCACACCCTCAACTCCTGGTTAGAGTTTTCTCCCCTGGATTCTGTTGCTATCCTAACAGCAAGGATCAGATTTTTCATTTTCTCAAGGCCTGACAGAAACTGCTCTTGTCCTCTGTCCTCTGCCAGCAGGGGGCGCAGCTGCACAGCCCAGGCCTGGCGCACCCACCTTGTTGGCCACCGTATACTGGTAGGAGTACCGCTGCTTGCCACTCTTGTCTTCATACACGGTGGGCACGATCTTCAGGATGTAGTCGTGGGAGGCCAGAGCTGTGGAAAGGGCACAGGAAGAGGCGGGAGAAGATGGGCCTGGCCCCGCCCACAGGCACGGCACGGGGGCGCCTGCTCCCATTTTCACCAGCCAAGACGATCCATCTTCAACTTCTCCCCGCCAGTGACAGAGCATTTCCTCCCGCATGTACAGAATTATTACAACTCTGGAAATAACCCAAATGTCTATCACCAAGGCAAAACCGTGAGTGTGAGGGGAGAAAAAGAAAAGGAAAAGAAAAAGGCAAAAAATAAAAAACCACAGCCGGGCGCCGGTGGCTCACGCCTGTCAATCCTAGTTACTCAGGAGGCTGAGATCTGAGGCTCGTGGTTCAAAGCCAGCCTGGGCAGGAAAGTCCCTGTGAGACTCTTAATGCCAATGAACTACTCCAAAATCAAACAACCTAAGTTACTGAAAAAGGGTAGGAGAAAGGCACTTGCTAATATGTGTGGATAGGTGGAATTATGAAAGATCTAGGAAAAGCTGAGCCTCAACTTCTGGCAAGAAAGGCATTTGAGAAAGATCCCATTTCATTCTGAGGATTGAGTAGCATTAGTGTGTGTGTGTGTGTCTGTGTGTGTGTCTGTGTCTGTGTGTCTGTGTGCACCAGTCCTGGGGTTTGAACTCAGGGCCTGGGCACTGTCCCTGAGCTGCTTTTGCTCAAGGCTAGCACTCTACCCCTTGAGCCACAGCGCCACTTCTGGCTTTTTCCTGTGTATGTGGTACTGAGGAATCGAACCCAGGGCTTCATGCATGCAAGGAAAGCACTTTACCACTAGGCCACATTCCCAGCCCAACCTCTGAACTTCTTTTGCTCAAGGTTAGCACTCAACCACTTGAGCCACAGCACCACTTCTGGCTTCTTTTCCATGTTTAGTCAAGATAAAAGGGTCTCAAGAGACTTTCCTACCCTAAGATCTCCGTCTCTGGAGTAACTAGGATGGCAGGTGTGAGCCACCAGTGCCCAGAAAGTAGCCATTACTTTTAAGACAAACTGGCTATCAGTTCTATTGTATGGGGCTTAAACACCGTCTCCCTTAGTTTTTTCATTCAAGGCTAGTTTTTTTTTTTTTTACCACTTGAGCTACATTTCCAATTTCGGGGTGGGGGGGTGTGTGTGTTTTTCTGGTTCATTGGAGATAGTCTCACAAACTTTCCTCCCCTAGGCTGGCTTTGAACCTCAATCCTCATGTCCCAAGCCTCCAGTATAGCTAGGATAATAGGTGTGAGCTACAGGCGCCCTGAGGCTTTCAGTGTTAAAAGGGAGCTCATCAGTGGGAAGAACTGCATCATCTGTGATCGATTTGCTCTCCCCTTTGGCAAAGAGTGACCCACACTTCCCCCTCCATCCTGAAGCAGCTCATCTCCCTTCCAGAATGAATGGGGGAGGACGCAGGAACTGGGCCTTACTCAGCGCCCTGTCCACAAAGCCCTGCACGGGGCCTGGTACGGCGTGGACCGTCGCAAATGCTTATGAATGAATGAACGCACGGAACAATGACTGGACAAAGCCATGAATGGGCCAGGAATCCATGAATCAGCCTCTGATAAGTGTGAAGTAACGGGAATTGAACACCAGGCTGATTGACCGAAGATCGGCCCAGCGCTGCCGGATCTCAGCGGGGGAAAAAGCCCGAACTCTCCCGTGGGCCTTGAGGGATGCTGAGAAAAGCGGAGGAACCTTCTACCATGCCTTTCTAGAATCTTCCAGGGAAACCACAGAGCGAAAGCAACATGGAAAATGCCGGCCTGCGGGTTTAAATCCTGCTCTCCTTGAATCTTTCCTCAAACACTCATCTGTCAGAGGGGTGGGGACAGAGAACATTCCAGGCTCCAGCACAATCCCTCCCTGCCTCTTTGTGGCTCTTGCTGAGTCTCCTAAGGAGAGGAAAAATATTTCTAGAATCCGGTTGGATAAATCTGGGAAAAACCTGGAGCCTCAGGGCTAAAAAGCCTGGGGAAGACTTCAACACACCTTGTTCAATACCATAGACCGAAAACATAGACCCCAGACCTCATTCCTCAAGGGTCTCTTGCTCAGGGGTCCGGGTGGGGCTCAGCACCCTTATTTTAAATCAGGAGTCCAAAGACTCCCCTTGACATAATGAAAGAATGAATGTCTTACCCAAATCACACTTCTACACTATGTTTATTAGAATCTGTACAGGCCGGGTACTGGTGGCTCACGCCTGTCTGTCATCCTAGCTACGCAGGAGGCTGAGATCTGAGGATCACAATTGGAAGCCAGCCCAGACAGAAGAGTGTGTGAGACTCTTATCTCCAGTGAATCACCCCCAGAAAGCCAGAAGTGGGATTCCATTGGTTGAGTGCTAGCCTTGAGCACAGAGCTCAGGGACAGTGCCTAGAACCTGAGTTCAAGCCCCAGGACTGGCACAAGTGCATGAGTGCGTGCACGTGCACACACACACACAACACACACACACACACACACAGAGGCTGCCTTTTACTTTTTTTTTTGTCGGTCATGGGAATTGAACTCTGGGCCTGGGCGCTGTCCCTGAGCTCTTCAGCTCAAGGCGAGCGCTCTACCACTTGAGCCACAGCGCCACTTCTGGCTTTTTCTGTGTGTGTGGTTCTGAGGAATCGAACCCAGGGCTTCATGCATGCTAGACCAGCACTGTACCACTGAGCCACCTTCCCAGCCCAAGTAGCTGCCTTCTATGAAGCTCTGATATAATGCCCAGACCACTTTCTTCCTCCCATATGGCAGGGATTAAGTACATTCTCCTCCCCTCCCCCTGTGCCTCCTCTGGGCAGATTCCAGGGGGAAAACACCGCCTGGGGCTGGGGTACTTACGGTTAGAGCTGAGTCTGTCTGCACCCCCGAGAGCATTGAACGCACCATGGACATTCTGCACCTGTGGAGAGGAACGGTGAGGGAGGGAATGGGGGGGGGTGGTACCTCCAGGCCAGGCCCTGCTGTGAGGGACTGGCCAGGTGCCCCCCACCCTGGGGATCCCTTCCTCAAGGGTGACACAGGGGTCCAGAGGGGTTTAGCTCATAGAAAAGCTGCACAGAAAAGCGGAGAGCCTGGGGCTCACGCCTGTCACCCTAGCTATTCAGGAGGCTGAGAACTGAGGATCGCGGTTCAAGGCCAGCTCAGTGAGACTCTCATCTCCCATGAGCCACCAGGGAACCAGAAAGCGCTGTGGCTCAAAATGGTAGAGCGCTGGCCTTGAGTGAGAAAGCTCAGAGACAGTGCCCAGGCCCCGAGTTCAAGCCCCACCACCAACAGCAAAATAAATAAATAAAGAAGGGGAAAATGTGCAGCTCCGGAGCCGGCACAGGTGAGGCAGGCAGTGGGCAGGACCCGGCCTGCTGGCTTGGGTGCTGTCCCTGAGCCTTTTCACTCCAGGCTAATACTCTACTGCTCGAGCTACTGCTCCACTTCCGGTTGTCTGGTGGTTCACCGGAGGTAAAGAGTCTCGTGGACTTTCCTGAACTGCAGATCTCAGCCTCCTGAGTAGCCGGGATTACAGGGTTGAGCCACGGCTCCTGGTATCACCTGGTTTGTCACACAAAATCCCCTTAGGAGGCTGCCTGGGATTCATTCTCCTGGCCTCCAACCCAAGGAGTCTCAAAGCCAGCCTGGAAGGGAAAGTTCGAGAGACTCTTATCTCCAATCACCCAGCAGAAAAGCCAGAAGTGGCGCACTGTGAGCTACATAACCTTCCATATATTAACAACCGCCTAGACTCTGGCAGGCGCTCAGAGCCACGGAGGAGCCGTGGAAGGCAGAGGTTTGGCTCTGGAGCCATAAACACCCGGCCCCCAAGATGGATTCGGGTGATGAAGCAGAGCCTCCGCCGGGCGGCCCTCCCCAGGCCCCCCCCTCACCTGCAGCGTGTCCCCAAAGGAGAGCTTGTGGATGGCGTGGGTCATGTCTGGGTTCTGCGGCTGGGCGGTGGCGCTGTGTGTGGACACGTGGAAGTTGCCGGGGACCTGGGAAAGGAAGGTGGGTGTTGTTAGGAAGGGGATGGACTGCAGGTACTGCGTGATCCAGGCACGCAGCAGACACCGGGGTCAGAGAGAGAGAGAGAGAGAGAAAGACCCTCTCCCTCCTCCCCCTCCTTTCCTTTCCCCCCTCCTTCCCTTCCCTTCTTCTCTCCTCTTCCTCCCCTTCCCCTCCTTCTCTCTTCCTACTCCCCCCTCCTTTTCTTCTCCCCCTCTCCCCCTCCCTCTTCCTCCTTCCTGTCCTCTTCCCCTTCCTCCCCCCCCCTTCTCCATCCCAGAAGCCCCATGGGTAGCACAGGCGCCTCCCCCGCTTCCATCCCCATCCTGGGGTGCAGGATCTCGGGGGCCCGTGTGAACCCCTAACTCACTTTTTCCTGTCCCAGCCCAGGGCAGCAGCCATGGTTTCACCCCCATCCCCAACCTGGCCGCAGCTCAGCGCCGACCCCCCCCAAGGCCTGGACCCCCGTGTGGATTAGGGTCTGCCCCCCAGTTCCCACGCTGGGCTGGGGCCTCCCCCGAGGGGGGGCCCCCACTCCCCATGCTGCCCTCGGGAGGGATTCCCGTGGTCAGTTGTGTTAGGAGGACTTCCAGCCACGCGATGCCACCTGAGCTAAGGAAGCCTCCTGTCTTCCTGCGGTGTCCCGCCTCGAGTATTTCATTACAGCAAGGGAGAAAATGAAGCCACTGGCCCCGCCCTCCCTGCCCCGCCCCTCCCGCTCTCTCCTCCCAACTAGAGCTGGCGCAAAATGCCCCCTGCAGAACAAGAGGCCTGCCTCAGTGGGCCCTCCGTGCCTGTCCCGGCCTCCTGAACCCCCGCCCCCCACGGCTTTCCAGCCTTCCCCCTTACAGCTGCGTTTGCCTGTCCTCCCAGAGCCCTAACCTCAACATCGGTCTCAAACCAAGCAGCAACAGAAAAAGCAATTGGCTGTCATCCCCCCAACCCGCCAGCTGCTGGGCACGGCCCACCCATTTCCGCTCAGGAGTTTCCTCGGCTTCCTGCTGCTAGAAAGGAAACTGCAGGCCGGGGGGTTTTGTCTGCTGTGTCCCCAGATACGTTCTCTAGCCACCCCGAGTCATAGCAGGTGCCCCGTTAAGGGAGGAAGGAGCAAGACCTGTCATCTTTTAGCCCTTAATACCAGACATGGTGCCAGGTTTAGAGAAAGAACACAGACATGAGCCTTAACCCTGGTTAAGGACCCCATGTGTGACACAGACTGAGGACTGAGAGACCGGGGGATCTGCCCTAGTCTGGGATCTGCACTAGGAAGGCTGGGAAAGGTACCTGAGTAAGAAGGAACAGCATGTCTTCAGAACTAACTACATGGCTGGGAAGGTGGCTCAGTGGTAGAGCGCTCGCCTTGTATGCATGAGACTCCGGGTTCGATTCCTCAGCACCACACACACAGAAAAAGCCGGAAGTGGCGCTGTGGCTCAAGTGGTAGAGTGCTAGCTTTGAGCAAAAGAAGCTCGGGGACAGCGTCCAGGCTCTGAGTTCAAGCCTCAGGACTGGCAAAAAGAAAAAAAAAAACTATTCACAAGAGTTTATACTTGTAGCTCATGCTAGCTACTCTGGAGGCTGCTGAGACCTGAGGATCAAGGTTCGAAGCCAGGCTGGGCAAGAAATGTCTGCGTGAGACTCTTACCAACAATCACTGAAAAAGTGGTAGAGCACTAGCCTTCAGCAAAAGTAGTTCAACCCTCCAGCACCTGAACAAAACAAACAAACAAAACCAAACAACAACAAAAATCCCAAGGCCATCCATGTGGTCCTTACCTTGTCAGAATTTTAGAATTTTCCTATGCAGTGATCAGGCATGGGTGGGACTTGGGTTGGGGACCCCGGCCACCTGCTTCCATCCACGATAAAAGTGAATGAAGCCAGGCGCTGGTGGCTCACGCCTGTCATTCTAGCTACTCAGGAGGCTGAGATCTGAGGATCGCAGTTCAAAGCCAGCCTGGGCAGGAAAGTCCGTGAGACTCTGATCTCCAATAAACCACCAGAAAACTGGAAGTGGTGCTGTGGCTCAAGGGGTAGAGCGCTCACCTTGAGCTGAAGAGCTGAGGGGCAGCGCCCAGGCCCGGAGTTCAAACCCCATGACTGACAAAAAGGAAAGTAAAGGAAGAGCAAGATCTGTCTTGAGCACCTGCCCCCAAGCCCCGCCCCCAGGGGCCAGGACTCATCCGCATGCATGCTCATTGGCTGGCTGCCTGCCTCCCTCCCTCGTTCCCTGGGCCAGAAGAGTCCGTGCAGGTGGCTGAGTCATGTCGGCACATACTGTGTGCAGAAGAAAGGAAAAAAAAAAGGACGACGCTTTTAGAGCCTGTGACGTAGGCATCTACGTCAGTGCCTCTGATGGATTTAAGAAACACACTGCTGGGGCCAGCTCCCCCCACACCCCGCACCCCATCCCCGGAGGGTGAGGTCTCCTCCCCGCTGGATACAGCCGGAGGCGAGAACGCCCATGTGGCTGTGGGCTGATGGGGGTGATGGCCATCCGGGCTGTCAGCAGCCATCGTGACTGGAGTCCGCACGGCTCCCCTTCACCCCCAAAGAAGGAGGGAGAGTGGGTGTGGACAGAAGGTGTCTGGGGCCACAGTGGTTCAATGACACTTGAAAACCATGTTTAAAAGAAGTAGATGCACGGCTGGGAAGGTGGCTCAGTGGTAGAGTGCTTGCCTAGCATGCATGAGGCCCTGGGTTCGATTCTTCAGTACCGCATACACAGAGAAAGCCTGAAGTGGCGCTGTGGCTCAAGGGGTAGAGGGCTAGATGAGCAAAAGAAGCTCAAGGACAGTGTCCAGGCTCTGAGGTCAAGCCCCAGAACTGGCAAAAAAAAACAAAAAGAAGTAGATGCCACCTCTGCCACTCTGCTGCACTGCTACTCAGGAGGCTGAGATTGAGAATCACAGTTCAAAGCCAGCCCAGGCAGGAAAGTCTTGTGAGACTCTTATCTCCAATGAGCCACCAAAGAGCCAGAAATGGTGTTGTGGCTCGAAGGGATAGATCATCAAAAAAGCCAGAAGTGGAGTTGTGGCTCAAGTGGTAGGTAAAGCACTAGCCTTGAGCACAAAAGCTCAGAGACACCGCACAGACCCCGAGTTCAAGCCCCAGCACAGAAAAAGAAAAAAAAAAAAAAAAGAGAATCAGATGCAGGGTTGAGCACCTGTGGCTCCTGCCTGTAATCGTAGCTACTCAGGAGGCTGAGTTCTGACGATCATTGTTCAAAGCCAGCCCAAGCAGGAAAGTCTGTGAGACTCTAATCTCCAATGAACTACCAAAAAGCTGGAAGTAGAGTGGTTCACATTAGCCTTGAGCAGAAAAGGTTAGGGACAGTGCCCAGGCCCTGAGTTCAAGCCCCAGGCCACACACACACACACACACACACACACACACACACACACACACACACCTGAACACGATTCTTTAGCAATGCATCAAATAATAAAGCCTGAGTTCAAGCCCAAGGCTACACACACACACACACACACACACACACACACACACACACACACCTGAACACGATTCTTTAGCAATGCATCAAATAATAAAGCCTAGGGGAGGTGAAATGCTTTGCTGCGCTTACACAGGAAGGATGAGCGTACAATGTCTTTGCAAGTGTTTTGCAACCTTTTGAATAATATATAAATCCAGCAATTTCTCCTGATGGAAAAAAAACCTCGGCTTACACTATTCCTGCTCAATGTCTACTGCAGAAGGAAATGCAAAGCAGACTTTGAGCTTAGAAAGAAAAGAGAGAGAGAAAGACAGACAGACAGACAGACAGACATAATTCTTGCCCCTTGTCCAAGTTCCCGGATCCCTGAAGGAGTTCAGGGGGTGTCTGTCAATCAGCCTCACGTTGTTTGGGGGTGGCGGGGGACCCCAGGACTGCGATGAAGCTCCCAGCCTCTGTCAGCTCGCTGAACACCGCTGCTTCTCCAGTGGATCAGAAACTCTGGGAGGCCTTGTTCTACTAGGGCTCAGGAGGCCGGAAGTGGGGGCGGAAGTGGGGGCCCTGAGGCCCTCCCCCTCATGTCTCCTGCCCTCCCCGCTCCTCCACTGGCGCCCACATGGACGCCCGCAGCTCCACAAAATCGCCTCTATCTTCTACTTAACACCCCTAATGAGAACCCTCAATGAACCCCAGGACAACCATCTGATGGCTGCCACCTGCTTCCCCACAACGTGAAGACACCCGGATGTCACCGCAAAAATGGCTTCCCCCAGTTAACGGCTGTGCTCATCCGCCACATCCAACTCGTGGCCAGGCCCTGCCGACGCTCCCTCCATCACTCCAGTCCCCACCAGTTACCCAGAATGCCTTTCTTTTCCTTTCCCTTCTCTGCCTTTCTTTCTTTCCTTCCTTCCTCCCTTTATTTTCTATTCCAACCCTGGGGCTTGAACTCAGGGCCTGGCGTTCTACCACTTGAGCCACAACCCCACTTCTAGCCTTTTGCTGGTCATTTATTTATTTTGGTCCAGTCATGGGGTTGAACTCGGCCTGGGCGCTGTCCCTCAGCTCTTCAGCTCAAGGCTAACGCTCTACCATTTGAGCCACAGTGCCACTTCTGGCTTTTTTCATTTTTGCTTATGTGGTGCTGAGGAATCGAACCCAGGGCCTCAGGCATGCAAGGCAAGCGCTCTACCACTGAGCCACCTTCCCAGCCCCCTGCTGGTCATTTAGAGATAAGAGTCTCATGGACTTTTCTGCCTGGGCTGGCTTCAAACCTTGATCCTCAGTTTTCAGCCTCTTGTTTTGTTGGTGGTGGTGGGGCTTGAACTCAGGGCCGGGCACTGTCCCTGAGCTTCTTTTGCTCAAGACTTAGCACTCTACCACTTGAGCCACAGCGCCACTTCCAGCTTTTTCTGCTTATGTGGTGTTGAGGAATCGAACCCAGGGCCTCATGCATGCCAGGCAAGCACTCTACCACTGAGCCACCTTCCCAGCCCCTCTTGCAGCTGGGCTTATAGGCAAATGCCACCGGCTCCAAGTGGGACTTGTGATGGTTTAACTTTAGGTCCGATGTGTTTAGATTGTACGTGCACACGCACCACCTGTCTCTAAGGTAGACTTGGCCAGGGGATTGGTTATTTCTGCTCACGTGTCAAGGGCTGGGGGAAGGAGGGGAGGAGCCATGAATGACCAGTGATCCTGGGACTAGGAAGTGGAGACACAGGATGTCGGGGCTGTGTGACCTTGGGGGAGGTACTTAACCTCTCTGGGCCCCAGCTTCCAGTGGGAAGCTTCATGTGTCCAGAGCTGAGCAGAATGCAGGCACGTGCTGCTCAGGGCCCAGCCCCAGTGCCCTGGCCATTCATGCCCACCCCTGGCGGGAAAATCAGCCAATAACAGATGGGGTCCTTTGGAGCTGATGTCCCCCCTCCTCGCACCTCCCCTGCTTTGCCCCCCCCACTACAGCAACTCACCCCTCTGAAATGCCCTCAGCATGCACACTGCCACCACCCATCAACAGAGCTCTGCGGGTGGGTGCCAGTGGCGCACGCCTATCCTCCAAAGAAACTCAGGAGGCTGAGGTCTGAGGATCCTGGTTCAAAGCCAGCCAGGGTAGAAATCTCCGTGAGACTCATTCTCTCCAATGAGCCAGCAGAGAAGGTGGAAGTGGAGGTGTGGCTCAAGTGGTAGAGCGCTAGCTTTGATCGAGAAAGCTCAGGGAAGAGTGTGAGGTCTTGAGTGTCGCCTCAGGAGCGACACAAAAAGGAATGAATGAATGAGTGAAAATACAAAGCTGCCGGGCGCTGGTGGCTCACGCCTGTCATCCTAGCTACTCAGGAGGCTGAGATCTGAGGATCGCGGTTCAAAGCCAGCCCGGGCAGGAGAGACCGTGAGACTCCTATCTCCAATAAACCACCAGAAAACCGGAAGTGGCGCTGTAGCTCAAGTGGTAGAGCGCTCGCCTTGAGCTGAAGAGCTGAGGGACAGCGCCCAGGCCCAGAGTTCAAGCCCCACGGCCGACAAAAAGAAAATACAAAGCTGTACCATCTGCTGACCACCCTGCAACTAGCACCCCTCTGAATGTGAGAATCTCAGATGAATGAATGAATGAATGAGTGTGTAGTAGCTCACTGAATCCCCACTCCACATCAAAGAAGGGAAGCCTTGGCTCAAGGGACTTGGGACACATTCCTGGGCCAGCAAGAGAGGAGCTTAGCACCCAGGCTCCCCCTCAGCATGGGGAGAAGATCAGCCCCGGTGCACCAACTGTGACACCCCCAGAAGCCGGAGTCTCAGGGGAAGAGCCAGGGCTGGACTCTGCCCCCTGCTGGCCGCCAGGGTGGGAGTCAGGGGTCAAGGGCACAGGTCCATCACCTGGGGATGGGCGGGCGGGAGGGAGGGCAGAAGGGGGGGGGCGCCATACCTTGTTGATGCTGAACTGGCCCTCGAAGCGGCAGCCCGCCCCGTTGTTCAGCGGGATCTTCATGGAGTTGTCGATGTGGCCCACCTCGTGCCGGCCCATCTCATCCTGGATGTCCAACCCGACCACTGTGGATGCCAACGGAGCGGCATGAGGCCCGGCCCTGGCGTGCCAAGATGCCACGCCCACACCCAGCAGCATAGGATGGAAAGGAAGTCAGCCAGCAGAAGAGAGCCAAACACCCCCCCACACACACACACACAAATATCCCCATTCACCAGGAAAGCCCTGCCCATGGCCGGACAGAGAAAGCAGAGGTTCCAGGGCCTGGGGGGTCCTCGGGTATCTGAGTCCCGATCTGCAGTTAACCAGCTGAGAGGACTTCTTAACACCCCCCCCACCTCAGTATAGCTCTCTGTGAAATGGGAATGATCAAAATGCAACATGCCAGCTGGCTGCTTGTCATCCGAGCCACTCAGGAGGCTGAGATCTGAGGATCGTGGTTCGAAGCCAGCTTGGGCAGGAAAATCTATGAGGCTCTTATCGCCAATGAACTGCCAAAAACTGGAAATAGTGCTGTTGTGGCTCAAGTGGTAGAGCACTAGCCTTGAGCCAAAAAAAGCTCAGGGACAGCATCAGAGGCCCTGAGTTCAAGCCCCACAACCAACAAAAATAAATACAAAGCCCCAGCCAGGCCCACTAATAGCTCATGCCTATAATCCTAGCTAATCAGGAGGTTGAGATCTGAGAATCGAGGTTCAAAGGCAGCCCAGGCAGAAAAATCTCTGAGACTCTGATCTCCAATTAACCACCAGGAAACTGGAAGTGGCGCTGTGGCTCAAAGTGGCAGAGCACTAGCTCTGAGCAAAAAGAGCTCAGGGACGGAGCCCAGCCCCGAGTTCAAGCCCCACAGCAGAGAGAAACCAAAAACCCACAAGTGGAGCTGTGGTTCAAGTGACAGAAGACCAGCTTTGAGAAAAAAAAGCTAAGGGACAACACCCAAGCTTAGAGTTCAAGTCCCAGAACTGGCCAAAAACAAGAAAATAAAAATGAAAAAAAAGTATGGATGAAATGAAAGAGAGTATGGATGTAGTAGCGAAGAGATCTAGAAAATGTTTAGAACAGAGATTGATGAACAGTAAGTAAAAAGAATAAACAGTGAATCTTGAACTCTCAAGCTGGGGGGGGGGGGTGGGGGGAGACAGCTTCATCATTCATTCATTCATCATTCATTCATTCATTCACACCTTCCTTTCCCCAAAGCCTCTTTCTCCCAAGGCCAGGGAAGGAGACACACTCTGAAGAGACCGGCCACTGGCTGCCTCCTCCGGGGACCTCTGTGCGTTCTCTAGGTTCCCATCTGCATACCTCATGGGATAAGACAGCCTTGGGTCCTGGTCCTGACTCTCTGGGCATCTGTTATGGCAGTGTAAAATGGGCAGGTCGGTCCTGCTGCAGGGCTTCAGATGGCCCAAGAGGCAGGCCAGGGCAAGATCTTGGATCCTGTAAACTACAGAAATGCACAGAATTCCCTGGCAGGAGCGGCCGAAAGGAGGGTATGACGCAGAGTGCAAACAGCTGGAAATGACTGGAAAGAGAACCCGCCATACAAGGCATTGGGGCCCAGCCGGTGGAGAAGAGCATGGGCCATCCAGATGCTGCAGATGACGCTCCCAGGGTCTGTATGCCTCCCAAGAATACAGGGGGCCTCCAGCCGGGCTCTGTGGCTCACGCCTGTAACACCAGCTGCTCAGAAGGCTGAGCTCTAAGGATCCTGGTTCAAAGCCAGCCCAGACAGGAAGCTCTGTGAAGATCTTCACTGAACCACCAAAAGAAAACCTCAGAAAGTGGAGCCGTGGCTCAAGTGGTAGAGTGCCAGCCTTGAGTGAAAAAAGCCAAGCAAGAAAGGAACACAAGGCCCTGAGGAGAGGAAGGAGGAGGGAGGGGGGAAAAGGAAGAGGAGGGGGAGGAAGAAGGGGAGGGGAGGAGGGGAAGGAAGAAGGGCAGGGGAGGAGGGGGAGGAGGCGGCCCCATGATGCTGGGCTCTAGGATGGATGGGCAGGTGGCTGTCTTGAGGGAGAGCAGTTCACCGTGGGTCACTGCCTGGAGCCAGCATGAAGCGTGGTACCATTTCCGCCCTTCCCCACTCCGGGGTGTCTGTCGGGTGTGACTAAGACTTTCCCTACGCCACAGCCACAGCCGATTCCTGCAGGAGAAGCAGCCAGAGGAATTTTTTTTTTCCAAAAGGGAGGGGAAAAAAAAAAACAAAACAACAACCTCAAAAAATATTCAAACTAAATAAACCTGACATGATTTCGACATCTCTGGCTTGAATCCTGCTGTAGATGCAAAGCTGTGATGTCATGCTCACCCAAAGCAGTAACAACGGGCCGGCACGGCTAGAGGCTGACCCAATGTTCTTGTCCTGCCCTGGCCTTTTTCACAGGAAAGAGAGGTATGGGCTGGGAGGGGCAGGGTGGGGGGGAGGAGGGGGGCAGCACCAGCCCCTTCCCTTCCAGAGAACGCCAGCTCATTCACCAGCAAGCCTGGAGATCATCGCATCACTCTCCTGGAAATCACTGCTGCCAGATCCCACTGAGCCCATTGTGCAGATGGGGAAACTGAGGCAGCCAAGGCCTCGTTTTCATTTTGCCCAGGCCAGGTGGCTCATGCCTAGAATCCCAGCTACGCTGGAGGCTGAGATCTGAGGATGACAGGTTTAGAGTCTACCCAGGCAGGGAAGTCTGGGATATTCTTACCTCCATTGAACCACTAAAAAGCCCGAAGTGGAGGTATAGCGTAAGTGGTAGAGTACTAACCTTGATTCAAACAGTTCAAGCCCCAGTACTAGCATTAACACACACACACACACACAACACAAAACACAAAACAGGCCTGGGAAGGTGGCTCAGTGGTGGAGCGCTTGCCTAGCATGCATGAAACCCTGGGTTCTATTCCTCAGTACCACAGACACAGAAAAAGCTGGAAGTGGCACTGTGGCTCAAGTGGTAGAGCATTAGCCTTGAGCTGAAGAGCTCAGGGACAGTGCCGAGGCCCAGAGTTCAAGCCCCAGGACTTGGGGGGGGGGGGCTTGGGGGGGAGAGCAGGGGTTGGAAGTGTGACTCAGTTGGTACAGCACTAGACAATGAGTGAAAGCAGCAAGCAGGTACTGAGTTCGAGTCCCAGTCTTGGAATGAAAAAACAAACATGGAAAGCGAGCAGACAAGCATGCAAAGGGGCATCATGGGGTGAGCACTGTTGGCAGCTGGCGTTATCTGCACAGTTCATCTTGGATCGCTTGCCACGGGAGGCGTGGAGTCTTGCTGTTTGTGATACTCACATTCGCAGTGCAAATTGGGTAAACTGATGTTCAGGCTGACATCAATTTTCCCTCCGCTGTTCTTATCTGGGTCATCAACATACAGCTCGTTCACCCTGGGGGACAGACAGAAGCCTTTATGAAGATAGAGGCACCGATCTTGGGGACACCAGACACCCGCCCCCCAAGCACAGGCCCCTGAGAGGCCCGGATCTCAGCCGATCCTGAGAGGAGCAGATAGGGGAAAGTATCTCTTTTGAGGTCAGACCGGTTCAAGTTCAAATCCTGGATCTGATACGCTCTAGGGTCACTTTCTGAGAACTCTGCATTGATGGGGAGGAGAAATACCTCACTCATTACTAATGGAGAGGGGGGGCGTGTTGAATATTAAAATAAGAAATGGAGCCAGGCCCCAGTAATTCAGGGATAGCTCCCAACCCTTCAGAGCAAGGGGGGGCGGGGGGAAGAATGACAATACCACTAGGGTTCAGGGCCTAGCGCCACAGACACACACATCTTGCCATGTCTCCACCCATCTGAAAAGGCAGGAAGTCAAAGACCTAGGGTAGCTTCTGGTTGGCAACACTACCAGACGACTGTATGAGCATCTGGGAGCTGCTGTAACAAGTGAGCACAATGTTACTGGCGTAAAACAACCAAAATGAGTTTGAACCAGGCGCTGGTGGCTCACGCCTGTCATCCTAGCTACTCAGGAGGCTGAGATCTGAGGATCACTGTTCAAAGCCAGTCCAGGCAAGAAAGTCCCTGAGACTCTTATCTCCAGCGAACCACCAAAAAGCTGGAAGTCATGCACATACACAGAAAAAGCTGGAAGTGGCGCTGTGGCTCAAGTTGGTAGAGCGCAAGCCTTGAGAAAAAAGAGCTCAGGGACAGCACCCAGGCCCTGAGTTCAAACTCCAGGACTGGCGTGAAACAAGAAAAAGCAAGCACCAGGAAGGATCTTAAAGTGTTTAGTACATCTCTAGCCTGAATCACCAAGCTATTAATGTGGGGTTTGTCCTAATCCTCAGATGACAGAAATTGCTTTGGAGGCAAAGACTCTCTGCTATGATCGGCCAATGCTGTGTCAGATCTGAAGAGCAAAGTGACCAATACACAGCCTTCCTATAGCTCTCAATTCACACACATAAAAAGGGGCGGGGGGAGACCTAGGCAGAGATAGGGAATCAGACCATCCAAGGAGTCTCTCAGGGCTGTGGTTCAAGAGGTAGAGCATCAACCTTTGAGCAAAAAGTAAAGGAATGGTGCAAGGCCCTAAGTTCGAGTCTCAGGACCACCACCACACACAAAAATGATCTTATACTTGCCTAATGCTTTCCCTCTCTCTGACCTCCCGCCTTCCTGATGGAGGAATTCTCTTCAATAAATCACCAACAAGCTGTAAGTGGCACTGTGGCTTACAGTGGTAGAACGCTAGCCTGGAGCAAAAACAGCTCAGAGACAGAGCCCAGGCTCTGAGTTCAACGAACAAACCAGTGGATCTATGTTTAAAGAAAGTATCTTTTTTCAAAAACGTTTTTTGCCAGTCCTGGGGCTTGAACTCCTGAGCTTCTTTTGCTCAAGGCTAGCACTCTACCACTTGAGCCACAGCACCACTTCCAGCTTTTTCTTTTGCTAAATTTTTTGTGCATTATTTTTTTCTATCTTACAATGTCTACTTTTTTTTTCTTATTGTGAAAATACCGGACAGAGGGGTTACAATTACATGGACAAGATAATGAGTACATTTCTTATCAAGCATTGTTGAGGTCTCCTCCTTTGTTTCCCCTACCCATCCTCCCCCCACCCCACCCCCAAAGTTGTAAAGTTCGCTTTTTGATTTAATGTCTTGTACATCTCATTATTGCAATGAGTCCACATGTATCCCTATTTAAACCATTTGTTTTTTCCCTTCCCCTCCACAAATTATACCAACATCAAATACAGTGAAAGCAGGGGTTATACCGTGGGGGAGGGACATACAAAGCAACAAAAAAATCATCTTACAAATGTTAGAAACAATTGCATGAAAGCAAAAACATTTGAATATTTATCTTGGGGTTCATTTCACTTAACATCTGACCTTTTCTGCTTGTCTCAGACATATACTAGTTATTCCAAGTAAGGGAAACCATGGGACCTATGTTTCTTTGGGCCTGGCTTACTTCACTTCATATAATTTTTTCCAAGTCTTTCCATTTCCTAACAAATGGGGCAATGTCATTCTTTCTGATGGAGGCGTAGAATTCCATTGTGTATATATACCACATTTGCTTGATCCATTCATCTACTGAGGGGCATCTGGGTTGGTTCCATATCTTAGCTATGGTAAATAATGACTTCCAACTTTTTCTCTGTGTGTGGTACTGAGGAATCAAACCTAGGGCTTCATGACTTCTAGGCAAGCACTCCACATTCCCAGCTGAGAGTATCTTTATTCTTAAGATTACATAGTAGGGAATGGCTGAGCATTCTCAAATCTCCACTCGGGACTGCTCTGTGTGTGTGTGTGTGTGCGCGCGCGTGCGTGCGTGCTGGTCCTAGGGCTTGAACTCAGCACCTGAGCACCATCCCTGATCTTTTTCACTCAAGGCTAGAGCTCTACCACTTGAACCACAATTCTACTTCCAGCTTTTTACTGGTTCATTGGAGATAAGAGCCTATGGACTTTCCTGCCCGGGCTGGCTTTGAACTGTGATCCTCAGATCTCAGCCTCCTGAGTAGCTGGAATGACAGGTGTGAGCCACTGGTGCCCGACTTGTACTCCTATGTCTGCTTTTAGTCAACTTGCTGCTTTACGACACTTTACGACTCCTTAGCTTCTGAATACTTTACCTGGCTGAGCGATGTCCAGGCACCCCAAGAGGGTACCTGGGAGGGATACCTGCAATCTCAACAGTCTTACATGCCCCAGAACAGAGCAAACAGAGAGGCCCTGAGGAGGGAGAAGGGTCACAAGAGGTGAGGCTGAGGACAATGGCTTGCTGAGGGCCAGGTACAAGCCTCCTCCTTCACCGCAGCCTGACTTCTATGTGATGAGTAATGGGCTTACAGGGTGAGTCGCATCCTGGCCACCGCTGGCCTATCCCTGCCCAGAGAGTGACACTCTTCCTGCAGCTGCTCACCTTTCCTACCTGGCGCAGCTGCGCACGTCACGGGATGACGTCATCCCCTGGCAAGCCTGCCAGGTGACCTCAGTGCACAGCCAGGTGAACCCCAGGTGGGGCCTGGGATGAGCTCACACCCCACCCTGGGGCACAGGAGAACAAGATGGCCAGCTGCCCGGAGCTGAGGGGTCACCCGGAGGACCACAGTGCCAAGGGGGGCGGGGGGAGGGGCTGGATGGCAGAATGGGTCAAGCCAGCCCAGCAGCTCTGGGCAGGGGTTTGGTTATGTAACCCCAGGACTAGCTGCTTGCTCCGGGCTCCTTCCTGGAGGGCCAGGGCTGCGGGATGAATCAGGTTCCATCACCAGATGAGGTCAATTCGGCACTTTCCACATCCAAAGCAAATGTTCCGAGCCCCGCTGGGCCTTCTGCCAGTCCAGCCAGGCGCCGGCCTTGCCAAAACGCTCAACTGGCTTTCTTGGCTAGGGCTGGGCCGGTTCGGTTGTCAGAAATCAGCCCCGCTGGAAAGAAAATAAATGCTTTTTTTTTTTTTTTGGTAGCTTTGCTGTGGTTCTGGAATTCTCCATGACCTGGCAGCTCTTCTTGCCAGTGCAGCCTATGAGCAAGCCCACTGGGGTGTGGGCAGGCGGCTGGGACGAGTGGCTTCGCCTCTCTGAGCCTCAGTTTCCTCATCTGCACTGAAGGAGCTCTGTTTGAAAATAGGCCAAACAGTCTAATAGCAATGAAAGTAACAACAGGGTGACGGAGGAGTGAAGGACTGGGGACAGAGCAGAACCTTCGAGAGAATGTAGAATAGTATATGTTTTGTCCCCGGTAATGGCTCAATGGGTACAAATAGGTGATCATTCACTGGCTGGAGCCTTTCAGACCTGTGCACTTTGCAGAGTCCGAGTTATAAAAGGAAAGAGAGAAAATGAGGAGGGGAGGGGAAAGGCAAGCCAAAGAGGAAACAAGGTATGAATGCACCAGTAGTTCATGCCTGTGATCCTAGCTAACCAGGAGACTGACATCTGAAGATCTGGGTTCAAATCCAGCACAGGCAGGAAAGTCTGTGAGTCTCTTATCTCCAATGAACCACCAAAAAGCCTGAAATGGAGCTGTGGCTCAAGTGGTAGAGCACCAGCCTTGAGCCAGAAAAAAAAAAACAGTAAGGGGCAGAGCCCAGGCCCCAAGTTCAAATCCCACTACTGGACACACACACACACACACACACACACACCTCCCTTTATTGACTGAGTTCACACACACACACACACACACACACACACACACACACACACACACACACACACCTCCCTTTATAGACTGAGTTGAAACAGCCTGAGTTGGGAAACAGATGTTGAGGCTGTTGCTTGTGACATCTACTTAAACACATTCACCAAGATACTCTGGGGGAGC
>NW_012267245.1:1052322-1073884 GCF_000151885.1 Dipodomys ordii | reverse complement strand
AGAAAACCGGAAGTGGTGCTGTGGCTCAAGTGGTAGAGCGCTCGCCTTGAGCTGAAGAGCTGAGGGACAGCGTCCAGGCCCAGAGCTCAAGCCCCACATCCGACAAAAAAAAAAAAAAAAAAGAAATCCCAGGGAGTGAGGGGGGGGGCATGAGCTGGTGGAGAAGCTGGGGGGGGGGCGCATTCCAAATGGGGGAGGCCAGATGGAGCCCGTGGGGCCCTGTGTATGTGTGGGGACCGGGAGAGCTGGCCTTGTAGGGAAAGGAAGAGAGGGGCTGGGAAGCAGGGGTGGGTTGGGGTGGGGGGGACGGAGGCGGAATGTAGCTCAGGGCCTTGCGATTCTAGGCCAAGACATGAGGCTGATGACATCCATGGAAAACAATTTTATTTGCTTTTAGAAGAGCGCTTGAATAGTTCGGATTCCTGCCCAAAGTTGCTGACCTCCTTGCTTAGCCATTTGATTGAATGGAAACTTCCAGGCAGCACTGAGGGGAAGGGGTGGAGGCCGGCCAGCCAGCATCTGGAACCTAGAATTTAAATCTCCCAGCCAGGGAAAGTGCATCCATGCTGGGCGCCGGTGGCTCCGGCCTGTCATCCCAGCTCTTCAGGAGGCTGGGAGATCTGAGGATCACGGTTCGATGCCAGCCCGGGCAGGAAAGTCTGTGAGACTCTTTTGTCTCCAAGAGCCAGAAGTGGAGCTGTGGCTCAAGCAGCAGAGGGACAGTTCTGATTGAAAAGTTAAGGGACAGGGCGTAGGGTCTTGAGTTCAAGCCTCAATACCAGCGCGCATGCGTGTGCGCACACGTTATGTGAGCACACGGGCACCCAGTACTGCTCTGTCTCTGCTCCAAACCCCTTTCATGTTCTCAGCCATGGTCATCACCCTGCTCCTGACCAGAGCCTAGGCCCAAGACATGCCTCCATCCACAAGATCCTTGATGCTCTGGGCTGGGACATCATGACCCTCCCCCCCCCCCAGCCCTGGACCACGAGCAAGGCTCACAATAGGTAAGCTTGGCCAGGAGGGGACCTTCCTGCCCCTCCCTCAGTTAACCTATTGGGTCTCCCCTGTCTGGTCTTGCTATGGACACCTGGGAGGGGACATGGTACAAACAAGCTCTTACTGCTGGGGATCCCCCGGCCTGCCTGCCATCCAAACTGGGCTTGGTGTCTGACAGATCTGAGTTTGATGCCAGCTCGACTACTTGCTAACCTCATGAAATGTTAGCCGCTTGGTGCCTCAGTTTCCCCTGCTTTAAACAGGAGCCAACAGTAACACAGCAAGCTCAAGGGCTTCTGTGACAGTTGTGTGCGATGTAGTGAGGGCATGTTCATCTAGCACACAGTCCCTTATTTAAAAAAATAAATAACTACCAGCCACAGTGCCAGAGGCTCACGCCCGTCACCCAAGCTCCTCAGGAGCCTCAGATCTCAGGATCATGGTTAGAAGCCCAGCCTGGGCAGGAAGATCCATGAGACCCTTATCTCCAGTTAAAAAAGCAAAAGTTGGAGGTATGGCTCAAGAAGTAGAGGGCCAGCCTTGAGCAGAAAAGGCTACGGGTCAGGACCTGAGTTCAAGCTCCACTATTGGCGTGTGCACACACACTCATACACTCGCACACACACGCACACACACACAAATAATAATGATTAAAAGAAAAACACTGTGTGGAAAATGCCTTGAGGTGAAGTACGCTATAAATGATCATCGGTGGGGTTCATCTGTTCCATCAACTCATTATGATGCCACATCAGACTGATAATTAGTTAGAGCTGTCAGAGCCTGGGCTGTCAAGGCTAGAACATTCTGCGGCTACCTTTTTCTAAGAAGGGGGGGCGGGGGAACCTCCTTGGAAACAAGAGTTTCTGAATGTCCTGTGAGGCCTCTGTCCTGGGGTAATTACCAGCCTGTCCAAAGCCCAGGCTAAAACTCAGCTGCCCAAACAAACACCCCTTCTCCACAGGGCTAGGCCAGAAAAAGCATCTTATGTCACTGATTACCACAAACCGGGCTGCAGTGGTCACTCGGATCCAACCAGCAGCAGTGACTTCATTTCCTGGGGTTACATTCTCCTGGGAAAGGAGGGGGACGAGGGGGCTGGACGTCAGAGACCACCAGAGAGAGCTGGCCACACACAGAAAAAAAAAAAAATGGTTACCTTAGGTTTTCCCCAAACCTGCATGCTTTCCTGGGATCAGAGAAACATCTACAAATGTTAAAAGCCCCAAGGGATGATCCCCTTCCATCAAACTGAAAAACAACGTCAGCCCCTGCCAAATCCCATGGGCGATTCCTGGATCAGGGTTAGGAAGCCTCGGGAAGGATGGAGGAGGCAGGATCTCTGCATCTATGAAGATGCAGATGGACAGGAGATGGACAGGACCTACAACAAGCCTCTCCTCCATGATGAATGGTGGAGGTCCAGGGCTTAGCAAACCAAAAGCAGATGTTCAATTGGTGGTGCTAAGCTTTTCTGCCTCCTCATTCTTCCTCCCCTTCCTCTTCTGAGATGCTTCCAGACGGCACCCTCCCCAGAAGGCCGCGGGATTGAACCATCCCAGAAGGCCGCGGGATTGAACCATCCCAGGATGTCGCGGGATCGAACCATCCCAGGATGTCGCGGGATTGAACCATCCAGGAGGTCCTGGGAACCAGGAAAAGGAAGCTTGAGCTGGGCTGGAGAGTGTCAGGAACACGCTGTGCTGGGAGAAAGGAGGCAGCCCCATCCTGAGTGAGCAACACACACAGTACAGGGTTTGCCCTAGGGGCCCAGCCCAGGCATACAGCACCGTAGCACTGGCAGGCACTCAGAAGGTGCTCAAGCCCCAAGCTCTGACGTCAAAACCCAACCTCACAGCACCTGAGATGACTAATGCTTCCCTCAGGGTTATTAGTGGAAGGCCAGGGGAGCCAGTTCTTAACTCCCAGGGAGGGGACAAGGAAATGAGCATTCACCACGTACGTATTACACTGCAGGTACAGAGCAATCTGAGAGCATGCTTTTAAGTTGAATAGGAGAAAAACATAGGCAATGAATAACTGTGTGAGACAGAGACTGACAAATACTCAAGCCCAGCAGGCACTAGGTTAAGGACCTTTGGGCTAAATAATCCAGTGTTATTCCTGCAAAATATCACCAGGCACCCTTACTGTCTGGCTCCTCCTGTCTTCCCATGCTTGGCTTCTGTATTCAGAGCACTTATCACTCTCATGATTAATAGTCAGATCTCTCTGCAGGAAGGTTCCAGAATCCACAGATTCAACCCAACTCAGGCTGAAAATCCTGGGGGGATGTGGGGACAACGGGGAAACAGACTGATGGCTGCTGGTGGCTGTCATCCTGTCATCCCAGCTACTCAGGAGGCTGAGATCTGAAGATTATGGGCCAGCCAGCCTGAACAGGAAAGTCTGAGAGACTCTGATCTCCAATGAACCATCAAAAAGCCAGAGGTAGAGGCATGGCTCAAGTGGTACAGTGCCAGCCTTGAAGAAAAAAGTTAAGAGATAGTGCCCGGGCACTGAGTTCAAATCTCAGTACCAGCACATGCACACACACACACACACACACACACTCCTGAGTGTGAAAAGAAAATTTCAGTGCTGAACAGGAGAGGGAGTGGTTGGCTCCCCGTGGGGACTTTGCATATTGTATGCACAGCAAGGAAGCAACTTTGAAGTCTGAAGCCAGTGCCAAAGGCAGGAAGCTCCAGGGTCTGCTCGCCCACATCCCAGGGGCAGTGTGGAGGCCAGGCTGACCAGATGCCAATGGCATTCCGTGTCTCACATAGCTACAGAAATGATAACGCTAGCAACCGGAAGCCCACATCAACTCCCCCACCCTCCCTGGTGGACCTGAAACATGGAGAGACGCTTGTGGAGGGCACCCACTCAGAGGACGCTGATCCGGCCTCTGGCAATTCCAGATCACAGAGATGATTAAGAGGGGAAAAAGTCCACTGGCCAAACACAGAGATGAACAAGGGATTTCCATCCATCCACGGATCTACCCTCCTACCCCACCCCACCCCCGAAAAACAGAACCCAAGCATCTTCTTTTGCTTTGACAAACCACATTCAATTTGGCTTAATTGTGTGTATGTGTTTGTGTGTGTGTTGTATGTGTGTGTGTGTGTGTATGTGTGTGTGTGTTGGTACTGGGGATTGAATTCATGGCCTGGGTATTGTTCCTGAGCTTTTTCCACTCAAGACTTGGTCTACTACCATTTGAGCCTAAGCTCCACTTCTGACCCTTATGGTAGTCAATTGGAGATAAAAGTCTCTCAGAGGTCTGGGAATGTGGCTTAGTGGTACAGTGTTTACCTAGCATGCATGAAGCCCTGGGTCCAACTCCTCAGTACCATATAATCAGAAAAAGCTAGAAGTGGTGCTGTGGCTCAAGTGGTAGAGTGCTCTCCTTGAGCTGAAGAGCTCAGGATCAGTGCCCAGGCCCAGATTCAAGCCCCATGACTGACAAAAAAAAAAAAAAAAACAAGAAAAAACCTGTTTCATTCATTGGCGACACTGGTGGTTCATGCCTGTTATGCTAGCTACTCAGAAGGCTGAGATAGAGCAGTAACCTTGAGCAAAAAAGCTCAAGGACAGCACCCAGGGCCCTGAGTTCAAGCCCTAGGATCAACTCTCTCTCTCTCTCTGTCTCTCTGTATCTCCCTCTCTCAAGTGGATGGACCAGGAAAAAATTATGTCAAGTGAATTAAGTCAGGCTTAGAGAGAAAGAGGGCACATGTTTTCTCTCATAGATGGAAGTTAGATCTACATTATAAACATAGATGAACGCATATCCAGGGCCCTATGCATATACTTACAGTTAGCTAAGGAGATGGGGGAGACGAATGGAGGGAGGAAGGGTGGGCAAATTCAGTCATAATATTCAATGTGCATAAGTGGAAATGGATGAGTCGCTTGAGGGCATGGGTGGGTTGGGGGAGATGGGGGGAGAAAGATGGCAGTGGTGACGATGATCGGGACACATTGGGGTCATAAACTAACATACTGACTGGAAATCTCTTTGGATAACTATTTAAAGGTGATTTTTGTGCTGCTTTGTGTTGCCAGTCCTGGATCTGAATTCAGGACTTGGGCGCTGTCCCTGAGCTTTTTGAGCTTGAGGTGCTATACTGCTTGAGCCACAGCACCACTTCCAGATTTTTGTTTCCCTTTGTGTGTGTGTGTGTGTGTGTGTGATTAACTGAAGATAAAGAGTCTTATGAAATTGCCTGCCCAGGCTGGCTTTTAACTGTGATCCTTTGATCTCAGCCTCCTGAGTAGCCAGGGTGACAGGCGTGAGACACAAAGGCCTAGTCTTAAAGATAATTAAAATATATACATACATAAGTATGTATGTATATTCACACACACACACACACACACACACACACACACATTCTTCCTCTAGGGAAAGGGGAGGAGAATGACTTACACTTCTGTCGTGATGAATCCCGTCAGTTCCGAGAGGAAGAGGAAGAGGATGAAGAGGCAGCAGCAGACGGAAACTACAAGGGAAGACACGGGGTCAGTGAGGCTTGGTGTCGTCCCCCCCCCACGCCCATGCTTCAGAACAAAGCTGCTTGGGGGACCTAGGACACAGGGTGGCAGGGACTTTCCTAGAGATCTTCATGCTAGGGGCTGGGGGCTCACGCCTGTCATTCTAGCTCCTGGGGAGGCTGAAATCGGAGGATCAAGGTTTGAAGCCAGCCCAGGCAGGAAAATCAGTGAGACTCTTTATCTCCAATCAACCAGCAAAAAGAGCTAGAAGTGGAGGGGGTGGGTCAAGTGGTAGGACACCAGCCTCCAGTGAAGAAGCTAAGGAACAGTGTCCAGGCCCTGAGTTCAAGGCCCAGGACTGGTACAAACCCAGTTAACAGTCCCCTGTGTGAGTCTGCCCCAAGGCCTCAACCACTGCCAGTCTCATGGGTTTCCCATGGGCGTATAAATATGCAGGTATGCATTAACATATGCAAATATATGCAAATAACAAGCAGCATTTCACATCAATACATTACATAACAAACTATATAATATTACATGTTAATACATATTTAGTTTTGTTTTTTTTTTGGGGGGGGTCCAGTTGTGGGCCTGAACTCTGGGCCTGGGCGCTGTCCCTCAGCTCTTGAGCTCAAGGCTAGCGCTCTACCACTTGAGCCACAGCGCCACTTCCGGCTTTTTTTTTCTGCTTCTGTGGTGCTGAGGAATCGAACCCAGGGTCTCATGCATGCAAGGCAAGCGCTCTACCACTGAGCCACCTTCCCAGCCCCTAGTTTTTAATACATTAATGTATTTTTTTTTTTTTTTTGTACAGGCACTGGGATTTGAAAACTCGGGACCTGAGCACCGTCCTTGAATTTTTTTTTGCTCTAAGACTAGTTGCTCTACCACTTGAGCCACAGCTCCACTTCTAGCTTTTTGCTGGTTCATTGGAGAGTAAGAGTCTCATGGAGCTGGGTGCCAGGGAATCGTGCCTTTCATCCTAGCTACTCAAAGAGGCTGAGATCTGAGGATCATGGTTTGAAGTCAGCCTGGGAAGGAAAATCTGTGGGAAGGAAAATCTGTGAGACTCCTATCTCCAATGAACACCAGAAAACCAGAATTGGCATTGTGGCTCCAAGTGGTAGAGCATTAGCCTTGAGAACAAACATCTCAGAGACAGTGCCCAGGCCCTGGGTTCAAGCTTCATGGAATTTCCTGCCCAGACTGGCTTTGAACTACAATCCTCGGAGCTCAGCCTCCTTGAGGAGCTGGGATTACATGCATGAGCCACCATGCCTGGCTGGATATAAAGGTTTTCAGTCCTTGTTTGGGCAAGGCTCTGAGGTTCTCAGACACGTGGAACCACAGGAATGAATACTGGTTAGAGCTGAGAGAGTTCTGAAGGTCACATTGCTGTGAGTGAAGGAGGCCCAACTCGAGCGGTGTGTGAGCTGCGGTCACCTTCCTCTGCCCTTCTGTTCTTCTTAGCATTGTAAGCCAGTGCCATGGTGGGTGCGGGTCAGGCCTGCTCTGCCTCGTTCTCAAGCACAAAGCTGAAGGTCAGTGGGTTCGGTGCCAGCACCTGGCCTGGCCCCAGGGCTCTGCTTGATCAACATTTCCTCCGTCCATGGCGGCTGGGGCTGTGGGCTTTCTCTCCCTCCATCCTCCGATCTCAGTCTGCTGAGTAGCCAGGATTCCAGGGCTGAGACATGGTAGCCAGCTTGCATGACAATTTTAGTGCCCCTGTGCTTTGGCTGTTAACGCACCACGCGGGGCCAGGGGTGAACTTGGCACTGTGATCACACATTGGCCCCCCAAGTATTTTGGCTCTGGGGCTCAGTGGCCCAGCACTTGCTTATTACGCATGATGTCTTCTTATGGGGTGCAATAAGCATCGGCATTCAATGCAGAAATCACCACTGTTCACGATGCCCTCCCTCCCTTTCTTTCCAGAATTCAGCTACCCAGGGGCACATGCAGGAAGCGAAGGGGGGGGGGGGGGGGGGGGGGGGGGGGGGGAGGGGATGTCAAAGGGTCGCTACTCACTAATGGCGCCGGTGTATGTTGGCTGTGTCAGGTCTTTGGGCACCTTCCTGTAGATGTCAAACCTGCGGTAGACAGACAAGAGCATGAGTGTGGTGGGCACAAAGCGCAGGCTATGGGGGTCAGGGAAGCAAAGTTCTTCTCCCAGGTCGCCCCTCCTCCCTAGGCCCCACCCACTGGCCTTCCAAGGGCCCCCATCTCCAGAAGTGCAGCTCTGGCTCAAGTGGTAGAGCGCCAGCCTTGAGTGAAAAAAGCTTTAGGCAAGGTGCCCAGGTTCTGAGTTCGAACCCCGGGATTGGCACGTGCGTGAGCGTGCACACTCACACACACAAAATGAATAAAAATAAAATGAAGGAATAGATGCTTAGAATCTGGTGCTAGCACAAATAAACAAACAAACAAATGGGAGATGCTGGGTAGAATCTCACTTAGCCTTTTTGGTTTTTGGTTGATCGTGGGGCTTGAACTTGGGGCCAGGGCATGGTCTCGGAGCTTTTGTGCTCAAGGCCAGTGCTCTACCATTTGAACCACTGTGTTACTTCTGCTTTTCTGGTGGTTCCTTGGGGATAAGAATGTCAGGGCAGGGACTTTCCTGCCCGGGCTTGGCTTGGAACCGTGATCCTCAGATCTTAGCCTCCTGGGTAGCTGGGATTACAGGCGTGAGCACTGGTACCTAGCACTCACTCACTTTTCAAATGAAGCTGCCCTGAAGCAAGCAGGAATCTCTTAGAAGACAGAGACCAGTTCAATTCACTCAGGCACCAGATAGAGACTAGTCATCTTGATGGACCAGGCTATGTTGCAGGTGGGGAAATAGAATCGATCTAGGCACACACACACCCTTCCCCTCCTTTTTGGTCCTTGGGAACAGGAGGTAACACTGATCGGGACTCCCCTCCTCCTGCCACAGACCCACGCTGGAGGCGAGGGGGAATTATGGGAGCATGGCAGAAAGATCCTGGCTTCGGAGCTGACCACAAGTCCGAGTGAGTCAGCAGTGAATGTCATTGAGAAACTGGGGCGCCAGGAGGCATGGGACCAATCAGGAAGTGAGCCTTGTCCCCTGGCTGAGTCACATTAGCCAGCCCCCCCCCCCCCCGTGGTGATGTCGATGGGGGAGAGGAAAGGGACGTGGCATGCAGGCCTACTATGCGCTGGAGCCTTTGAATGAGATGTTTAATTCCCCCCCCACCCCTCACCCCAGTCCTGGAAATTGATATCAAGGCCTAGTGGGTCCCCACCCCTTGAAGCACAGCTCCACTTCCGGCTTTTTGGTGGCTCACTGGAGCTAAGGATCTCATACACTTTTCTGCCCAGGCTGGCTTTGAACCATGATCCTTTAGATCTCAGCCTCCTGAGTGGTGAGGAGAACAGGTGTGGGCCCAAGGGCGCCCAGCTCTCACTGTCTTGAATAGAACCTGTGTTTGCAGGTGGGGAGGGAGATTAGTAGCTTATTAAACACACACACACACACACACACACACACACACACACACACACACGTACTTCTATACACCTGCCTCATTTACGCTCTGGGGACAAAGAGGGTCATGTGGGTGGAAGAGAGGTTAAAGAACTGGAACTAGCCGGACACCAGTGGCTCACGCCTGTCATCTTAGCTACTCAGGAGGCTGAGAGCTGAGGATCTCGGTTCAAATCCAACCCAGGCAGGAAAGCCCATGAGACTCTTGTCTCCAACGAACCACCAGAAAACCGGAAGTGGCGCTGTGGCTCAAGTGGTAGAGCGCTCGCCTTGAGCTGAGGAGCTGAGGGACAGCGCCCAGGCCCAGAGTTCAAGCCCCAGTACAAGGGATGGAAGGGAGGGAGGGAGGGAAAAGACAAAGAAAGAAAAAGAAGGCAGGAAAGAGGAAGGAAGGCAGGAACGAAGGAGAGACGGAAGGAGGGAAAGAGGGAGGGAAGGAGAGAAGGAGAGAAAGACACCCCCACAATTTAACCCCCCTTGGAGCCTCCCATCCTGACACTAAGTCTCCCCAGGAGTTTGAGGCATAGGATTCCGTCAACATAAAATGCTAGAAAGGGGACAGGCTGTGGGCACATGCCTTTATTCCCAGCTACTCAGAAACACAGGAGGATCACGGTTGGAGGCCAGCCTAGACAAAGAGTTACCAAGATCCCATCTTAAGCAAGCAGCTCCGATCGGGTGGCGCACACCTGGAGTTAGCATCTCAACTGAGTGAGAGGCTTACAATCTGAGCCTGCCCCTACCCCAAGTCCAAACAAGGAGACTCTACCTGAAAAATAACTAAAGCAAAGGGGGAGGGGGAGGGGCTAGGGGTCAGTTCCCCCTAGTGTCTTACTCTTTTATTATTATTGTTGTTGTTGTCTGTCATGGGCCTTGAACTCGGGGCCTGGGCGCTGTCCCTCAGCTCTTCAGCTCAAGGCGAGCGCTCTACCACTTGAGCCACAGCGCCACTTCCAGTTTTTTCTGCTTAGGTGGTGCTGAGGAATCGAACCCAGGGCCTCATGCATGCAAAACAAGCGCTCTACCACTGAGCCACCTTCCCTGCCCATCACATTTGGCTTTTTTTCCCCAAGCCTAGAGCGCTACACAGCCCCACTTGCGGTTTTCTGGTGGTTCATTGGAGATGAGTCTCATGGACTTTCCTGCCCGGGCTGGCTTTGAACCACGATCTTCAGATCTCGGCCTCCTGAGTAGCTAGGTGGGAGCCACCAGCACCCTGCCAGGAGTCTTACTTTTGTGTGCGTGCCAGTCGTAAGGCTTGAACTCAGGGCCTGGGCATGCCCAGCCTTCCTGGAGTGTGACATGAATGGGCCATGCTTGTCACCAGTGGTATGTAAGCCCAAGTTGGCTGGGCGCAGGAAGCTTTTGATTTTAGAATGAAAGGGTCAGACGGCTTACGATCACCTCTGCCCTCCCTTCTGTTTCCCTATCCTGGATAGAGATGTAACGTCTGGAGCTGGGCAGCTCTTTTGGGACAGAATGGAAAAGCTGTATGGTGACAGCAAATGCAAAGACACTGGGGTGACACAGCATCTTTCAGACGCTAGCGCAGTGTCACCAGCTGCCTAAACCTCTTGTTTTCTCATTATGTAGGGAAAGCTGGGCACTGGTGGCTCACACCTGTAATCCCAGCTACTCAGGAGGCTGAGATCTGAGGATCACGGTTCAAAGCCAGCCCAAGCAGGAGAGATCATGAGACTCTCTAATTAACCAGCAAAAAGCTAGAAGTGCAGCTGTGGCTCAAGTGGTTACCCAGGGCCTGAGTTCAAGCCCCAGGACTGGCACAAAAAAAAAAAAGAAAAAAGAAAAGAAAAAAAAGTAAGACTTCTCTTCCCGTTCCTGGCTGAAGGGCATAGGAAAAGGATTCCGTGTCCTCTTGGCCTGGCCAGAGGTGACTTAGTGATGGTTTTGCATTTAGGTACACTTCGGTATTGCCAGTTTTTCTATAATAAGGTGATAAATGAATCGACAGCCTGGATCTGCCTTAGAAGAGATCTGTGGTTGGTTGGCTGCCCTCTCCTCCCTACCCAACAGCTCTGCTCACGCTGTCTGTCACCCACAGGCCTCTGTCCCAGCTCCATGCCACCCCAGGGCCTTTGCACATGCTGTGCTTTGTATGACTCCCCTCCCCACCTCAATATTTCCACCATTATGGAGTATGAAGCGTGGAGGGGCCCGGGCCTGGCACAAGAGGGCACACAGGCCCCCGCCCCCAGGCCAGCGGGGTGCCCACCGGCCGAGCCACGCGCCCGTTACAGCTGCACATGCGCACACTCCAGTTACGCTTGGTTCCCGCCAGAGCCAAGTGTAATTTTTCCAGAAGGCATTCATTCAGATGCAGTCTCCATTCAGCAATGTCCTGGCCAGGCGCCAGTCCGGCCTTCCCTGGGCACACGCTGTCCTGAGAGGTGGAGGCCAAAGAAAGCAACCATCACTTCCTCCTCCGTCCTCCACCCCCGGCAGACCCGCCCTCAAGCCCCTCCCACCCCCAAGTTCCTCCCACTCCCAAGCCCCTCCCACCCCCATCTCTCAGGTCAGCACTGCCTTAATGAAGTAGGTGTCAAAGGACACCTGGTAGCATGCTTGGAAAGACAAAATGTGGGGTTGGAGGCCTGGCACGGGTGGGAGAGCGCCAGCCAGCGAGCAAAAGCATCAGGCACGGAGTTCAAGTTCTGCTCTCAAACAAAAAGGACAAATGATTAAGATGAGCTCACAGCTGATCCATCCAGGAAGCCCCCCGGCCCCCCCCTTCTTTGGAGGCCCCACCACACCCAGAATTTCAGGGGTACAGAAAGATCGCACGCCACCCACTGCTCAAGGACCAAGGGCTAAAAGCTGGGCACCGGTGTGCACGCCTGTAATCCTAGCTACACAGAAGGCTGGGACCTGAGGGTTGCAGTTCGAAGCCAACTGGAGCCGGGGGGGGGGGGGGGGGGGTCTGTGGGATTCTCCTCTCCAATTAAGCACTCCAAAAGAGCTGGAGGGCTGAGAAGGTGGCTCAGTGGTAGAGTGCTGGCCTAGCATGCATGAAGCCCTGGGTTCGATTCCTTCCTTGAGCAAAAGAAGCGCGGGGACAGTGCCCGGGCCCAGAGTTCAAGTCCCATGACTGGTCGAATTTCTCTTCACACCAACTTGCTAGTAGATTCCTTCACACATGTATAGACTGGCCTTGGAGACCAGCCATGACCAAGACCCTGTGGCACATACATAGGAAGAGCCCATATTCCGAGCGCCACCCCCACCCCACCCCAGCCCTCCTGCCAAGGGCCTAGGCAGAAAGCCCCAGGTTGGAATCTTGCCATCTGCCCTCCGTGGAGGAGCTGGGCTGTGTGATATTTTTCTCCAAAACTCAATGGCCTGCCACACAAAGTCGGGCTTTCCTGCCCGGGCTGGCTTTGAACTGAGATCCTCAGATCTCAGCCTCTTGAGTAGCCAGGACGACAGGCGTGAGTCACCAGCGCCCAGCTCCAAAACAATATTTTATCAACTAAAGGTTATGATGATGAGTGGGCTGAGAAATTAGTGAGTTAGTGCTGACTGCCACTAGTGTGTGTGCACGTGTGTGTGTGTGTGTGTGTGTGTGTGTGTGTATGTATTGGGGGGGGTTGGTCATGAGGCTTGAACTCAGGGCCTGGGCACTGTCCCTGAACCTCTATTTTTTTTTTAACTTTTAAACAGAAGGTAATAAAAAAAAACACGGTTTGCTCTGTCTATATTTCAGGGAAGACCTGTTGTGCTATTCTGGGCTTTGTTCTGTTTCATTTGTTCAAGATTGGCCCTGAGAAAAAGGCTTGCATTCACCATCCACCTGCTGCAGTTTCCAGTGGCTGGGAATACAGATGTGTACAGCCATGCTCGGCTTGTGTTTTGCTTTGTTTTTTTTGGGGGGGTGGCAGTTGTGGGGCCTGAACTCTGGGCCTGGGCGCTGTCTCTCAGCTCTTCAGCTCAAGGCGAGCACTCTACCACTTGAGCCACAGCACCATTCTGGCTTTTTCTGCTTATGTGGTGCTGAGGAATCGAACCCAGGGCCTCATGCGTGCAAGGCAAGCGCTCTACCACTGAGCCATGTTCCCAGCCCCTTGTGTTAACGCTTTCACACACTGTACTCAGGGTTACAAGGAAAGTAAATTTTTTATGAAGAAGTGATTTGCCAGCCCCGCCCTGCTGAGCCACACAGCTCGGGTCAGCTCAAGATGCCAAAGTTGTGTTCTCAGAATTAAATAAGAACAGCAACACACTGGAGAACTGTGCGAGGACGGACTTCCAAGAAAGTCACGCTGGACTACTTTTCTAAAGGAAAGCTGTAGAGCTGAAGGACACAGATGGCTGATGGCAGATCTGGTGTCAAGACTGGAGCTACAAAAACAGAGAAGTATACTCAGGAGGCTGAGATTTGAGGATCGCGGTTCAAAGCCAGCCCAGGCAAGAAAGTCTGTGAGACTCTTTTCTCTAAATACTAGCAGAAAACTGGAAGTGGCGCTGTGGCTCAAGTGACAGAGTGCTCGCCTTGAGCTGAAGAGCTCAGGGACAGCACCCAGGCCCAGAGTTCAAGACCCAGGACTGACAAAAAACAAATAACAAAAGTGAAGTCCCAGAAGAAAAAAAGGGCCATGGCAGAACTCATGGCTACCAGGCTGATAGGGGAGCCTGGTAATGGCCTTGTGCTCTCTACCTGCTGGTCAAGGTGGAGCAGTAGGCGCTGGGGTGCTTACCCATACACCATCTTCCAGAGAACCCAAAGACAGCAAGGAACAAGAATCACCTGTCATGCCGGGTGCCGTGGCTCACACCTGTAATCCCAGCTTACTCAGGAGGTGGAGATCCAAAGATACGGTTTGAGGCCAGCTGGGAAGGAAAAGTCCATGAGACTCTTTATCTCCAATGAATCACCACAAATGCCAGTAGAACTGTGGCTCAAATGGCAGAGCACTAGTCTTGAATGAATAAAAGCTGAGTTTGGGCTGGGAAGGTGGCTTAGTGGTAGAGTGCTTGCCTTGCATGCCTGAGGCCCTGGGTTCGATTCCTCAGCACCACATAAGCAGAAAAAAGACAGAAGTGGTGCTGTGGCTCAAGTGGTAGAGTGCTAGCCTTGAGCTGAAGAGCTGAGGGACAGCGCCCAGGCCCAGAGTTCAAGCCCTAAGACTGGCTTTTAAATACACAAGAGGCACTTGGGTATTGCACCTTTTTCCCCATTACACTGTATGTGATTATCTAGAATTCTGTGTAATTCATCAAGTCCTGGTGCGTTTTTAGATCAGGGAAAACATGTACCAATTGTCTCTCTGAGCTTGGCTTACCTCACTTAATATGATTTGTTCTAGGTCCATCCGTTTCCCTGCCAATATCATTTTATTCTTCCTGGTGGATGTGTAAAGTTACAATGTGGATAGGTGCCACCTTGTTGGCTCCACTCATCTATTGGGGGGCCTCTGGCTTGTTTCCGTAGCTTGGCTATGGTGACTAGTGCAGCAGTGAACATGGGTGTGCAGGCGTCCTCATCAGCAAGCACAGGGCTAGGCCAGCACCGCGCCCCTGAACTATGCTGTAGCCCCAACACAATCTCACTTTTTAGTAAGAGGAGGCGGCTTCAGGCCTAGCACCTGCCATCACTGAGAGCCCTTGTCTAGAATTTTCTTTTCTGTGGATAACTCGAATTCCTGGTGGCTTATGAGTTTCTGGAAATGAGGGGAAATCTCTGACAGGCAAGTCAGTAGGGCTGCTTTGTTGTGTGCAGTCGGGGTCGGATGTCTCCTGCGAGTTTTCCGCGCCAAGCTGCTGCGCCAGCTCTCCAGCCACAGCTCCACCTCTACGTTTTGGTTAAGTGTCTCGTGGCCTTTCCTGCCCAGGCTGGTTTCCAACCACGATCCTCACCTCTCGGCCTCCTGGGTAGCCGGGATCACAGGCGTGAGCGACGCACCGGGCATCGTTTGTGTTTTCCTCCTTCACCTTGGGCTCTGCGCCCAGTCTGGCCTGTGGTGGGCCGACGCGCCTGCGCAATGGGAAGCACAGCCGCGCGCGCGCGCAGAGCGCCCTCCTCACACGCAGGCGCACAAGGAGCAAGGGTGTCCCAGCTTTACACACACGCATGCGCAGGTGGGAGACAAAGGCCGAGGTGGAGCATGGCCATCGTCGTGCGCATGCGCGACCAAAGGCGGGAGTTAGAGGAGGACCGGCTCCGTGGTTCCGCGCATGCGCAGTGGATGCCGGCACTTAAGACACCAGTTCTACCACTGGAGCTCACTGAAGGCTCTCCACGCCTTGGTTTCCACATTTTACAAATTCATCACCATCCTCCCCCATGCCTCCAAGTCCCACCCTCTCTCTTTTTCGTGTGTGTGTGTGTGTGTGTGTGTGTGTGTGTGTGTGTGTGTGTGCTAATCCTGGGACCTGAACTCCAAAGCCTAGTGGTGCTCTACCACTTGGGCCACACAGCTCCACCTCTGGCTTTTTGCTGATCAGAGGTAACAGTCTCCTCGACTTCGCTGCCTGGGCTGGTGGGCGCCTCAGTCCTCAGATCTCAGCTGGAATGCCAGGCGTGAGCCACTGGTGTCAGGGCTTTGCCTTCCGTTTCCTGCTGGGCTGGACCACAGAGGCGAGCCCCCCCCCCCCCTGCAAGCCCCCAAGCCGGATACCAGGATTAGCATCACATCAGCCCTGCAAGATCCCAGCTCCCCCCTGCCACAGCTCCGGGACCTGGCACTGAGCCCGTGTGCCCACATACATGCTACTCATTGATGGCACAAATAAGTAATGAGCAGACAGGAGTATAACAGAAAGGAGGTCAGGTTAAGCGCGTAGAACAATTCAAGACAAAGACTTCCAACTGAGTCCAGAGACCCAGCAGAGCCTGGGCCCTGGAGGCTCTCACACCTGCAATCCTAGGATTCCGGAGGCTGAGACCTGGAGATCACAGTTCAAAGCCAGCCTGGGCAGAAAAGTCTGTGAGACTCTTCTAGCTCCAATTCACCAGCAGAAAGCCAGAAGGGGCGCTGTGGCTCAACGCGCTAGCCTTGAGCAGAAAAGCTAAGGCCCTGAGGTCAAGACCCCAGGCTTGGCACAAAAACAAAACAAACCAGAAACCCAGAAGAATGCCAAAACAGCCCCATCACCAGCCAGCACACGAGGTCCAGAGCCACAGCCGGCCGCCTGGGATGTCCGGAGCTGGAGAAATGACACACTGACCAAGTCCCAGAGCCGGCCCTCCACTGATCGCAGCCAGGCCACCCCCTGCCCAAGGGGCCTACCGCAGACCCAGCTTGTGGGCTGCCATCAGCCCAAGCTCAGCTCCCACAGGTGTCTGAAGGCTGCCCTGAAGAAGGGGGGCTTTCAACGTGATCCCCAGCCACCCTGCCTTCACCTGCAACGTGGAGCCATGAGAGCTGCTAGCCCTGCCAAGCAGGAGATGGCACTGTTAGTTCCAGCCTTACGCTGCAACATCCACGTGCCTGTGATACCCAGGACTGTGGCTGGCACACAGTAGGGTCAATGCTTGGCACACAGTAGGACCAATGCCTGGTTCACACCTGAAATGGTTCTGTGGCACACAGTAGGAGCGAGGGAAGGTACAGCCAAGCCGGCCAAGGTGCTGGATCCCTGCACCCCCTCTTCTTTCTCTCCCTCAGGGTGAGGGGTCCCCCCCCCAGGGAACCCTGTAACCCTCCTTCCTCAGGCTGCAGGAAAGCACAAAAAGAAGGCGGAAGTCCCACCCTGGAATGTGGCCAGGAGGGGAGAGGACTGTTCCCAAGGGTGGGGTGCAGGGGAGAAGAGGTCCTGAATGAATGAATGAATGAATGAATGAATGAATGACTGGTTGGCCCAACCTCAGGCCGGCAGGGCCGTGTCCCAGCAAAACAGGAAAATCAGAGAGGAAAAATGCGGGCGTCAGTGGACTGGTATTTACAGGGAGCAGCCCTGCCTTGACCTCAGACATGGGAGGAGGGACGAGGAAGGAGGCAGGGGTGTGGAACACACACACACACACGCACACACGCACACACGCACACAAAGGGAGCACTTAGGGGGGGCTACCTCAGCCCCCCCAGCCCCAGGAGGCCATCCTGGAAAGCTAGGAGGGTGAGTCTGGGTGAAACTTGAGCAATTCCACCTGCAGACCTTCCACTTGGCCGCCATTCACATGTACAGACACGTGCGGTAAAGACAGGCCAGGACTTTGTCCCCAAATACCTGACACACAGGTGGCCTGGTGAACCCTGAGACTGTTAACCTCCACGCCAGAGTGCTGGACAGGTCCGCAGAGAGGCTGATCGGCCCTCCCTGACACCGCCTGCACCTGCACCTCCGCTTGCTTTCCTTTCTTTCCTCTTTATTTTTTGGTGCTGGCCTTGGGGCTTGAACTTGGCGTCCAGATGTCCGATCTGAGCCTTTGTGCTGAAGGCTGGTGCTCGACCACTTGAGCCACAGCTCCATTTCTGGTTTTTGCTGTTGCTGAGGGTTCACTGGAGATAAGAGTCGTCATGGATAGCTGGGCGCCGGTGGCTCACGCCTGTCATCCTAGCTACTCAGGAGGCTGAGATCGGAGGATCGGGGTTCAAAGCCAGCCTGGGCAGGAAAATCCAGGAGACTCTTATCTTCAATAAACCACCAGAAAACCGGAAGTGACACTGTGGCTCAAGCGGTAGAGCGCTTGCCTTAAGCTGAAGAGCTGAGGGACAGCGTCCAGGCCCAGAGTTCAAGTCCCACAACCGATCAAAAAGAAAAGAAAAAAAGTGTCTCATGGACTTTCCTGCCCAGGCTGGCTTCAACCCTGATCCTCAGTCTCAGGCTTACTGTAACCTCTCATTCCCTCAGCCCTGGCTCCACCCTGCAGCCATTTCTGCCTGACCTCAGGGCCTTTGCCTGTGCTGTGCCCTCTCCCTAGGCCTCTCCCTTTCTCTTATCACTTCATGAAATCCAGCAAATCTCAGCCATACTGAGAGATGGCTTTCACACAATGTCCCTTACTGGGACTTTCCCACAGAGTCCTAGCCGGGCACCAGGGGCTCACGCCTGTCATTCTAGCGACTCAGGAGGCTGAGATCTGAGGATCGTGATTCGAAGCTGGTGCAGATAGGAAAATCCATGAGGATTATCTCCCCTAAACAAACAAACAAACGAACAAAAAAGCCTGAAGTGGAGTTGTGACTAAAGTAATAGAGCAGCAGCTCAGGGACAGCACCCAGGCCCTGAGTTCAAGTCCAGCACCAGAGAGAGAGAGAGAAAGATAAAAAGAAAGAGAGAGAGACAGAGACAGAGAGAGAGAGAGAGCCTGCTAATGTCTCCCATGGCCCAACCCAACACATCCAGTCCATACCCCAGGCCCTGCCACCTCCCCGTTTGTCGCTGGGCACAAAGCCCGCCACCAGAATCGCCATTCCGTCCCCTCTTCTGATCCCACTCCAACCCCGCCTCCTGCTCCTCCCGAAAGCCCCACCCCCCAGCTTGACCCGTGGTCTCATGTGCTCTGCTGCCAGCCCATGCCCACTACGTACACAGACCTTGACCTCTGCACGTATGACCTTGAGCCCTGCCTGACCTGTAAGAATGGAGCCTGGCTTGTCAACAAGCCTCTGCTTCATTGAAGCCACATTCGAGGCCACCTGCGTGAGTCTAGTGCTCAGCCCGGCCCAGTCTCCCCCTCCCCACCCCACCCCCACCAGGGGACAAAGTGGGGGATGGCCCTGTGCGGGCACCCCTCCCCCGTGCAAGCTTAGGCCCCATCCTAAGTCCTGCACAAAGCTTCCAACCTTCATCCTCAGATCTCAGCCTCCTGAGTAGCTAGGATGACAGGTGTGAGCCACCGGCGCCCGGCTGGAAATCCTGCTCAGAAAAAACAACTTTTTTTTTTTTTTTAAATACTACTGTATTTGGGTTTGAACACAGGGCTTTTGCACTTATTCAGCTGGCTTGCCCAAATGGTGCTCCACCACTTGAGCCAATCTTCAATCCAGCTTTCCGCTCGTTATGGTTTGGAGATGGGAGTTTTGTGGGCTTTTCTGCCTGGGCTGGCTTAGGACTGCAATCCTCCAGATCTCTGCACTCCTGCTAGGAGTGTGTGTGGGAGCCACTGGCACCTGGACCCTACAGAGAAAGATCTTAAATCCACAAGGGAGCCAGTATCAAGATGCAAACACAGAACTATCTGAGCAAGCCCAGCACTCATAGCTCACGCCTGTAATCCCAGCGAATCAGGAGGCTGAGATCGAAGGGTCATGATTCAAAGCCAGCCGGGGCACAAAAGCCCTTGAGACTCTTTATCTCCAACGAAACACCAAAAAGCCAGAAGTAACAACAACAACAAAGCAAGTGAGGGCATGAAGCCTTGAGTTCAAGCCCCAGTACCAATTTAAGAAACAAAAAAAAGTGGGGTGGGGGGAAGAAAGCGTTGGCATTTATTCCAATTTCCCTTATTAGTAGGAGCATCACCCCAAGTTTGCAAGCCCTGCTTGGGGGCGGGGTCTGATGACATTGCACAGATGGGGAAAAGAGGGGGTGATGAGAAGGGAAATGGAGTGGGTGCACACAACCCTGTTTGCAGATCATGTCCAGAAAGGTTGTTTGAATAGCCCGAGGACACACAGCAACCAGGGGACAGTGCCTGGAGAGGAAGGCAGACCCACGAGGCCCGGAAGCCCTGGGTTCGCATCCCCCGCAACCCCAAGCCCCACCCAGTCTTCTAAGCAGGCCCCCCCAACTCTTCATGGACGCCCCGATGGTGACTGTGGAGTGGCCAGGCCGGGCTGGGCAGAGGCGGGCACCCCAACTTCTCCTGCTTTGGGTTAACTTAGCATGACTCAACCCTGACAAACTACCTGGTATCGGGGTCACCTGGTTCCTCAGTGCAGCAGAGCTGGGGTCATCCGAATGAGCCGTCCTGCCACCTGCTTGCTGGGCTTCCTCTTCAGTTTCTAGAATCATCTATCCCACAGGCAAAGGAGCTGGCTGGGCTCATCTCAGGGGGCCCTAAGGCCTCTAAGATGACCGATTCTAATCAGCCCGGAACTTTCCTTGATGCACACCTAACCCAGTGGGGAGAGAGTCACCCTACACCACTTCAGGGGGGTAAGAGCAGGAAGGGACCCCTCCCCGATCCCATGGCTTCCACCCCCTGAAGCTCCTTTCCTCCCCAGAGACTTCAGTGTGGACAGAGTTGGGGACACATCTTGGACAAGGGACAGAGAAGACTCAGCTCACAAGTCTGCCTGGTACCAGTGCTCACACCTATAATCCTAGCTCCTCAGGAGGCTGAGCTCGGAGGAGCACAGTTGGAGGCCAGCTGGGCCAGGAAAGGCCACGAGCCCGAAGTAGAGTTGTGGCTCAACTTGCCGAGCACCAGGCTTGAGTGAAAAAAAAGCTCAGGGACAGGTGCCCAGGCCCCGAGTTCAAGCCTGAGGACTGGCGCTAAAACAAGTCTGTCACTCGCACCTGATTCCAAGTCCTTCGCACAGACGTTGCTGCACACATAAGGAGAGCTACGACCTGATAAAGTCCTCATCAATGGGCGATCCTGACTGCAATTAACCCACTGACCACAGCTCCGCTGCACCCGCCCTGATCACTCGCCCGGCAATTAGTCTAATTGGCAAAATCACACCGTCCAACACGGGGCTGGTGTCTGGTGTCTGCGTCAGGCAGGGCAGGGCCTCTGCATTTCACGTCATTGGAAAGCCGACCTGAATAATGCACAAGTCAGACACCGCCTACGGAAAAGGGCATGCAAATGAGATGCAAATGAAGACAAACGTTCGGAACAGGTGTGTGTCTTCGGCCCTTTGCTAAAAACCTCCTCTCACTACCCAAACCTCCCTCAACCTCCGATTTTCCTCATCTGCACACCAAACTATGACTGTGCAAAGCTAGGCCTTTCTCAAGATTCAAGGCCCGTTAGCGGATTCTGTAACAGCCACCCATCAATGGCGGCATCCATCTTCAGAATTAAAGACTTGAATCCTGATGTGTGTGCGTGTGTGTGTGTGTGTGAGTGCATGCGCGTGTGTGCACGCAGGCATGCCAGTCCTGGGGCCTTAACCCAGGACCTGGGCACTGTCCCTTGAGCTTTGTTGCTCAAAACTGGTGCTCTACCACTTGAGCCACACCTCCACTTCAGGCTTTTTCGTGGTTCACTGGTGATCAGTCTCATGGATTTCCTTGCCTGGGCTGGCTTTGAACTGCGATTCTCCAGATCTCAGCCTCCTGAGTAACTGGGATGCACCATGGCACCCAGCTCTGGTGGGAGCCTCTTTCCCAGCCCAGGCCCTGAGTTCAAGCCCCAGGACTGGCAAAAAAAAAAGAAGAAGAAAGGGCGGGAGGATGTAAGGAAGGAAGGCAGGCAGAGAGGGAGGGAGGGAGGAAGAAGGAAAGGGAGAAGGGGAAGAAGGGAAACGGGGAAAAAGAAGGGGAGTCTTCAAGATTTGTCCTTGAAGCCGGGCACCGGTGGCTCACGCCTGTAATCCTAAACTACTCAGGAGGCTGAGATCTGAGGATCTCGGTTCAAAGCCAGCCCGGGCAGGAGAGACCGTGAGACTCCTATCTCCAATAAACCACCAGAAAACC
>NW_012267245.1:1045215-1052232 GCF_000151885.1 Dipodomys ordii | reverse complement strand
AAAAAAAAAAAAAACAGAATATGTAAGTCACTGAAGAAAAAGTCACAGCTGATAAAACCTGGGAGGCGAAACTTCAAGCTTGCCCACTGAGATCCAGGAAAAGCCACGCATGCTCTGTCTCATTCAGGCCAGCCCAACTGAGAACTAAAAACACAAGCACAAGCAATCAGGCAGGAAAAGATAAATGAAAGGGATCCACATCTGAAAGGAAGAAACCCTTATTAGCCGATGATATGAATCTGTATGTGGAACTCCCAAAGGTGCCATCAACAACAACAAAAACCAAACAACAACAACCAACACCCAGCCTGTGCTATGGTGGCTATTCGGCCAGCCCAGGCAAGAAGTCCATGAGACTCTTATCTCCAATGAGGCGCCAAAACCTAGAAGTGGTGCTGTGGCTCAAAGTGGTAGAGTGCTAGCCTTTAGCAAAAGACTTGTTCAAGCTCAGGCCACAAGTTCAAACCCTATAACCAACAAAGAAGAAGAAGAAAAAAAAAAAGATGTCAGGTGCCGGTGGCTCAACACCTATAATCCCAGCTACTCAGGAGGCTGAGATCTGAGGATCATGGTTCAGAGCCAGCCCAGGGCACAAAGTCTGTGAGACTCCCACCAGAAAACCGGAAGTGGCGCTGTAGCTCAATTGGTAGAGTGCTCTCCTTGAGCTCTGAGAGCTAAGGGACAGCGCCCAGGCCCAGAGTTCAAGCCCCACGACTGACAAGAAAAGAAAACAGATTGGATCTAACAAATGAGCCCACCCAAGTTACAGGAAAGAGAACCAACATATGAAAATTGCTTAGGAAACTGGTGGCTCACGCCTGTCATCCTAGCTACTCAGGAGGCTGAGATCTGAGGATCGTGGTTCAAAGCCAGCTTGGGCAGGAAAGACGGTGAGACTCTTACCTCCAATGAACAACCCCCCAAAAAAGCCAGGAGTGGAGCTGTGGGTTCAAGTGGTAAGCGTACCCAGTCTTTTGAGTGAAAAAGCTAATGGAGAGTGAAGCTGTTAAGTTCAAGCCCGAGGATTGGCACACGAACAAGAAAGCCTAAAATCTGGGCAGACTTGAATAGACATTTTACTTTAAACAACATCAAGAGGGCAGGGGGTACATGAAACGATTGCACCTCACCAGTGAGCAGGGAAATGCAAATCAAAGCCACCTTGAAACAGCACCCCACAGCTGCTAGCACAGCGAAGGAAGGAAGGAAGGAAGGAAGGAAGGAAGGGAGGGAGGGAGGGAGGGAGGGAGGGAGGAATCAAGTGTCAGTGCAGGGGGGGGGAGTAGGGGAGCCCCGTCCACTGCTACTGGGGTGCAGATGGAGCCAGGCATTGTGGGAAACTGTATGGAGCCCCTAAAACTCCATCAAACAGGAGCACAAGACCCATTCCAACACTGCTTTTCTAGGTCTACACAAAGACAGGAAGATACTGCTCAGAATCTGTGTTCACTGCCACAGCTAAGATGGAGGAATCCATCCACAGGCCGGATGATGCCCACTCTGTAGGTGGGGTACCCGTGGAGCATCCTACATACCCATGCTTGTCTGCTTCAGGAAACCCCAAGTTTCTCCAGCCAAGGTGTGTGTATGTGTGTGTGTGTGTGCTTGCGTGCGCATGCGTAGGGGCGTATGCACTGTGCACGCCAGTCCTAGAGTTTGAACTCAGGGCATGGGTGCTGTCCCTTAGTTTTTTCTGCTCAAGACTGGTGCTCTACCCCTTTGAGACACAGCTCCACTTCCAGCTTTTTTGCTCAGTCATTGGAGAGAAGAGTCTCACAGACTTTCCGGTCCAGGCGGGCTTTGAACCACAATCCTCCAGATCACAGCCCTTGAGTAGCTGGGATGACAGGCGTGAGCCACCACACCTGGCTTGAGCCAAGATTTATAAACACAAAAACCCAGAGCCGGCCAGGAGGCTTCTTCTGGTGCTTCACTTTCCCACACACAGCCTATGCAATTAGGTTCACAGATCGACAGGTTGCAGTTGACGGCCGAAAATTAAAATAATTACCACCTCCTTCAACGACCAATTAGCAGTGCTGTTTCTCAAACTCCTGTGAGCCACGGCACCAGAGTCCTCAGACTCATCGGGCGAAAAGCTGGGCTCCACCAAGAAGATACTAGGATTCCTCTGTGCACGGCTGGGCGGAGCTGGGTAAGACAGCCAGAGTTGGGTGGGGTCACATAAATTACCAGGGGGTCAGGCCAGCCACACACAGCCCAGCTTTGTGAACCCAAGTTTGTATGGGGAGCCTGCCAGAGTACAGGCTCAGACTCCCGATGCACAACACAGATGTTGCAAGGCCGGTAAGTTCCCAGAAAGAGCAAGGACAGTAACAGAAACAGCAGACCCCCAGCAGGCATGGTAGTGCACACCTGTAAGCCCAGCTACTTGGGAAGTGAAAGCAGAAGAACAGAGAGTTCCAGGCTAGCTTGGATGACTTAGTAAGAATCGATCTCAAAATACTAAGGGCTGGGTAGAGTATTGGCCTAAGAGGTGAGGCCCTGAGTACAATCTTCAGCAAAGGGAGGGAGGGAGGGAGGGAGGGAGGGAGGGAGGAAGGAAGGAAAGGAACAAAGGAAGGAAGGAAGGAAGGAAAGAAGTTAGTTTTAATGTGGTTTAATGGTAGAATGCTTGAAATCCTGGGTTCGAGTCCTCAGTAGCACATACACAGAAAAAGCCGGAAGTGGTGCTGTGACTCAGGTGGTAAAGTGCTAGCCTTGAGCAAAAGAAATTCAGGGAGCCAGGCACCAGTGGCTCACACCTGTAATCCCAGCTACTCAGGAGGAGATCTGAGGATCATGGTTCAAAGCCAGCCCAGGCAGGAAAGTCCATGAGACTCTGATCTCCAATAAACCACCAGAAAACCAGAAGTAGCACTGTGGCTCACATGGTAGAGCGCTTGCCTTGAGCTGAAGGGCTCAGGGACAGCACCCAGGACCAGAGTTCAAGCCCCACAACTGACCAGAAAAAAAAAGGCTCAGGAACAGTGCCCAGGCCCTAAGTTCAAGCCCTGGGACTAGCCAAAAAGAAAAAAAGAAAAGCCAGGGACTGGTGGCTCACACCTGCAATCCTAACTACCCAGGAGGCCGAGATCTGAGGACTACAGTTCGAAGCCAGTGGAGACCAGAAAATCTGTGAGATTCATCTCTAATTAACCTGCAAAGAACTGTGGAGCTGTAGCTTGAGTGGTAGAGCATCAGCACACACGCACGCACGCACGCACGTAAATAAATAGCAGGCCTTCCCACTGGTTAGTCTGAGGGTGACCGTGCTCACGGTCCCCTGTCCTGGCTGAGCCTTGCCTGGTGTGGGGCCTATGGGGGGGTTGGAGGGGTCACAAGCCACGCAGGAACCCAGGCTTGATTCTGGGAGCATCGCGACCCAACTGCTGGCTGAAGACAACAAAGCTAGCTTGGGGGGGGGGGTGGTACTGAGAATGGGGGGCGATCTGGGTGTTTCTGAAAGGGGGAGACACCACTTAGAAGGCAGTCAGTATTACAGGCCAGCCACCTGCTCTGTCACACGGGGTCCCAAACACAGAGGGGCTCCAATGTGCCCGCCATTCTGCTGTGACCACCCCCAAAATTCTTTTTTTTTTTTTTTGTCGGTCGTGGGGCTTGAACTCTGGGCCTGGGCGCTGTCCCTCAGCTCTTCAGCTCAAGGCGAGCGCTCTACCACTTGAGACACAGCGCCACTTCTGGTTTTCTGGTGGTTTATTGGAGATAGGAGTCTCACGGTCTCTCCTGCCCGGGCTGGCTTTGAACTGCGATCCTCAGATCTCAGCCTCCTGAGTAGCTAGGATTACAGGCGTGAGCCACCAGCGCCCGGCCCCCAAAATTCTTAATAGGGGCTCCACATCTTCCTTTCACACCGGACCCCACAACATGGCCACCTTGCCCTGTCTACCCTGGGGGACATGTCACCTAACCTTGCCACCGTCCCGATCAGCCCCGCCCCTGCAGGGAGGGGCACTTCAGGGTCCTGGGGCCTCCACTGCAGAGGGGGCTGCTGAAGCCAGCCACTGCTGCACCTCCTTTTTTTTTTTTCTTTTGGTCAGTCGTGGGGCTTGAACTCTGGGCCTGGGCGCTGTCCCTGAGCTCTTCCACTCAAGGCGAGCGCTCTACCACTTGAGCTACAAAGCCATTTCCTGTTTTCTGGTGATTTATTGGAGATAAGAGACTCATGGATTTTCCTCCCCGGGCTGGCTTTGAACCACGATCCTCAGATCTCAGCCTCCTGAGTAGCTAGGATGACAGGTGTGAGCTGGGCTCGGGCTCCAGGGAACCCAGAGAGAAGCCCAGGGCTGTCCTCTCGCCCTGCCCACAAGGGGAGGGGTACGGCAGGTGCCAGTGGCCGCAGGGCAGCCGGAACTCAGGATCACACCCCCCAGGATCTGGGTCACATGGCCAGTTCTACCAGGTGCCAACTTCCAGCTATCATAATCACTGAACAAGAGGAAAGGAAACAGGATGTCTCCCCAGCCAGTTCCGGCTGCACCTTCAATTAAAAAAGTACGTAAATAAAATAAAAAAGCCAACTTAGAAAGGACAAATTCAGCCAGGTTCAGTAGTGCACACCTATAATCTTGGCTACTCAGGATACTCAGAGCTGAGAATCACAGTTTAAAGCCAGCCTGGACAGAAAAAGTCCAGGAGGTTCTTATCTCCAATGAACTAGCAAAAAGCTGGAAGTGGAGCTGTGTGGACCAAGTGGTACAGCACCAAGCTTTGAGCAGAAACAACAACAACAAATAAAGCAAGAGCACAAAGTCCCCAAGTTCAAGCCTCAGTACCAGCACAAATGAACAAAGGGGGGAAAAAAGGAGGAAGGAAATTCCAAGGCAAAACGAGAGCAGAGAGCCTGCCGGGTCCATCAGTGATAATTCTTACTATGAATGCCTGAGATCCTAGCTTAGATCCGAGCAGGAAAAAAAGAAAAGAATGCAGAATTCTCCACCAATCGCTGATGACAATGACACCGGTACTAAAGGGAGTGCTGGAGGACCTGATCACATAGTCCCTCTGGCTCCCTCAGACCCACGAGACATTTGCAAGGGGCCACTTTGGCCCAAGCACCTTCTGAGGGACCAGAAACACAACCTTGAATAAATCAAAAACAAATCCTTACCCTTGCAAGCTCTTGTTCCCTCCTGGGAACATCATAATTCATGAATTATAGTATACAGTGTGTTAGATATCCTTTCCCTCTCCTGTTTTTTTAAGAAGAGCAACAAGAGCCAACAACTGGTGGCTCACACCTGCAAATCCCAGCTAATCTGGAGGCTGAGATCTGAGGACTGCACAGTTCAAAGCCAGCCCAAGCAAGAAAAGTCATTGACAAGACTCATCTCAAATGAACCAGCAAAAAAAAAAAAAAAAAGCTGAAAGTAGAGCTGTGGCTCAAGTGGTAGAGCATTAGCCTTGAGAGAAAAATCTCAGAGACAGCACACAGGCCATGAGTTCAAACCCCAGGACTGGCAGTAAATAATGGTGATATTTCGTTACTGCCCCTAAAACTTCCAAGTTGAACCCCACACTACCCAATCCTCCTACCCACACAAAAGACGTGGAGAGCAAATGGATTCAATGACCAGAAAGAAACTGGGCCTTCTTCAATGAGCTCAAAACACTGGAGCTTAGCAGGGCACCCAGGGCTCATCCGTGTCATCCTAGCTACTCAGGAGGCTGAGATCTGAGGATCACAGTTCAAAGCCAGCCCAGAGTAGGAAAGTCCATGAGAGTCCTTTCCTCTGAACCACCAAAAAGTGGGAAGTGGAGACGTGGTTCAAATGGTAGAGCACCAGCCTGGAGTGAAAAACTAAAATCAAGTGAGAGCACCCCCCCAAATTAAGACTCCCTTTGGTGCCTGGGGGGGGTGGGGTGGGGATTCTTGATTCCAAACTGCCCAGAGTCTGCAGGTATTTGTCTCAGGAACGGTATGCCAGTCTCAGTTCTGCCTAGAAGGAGCAGGAAGTTGGCATTCATTTGCCAGATGGCACTGGTGCCCAGGTCAGGGTAGAAAACCACGTCAGCTTAGTCAAAAGGTCCTAGGCCCATAACCTCTGCTAGGCCCAGACCCCACAGTGCACCCCTGTGCAGAGGGGGTAACAGCAGGCTTGAACCCCATGACTTTGGGTGCCCTGTCTTCACCCACACTGAAGCAGTGGGTGCCCCATTTTCCAGACCTGGGGAGATATGGGCAGCCCCTCCCCCACCCGCATCTTACATTTCCCGCTGCAAACCATGCAGACAACTAGAGGTGTCTCCGGACACCCACAGGTGGGGAAACCTTTATTTTTAGTTCTTTGTTGCAGAGGACAGAAACTGAGAGGCCTAGAAGGTTCTGAGTAGGGGGAAGGGAGAACCCGAACTCCAGAGTCTGCCCCTCTCCAGCTGCTAGAAGCCACCAAGCTGCTGCTCCAATGAGGGGGGTGGAGGCAGCATTCGAATCCAGTTCTTCCTCCTACAAAGCCTGGGGTCCAAAGCACACCTCAGTAGCTAGTGGGGACCCCCTTTTCTCAGACAGGATTCCCAGACGCCTGGCTCTGCCCCAAAGCCCACCACGAAGACATGGCAGGCGCCCCACACACACCCACCATCGTGGCGACTGCAAAAAAATAAAAACAAAAAGCCAAGGACAGACCTGCAGGCAGCCAGCCGGGCCCCTGGGGTGAACTCTACCCAAGGCTTAGGGGTGTGGGGGGGGGACCCCTTCCTCCTTTCCCCACTTTCCCCACAAGGTTCCCCCACACGCAGACACCAAGACCAGGGCCTGGACACAGGCCTCCTCCATAGGGACAGGCCTGCGGGAAGTGGGGTGTGTGTGGGGGGGGATCAGGGCATTGTGGGGGGCGGGGGAGCCTCAAGCTCTGGAAATCTGAACCCCTCCAGCTGCTGCTGCGGCCCCCAGGGGTGCAGGGGGGGCCCCCACCTGTCAGTCAGGGTGGGGTCCGCCAAGGACGGGGTGCCCCGGGCCCTGTAGGGAGGTTAAGTCTTCCAGGTTGGGGAGGGGGG
>NW_012267245.1:1041726-1044845 GCF_000151885.1 Dipodomys ordii | reverse complement strand
CGCCCCTGCCGCCGCGCTGGGCCCCGCCCCTTCCTCTGCCTGGTTCTCCGCGGAGCTGTTGGGGGCCAGACCCGGAGCAGGAGGGGAACCCCCACACAGCAACCTCCAACTGGGCGTGCTGGTCTCTTCTGGGGACCCAGCTGTCCTCTTTGGGACTTGGACTCAGGGCTGGAGCACTTGAGTCGCAGCTCCACCCTCTCCCCTCTTTGTGCTGGGTGCTTGGACTTTTCCTGCCCTGCCTGGCCTCCAACCGTGATCCTCAGGCCTCAGCCTCCTGAGGAGCGAGGATGACGGGCCTGAGCCCCTGGCGGCCCGGCTCCTGCCCCTGGGGTCCATGATTTGGCTCCTGCTAGTACTGTTGCTTGTCCCAGCTTTTTGAGGCTCCTAAGAACCCAGAAATACAGGGCTGCTTCCCCCTGATGGCTGGGTTGGTGGCGGAGGCCATTGAAGTCTCTCTGAACTTACTCCAGCTTCTTCCCTCGGCCCCTTCTTCAAAGTTGGTGATTCAGGGCTTAAAAAGCAAAGCAAAAGGGCTGGGAAGGTGGCTCGGTGGTAGAGCGCTTGCCTTGCATGCCTGAGGCCCTGGGTTCGATTCCTCAGCACCACATAAGCAAAAAGAAAAAAGCCGGAAGTGGCACTGTGGCTCAAGGGGTAGAGCGCTAGCCTTGACCACAAAAGCTCAGGGACAGCGCCCAGGCCTAAAGCAAAACAAAGAACCACAAAAATAAAACAGATGGTGGGACTCAGATTCAAAAGAGCAAGGTCTTCATGTATAAATAAAGGGAAGAAATAAAGGGAAGAACCCCTGGGATTGTTCCAGAAGGACACCTTATCTTACAGTTCTGGAGTGACATGGGCTAGAGCATACTAAATTCCCATCAGTTTCTTCAGGTTCTTTTTTTTTTTTTTTGCCAGTCCCTGGGCTTGAACTCAGAGCTTGGGAACTGTCCCTGAACTTCTTTTGTTCAAGGCTAGCACTTTTACCACTTGATCCACAGCACCACTTCCGGCTTTTTCTGTGTAGGTGGTACTGAGGAATCGAACCCAGGGCTTCATGCGTGTTCAGCAAGCATTCTACCACTGAGCTACCTTCCCAGCCCCACTTCCGGTTCTCTTGAACCTCTCATATTCCCACTCACGAACTCAGCTACAGCCAGAAACTGATGAGGGACAGGAGAAAAATCTTATTTTTGGTGCCAGTACTGGGCTTTGAACTCAGGGCCTCATGCTTTTTTTCTTCTTCTTCTTTTGTACCAGTCCTGGGGCTATTTGCCACAAGACATAAGTTTTCCTTGTGAACCCTCTCTTGAGTCCACAAATGATTATTGTTTCTCAAAGAATTATTTGAGCCAGATGCTGGTGGCTCACAATCTTTCATTCTACCTACTCAGGAGGCTGGGGTGTGAGGATCAGGGTTTGAGGCCAGGCAGGGCAGGAAAGTCCATGAGACTTATCTCCAATTAAGAAAAAAAAAAAGCCAGAAGTGGTGCTCTGGTTCAAGTGGTAGAGCACTATCCTTGAGCAGAAAAGGCTCAGGGACAGTGCCCAGGCTTCTGAGTTCAAACCCAAGACAGGAAAAAATTACTATGTTTTTTTTGGGGGGGGTCCGGTCGTGGGGCCTGAACTTTGGGCCTGGGCACTGTCCCTCAGCTCTTCAGCTCAAGGCTAGCGCTCTACCACTTGAACCACAGCACCACTGCCGGCTTTTTGATGGTTCATTGGAGACAAGAGTCTCAGGGACGTTCCTCCCAGGGCTGGCTTTGAACTGTGTCAACCTCAGATCTCAGCCTCATGAGGTAGCTAGGATGAAGGTGTGAGCCACCCCCTCCCCCTCTGATACTGGGGGGGGGGGGAACGCTGTAATTCCAGCCAAGAGTTGGTCTGAATGCTTTCAGCTAAATGGTGAGAGATATTGAAGTCCAATTCACAGGGGTCATAGCAGAAAAGAGAGAAGAAGAGAGCAAGGGGAGAAGAAGGAAGAGGAGGAGGAAGGGAAGGGAAGTAGGCTTCAGGTACGGCTGGGTACAGGTGCTTCAAGCGGAATCTGCCCCTTCCTAACCCCAGGCTTATCTTTGCTTGGAGCTACGTGTGAGCTATTTCTGCGCTGGCAGGAAATAGCTGGAGGCCCACAGTTTTCCCAGCCAGCAAGTCTCAGAGAAGCATCGCGTCTTTCCAAGCACCTCTGGCCCAGCAGGTTCCTGAACACCTTCCAGGACCTGGCTTAGCAATGGCTGGAGGGGAATTGGAAATCCTGATTGGTCAGATTCCTCCCTCCAAGGGAGCCTGCGGGGTGTGGTCAGCCTCATTCGACCTCCTACTCAGAGGAGGCTAGAATGAGTCCCCCCCAGGAAAGTACAGGGATCCCCAGGAGCTCAGGGCAGAGGCCGGGCCTAAGCCTCCAGGTGTCTGGGACGGGAAGTCAATCAGAGAAGGCTTCCTGGAGGAGGAAGAGTCTCAGCTAAGACTCCAAGAACTACTTAGTGGGGGGGGGGGGAAGAAAGGGAAGTTGGGTGCTTCAGTTACCTGTGGCTGGAAAACTAGGCCAGGAATCTGGCTTCAGGCTGAGTCAATGCAGTCTGAGGGCATCTGACCGTCAAGGATCTAAGGCCTTGCTCTGGTTAGAGGCCCTGAGTGTTGAGAAACTAGACTTTTAGATGCCAGGCCCCAAAGTCCAGGAACCCCAAGTTAGGTCCAGCCACTCGCTCCCATGTACCAAATACAGAGACATGATGAAGGGCAGAGAAAAGAGATGTTTTCCCTGGTGGCCGTGGGAAGACAGCACTTAGGATGTCTTCAGGGGTGCAGACATTGGCTTCAAGTTCAGTAGGGAGATCTGGGGGACAGGGGTGAGAAAAGTCTGTGGAGTTAGAGCAGCACCAGGCCGCTGGGGAGGCCTGGTTGACCGTGCACCCCGTCCCTGTCCCTCGAGGAGTTTTGGAGAATTGTTACCACCCGGAGTTGTCCTGAGTTTGGGGTGTTTGTTTTAAGATGATCAGAAGCTGGGCAGCGGTGTCTCACGCCTGTCATCCTAGCTACTGAGGAGGCTGAGATCTGAGGATCACGGTTTGAAGCCAGCCTGGGCAGGAAAGTCCAGGAGACTCTGATCTCCAATGAACCAC
>NW_012267245.1:1027124-1041261 GCF_000151885.1 Dipodomys ordii | reverse complement strand
GCTCTACCACTTGAGCCACAGCACCACTTCCGGTTTTCTGGTGGTTCATGGGAGATCAGAGTCTCACGGACTTTCCTGCCCGGGCTGGCCTCGAACCGTGATCCTTAGATCTCAGCCTCCTGAGTAGCAGGGATGACAGGCATGAGCCACTGGCGCCGGTCACACTTGGCTCATTTCAACATGGTTCGCCTACCTGCGTTGGCAGTGCTGACGTCCAGGGCCAGGTGAGTCTGGCTGTGGGCTGGTGACTGGGCCCTGCCTCCTCCAGCTGGGCCCAGATGCTCACATCTGGGGCTCAGGCTGAGCTCCTCCGGCAGAAGGAAACAGGAAAGGTCATTCTTGGTGGAGAGGAAAGGGGTGAATGACTCTGAAGCCACTCACTGGGCCTGCCTGGAAATGAAAGCTCTTCCTCTCCAAGGCTCTGGAGAATTGGAAACATCTCCCCTGTATCCCTCTCCTCTCCCCTCCCTTCCCTTCCCTCCTCTCCTCTCCCTTCCCTTTCTCTCTTTATTTCCTCCCTCCTTCCCTCTCTCCCTCCTTTTCTTCCTTCCCTCCTTTTTATCTTTCTTCCTGATTTCCTTCCTTCCTTTCTTCTTCCCTCCAATCTCTTCTTTCCTTCCTTCTTTACTCCCTCCCATGCTTCTGTCCTTCTTATCCATTCTTCCTTCCCCATTTTCTTTCCTTCCCTTTTTCTCGTGCTCTTTCTTTCTTCCTTCTCTCTTTTCTTTTCCTTCCTTCCATCCTTCCTTCCTGCCTTTCTTCTTTCCTGCCTCACTCCATTCTCTACTTCCTTCCTCTCTCCTTTCCTCTCTTCCTCCTTTCCTTCTCTCTCCAGATCACAAAGTAGAAATGTCACCAATGGGTACCTGTAGCTCTTGCCAGTCATCCCAGCTACCTAGGAGGCTGAGATCTGTAGATCCAGGTTTGAAGCCAACTCAGGCAGGGAAGTTTGTGAGACTCTTTTTTTTTTTGCCAGTCCTGGGGCTTGAACTCAGGGCCCGGGCACTGCCCCTCAGCTCTTCAGCTCAAGGTTAGCGCTCTACCACTTGAGCCACAGCACCACTTCTGGCTTTTTCTGTGTATGCAGTGCTGAGGAATCGAACCCAGGGCTTCATGCGTGCTAGGCAAGCACTCTACCACTGAGCTACATTACCTGTGAGACTCTATGTCTAAGCAGCAAAAGCCAAGTAGTAGAGCACCAGCCTTGAGTGACAAAGCTCAGGAACAGCAGGCCAGGTCCTGAGTTCAAGTCCCACTACACACACACACACACACACACACACACACACACACACGCACACAGAGATTTCTGCATCTCTTGAGTCTGAGCCTGAGCTTGGCAGGTATATTCTGAGCAGAGGGATGGAACATTCTCTCTGAATAACAGGGCCAAGCCAAATTATCTGGAAGAGCACTGGGAGCCCTGCAATTTCTTTCTTTCTTTCTTTTTTTTTTGGTTGGTTGTGGGGCTTGAACTCTGGGCCTGGGCGCTGTCCCTCAGCTCTTCAGCTCAAGGTGACCGCTCTACCACTTGAGCCATAGCGCCATATCCGGTTTTCTGGTGGTTTGTTGGAGATCAGAGTCTCATGGACTTTTTCTGCCCAGGCTGGCTTTGAACCGCAATCCTCAGATCTCAGCCTCCTGAGTAGCTAGGATGACAGGCGTCCAGTGATTTCACCCAATACCTGCCATTTCCCTCTTCTCCAAATGAATCTGAGGGAAAGCTCTCCTCATTTCTCCTTTCTTTATATAATTTAATATTTCTTCACATGACACTACAAAGGAGACTTTATTAAAAAATGAGACGTGAAGCCAAGAACTGGTGGCTCACACCTGTCATCCTAGCTACTCAGGAGGCTGAGATCCGAGGATCACGGTTCAAAGCCAGCCCAGGCAGGAAAGTCTGTGAGACTTTCTCCAATAAACTACTCAGAAAACCGGAAGTGGCGCTGTGGCTCAAGTGGTAGAGCTCTTGCCTTGAGCTGAAGAGCTGAGGGACAGCGCCCAGGCCCAGAGTTCAAGCCCCACGACTAACAACAACAACAAAAAAAAGATGAGATGTGGCTAGGCCCTGGTAGCTCACGCCTGTCATCCTAGCTACTCAGGAGGCTGAGATCTGAGGATCAAGGTTCAAAGGCAAGCCTGGGTAGGAACATCTGTGAGACTCTTCTCTCTAATGAACCAGCCAAAAGCTGGAAGTGGAGGTGTGGCTCAGGTGGTAGAGCACCAGGCTTGAGTGAAAAAAGCTAAGGGACAGCGTCCAGGCAAAGTGAGTTCAAGCCTCAAGTTCACACAAATAAAAATAAAGGTTAAAATGGTAGCCTGGGGTAAGAGAAAGCGTGGATGCTCTCTCCTAAGGTTGAACTCCTTTTACTTCTGGTCACCAGGCTCCGGGGAGGGGCAGGACAGGAGGGGTGGGGTGGGAGGGGGGGAGGGGGAGTGATTCAGAAAGGATTAGAGGATGATTTAGCTCAAGTGGAGGAAGTGATCACAGCCAGAAAGTAAGCTGCAGCCCTCAGTCCTCTGTTCTCTCTAGGCTAACCTTGCATGAATTCTACTGGCTCTAGACTCTCATGCAAGCCAGGTAACAAGTCTTCTGCCGCCCCCCCAAATACCTGCTGCCCAAAATTGTCAGCTTTCTTCCGTCTCCCTCGGGTTCCTGACCCCAAGAACCTGACACACACAACGGGGCGCACAGGAATAAGTGAATGGACCATAGGAATGCACATTCCGGAATGGAGAGGGGAGCTCACGCTGCAGTACAATCTGGGTAAGGATTGCTCTTGGCTGGGTGTGGGTGCACGCCTGTCACCCCAGCTACTCAGGAGGCTGAGATCTGAGGATCACAGTTCAAAGCCAGCCCTGGGACAAGGAATGTCTATAAGACTCTTATCCCTCATGAACCACCAAAAAGTCGAAGTGGAGTTGTGGCTCAAGTGGTAGAGCACCAGCCTTGAGAGAAAAAAAAAAAAAGGTAAGGGACTGCACCCAGACCCTTAGTTCAAGCTCTGGGACCAACACACACACACACACACACACACACAAGCTGCTCTTGCACAGAAAAAATGGAAGAAATTCTCTCTTGGTGAAAGAATGCAGGAACTAATGAGCAATTAAATGCCTGAGCCCAGAGCATTGATTACTAAGGAATGCCAGGAAAAGATGGGGCTCCAAGGTCCAAAGGCAAGTGAGCCCCAGCACTGGGGAGAGGCTGGGGAGAGGGCTTTGTTAGGCCCTGGTGGGCGGAGTCTGCCGCGGTGGGCGGGGCCCGAAGGGTTTGGCCAGCTTTGGATCGGTTGGCTGGCTCGGGTGGGCGGGGCCTGACGGTGAGCGCGGTGTTTGGTCGGCTCGGGTGGGCGTGACCCGTGGCGGTGGGCGTGGTCCTGCCTGGTGGGCGGGACCTGACAGTGAAGGCTGGAGGCCTGGGGTTTGGCGGGCTCTGCCCGGTGCATCTCCATGGTTACCGGAAGATGTCAGCCCCTCCTTCCCGACCCATCAGCGAGCATCACCGCAGGCCCAGGGCTGGGCGAGGTGTCACCAGCTGAGCTTCACTTTGACTCACTGCTGGGACCTGAGGGCTTAGGGGGAAGCAGGTCGGATCCTGCTGATAGGTGCTGTTTGTGTGTGTGTGTGTGTGTGTGTGTGTGTGTGTGTGTGTGTGTGATCCTGGATCCTGCTGATAGGTGCTGTGTGTGTGTGTGTGTGTGATCCTGGATCCTGCTGATAGGTGCTGTGTGTGTGTGTGTGTGTGTGTGTGTGTGTGTGATCCTGGGGCTTGAACTCAGGGCCTGAGTGCTGGTCCAGAACTTCCTTGCTGGCACTCTACCGCTTGAACCACAGCTCTACTTTCTGCTCTTTTTGGTGGTTAACTGGAGATGCTTCTTAACAGACTTTCCTGGCCTGGGCCAGCTTTGAACCTCTATCTTTAGATCTCAGCCTCCTGATTAGTTCAATTGCAGGCGTGAGCCATTAGCCCTAGGCTTCTGATGAGTTCTTTTTTGGGGGCGTGGGGTAGGGGAGGGGAAGCTTGGGCTCTGTCTCTGAGCTTGTGGGTGTGTGTGTGTGTGCTCTCAAGGGCTAGCGCTCTACCATTTAAGCCACTGCTCCACTTCTGGTTTTTTGCTAGTTAATTAAAGAGTCTCTTAGACTTCCCTGCTGGTCTCTAAATCCCTATCCTCAGATCTCAGCCTCTAAGTGGCTGGGATTACAGGCGTAAACTGCAGTGCCCAGTCTACCAGTGGGTTCTTAAAGCCAGACTGTGTATGTATGACCCATCAAATGGGTCCCATCAGACGTGTTGTGGGTTGTTGATTCTTGATCTAGAACTTGGCCAGAAGCAGAAATCTCTATCTGGAAAGTTGCCTGACACACGAGTCGCACCCATTCCACGTTGGCTGGGGCACAAAGTAGGTGATGATCTAACTATGTGCTGATCACAGATCCAGGAAGAGGGCCTCAGACCCTGCCCCCGAGCTGCTGGGTCCCATGTTCAATGCTGCAATCCTTTCCTGTACCAGCCTGCGCCCCACGCAGCCCTGACAGGCAGCGAGCACTCAGGAGGGGCCTAGGATGGGTGACTTCTTACTTCTCCAAATGCTCCCGCTCCCCGGGTCGGGCGGAATCCCCAGGGGCAGCTCAGCACCCCGGCACTTTCCCGGTAGCTGAGCTGTGGTGAACTGGCTGGTGGGATCTAGAAGGTTCTGTTGTGGGAAGGGAACAGAACTGCACTGCCCCAGGGAAACAGCACAAAGAGCTAAGAAAGAGGAAGTGAGCCCTGGCTACTAGCTCCGCCCACTCACTCGTTTGTCCTTCCTCTGACCTTGAGGCTGCCCTCCTTCTTGGGAGACCCTCTGTAGCTTAGTCTAGGAATTTGGCCTCACGGCCTGGGAGGGGAGGGAAAATCCTAGATGGTTGTGCTAAATAAAGATGGTCTTGAATAGGCCAGGCACCAAGGGGCTTCAAGCCAATAATCCTAGCTATCTGGAGGCTGAGCTCTGAGGATCATAGTTGGAGGCCAGTCCTGTCAGGAAAGTTCCCAGAGACTCTTATCTCCAATGAACCAGGAAAAAAAAAAAAAAGGCTGGGAATGTGGCTTGGTGGTAGAGTGCTGGCCTAGCACGCGTGAAGCCCTGGGTTCGATTCCTCAGCACCACAGACACAGAAAAAGCCCGAAGTGGGGCTGTGGATCAAGTGGTAGAGTGCTAGCCTTGAGCAAAAGAAGCTCAGGGACACCGCCCAGGCCCTGAGTTCAAGCCCCCAGTAGCTGCACCAAAAAAAATTTTTTTTGAATAATTTTAACTGAGCACTTATTTTGTGTGCTAAACGAAAATACTTTCGTGTGTGTTGTGTGTGTGTGTGTGTGTGTATGTGTGTTTACTGGGCATTGAACTCAGGGCCTTACACATCTCACTTGGCTTTTGCTCTCAAGTCTGGTGCTCTACCACTTGAGCCACAGCTCTACTTCTGGCTTTTCATTTGGTGGCTGGAATTACAGGCGTGAACTACGGGCATGGGGCTCATCTTCATCTTTTGTACAGTCCTCATCCGTGTGTCTTTATTATTAAGATCTCTGCTGGTGCTGGGGCACCGGTAGCTCACGCCTGTCATCCTAGTAACTCTGGAGGCTGAGATCTGAGGATCGCAGTTTAAAGCCAGCCTGGGCAGAAAAGTCCAGGAGACTCTGGTCTCCAATGAACCACCAGAAAGCCAGAAGTGGAGCTGTGGCTCAAGTGGTAGAGCACTAGCCCTGAGCTCAGGGACAGTGCTCAAGCCCTGAGTTCAAGCCCGGAGGTTCAAGCCAAGGATGAGAGCAGAAGAAGGAAGTGAATGAGAGAACATTCTGGAGCCAACATTGGTGTGGACACCTTGATATGTCAGAGTATGTTTTCATTCCTCACCACACATCCTATGAAGTGTGTATTAGGTCCCTAAATTACAGATGACAAATGAAAGCACAGAGAGGCCAGGGACTCGTCCAATATCACACAGCAAACAAATGGTGGCATTTGTCATTGTGTGTGTGTGTGTGTGTGTGTGTGTGTGTGTGCCAGCACTGGGGCTCGAAATGAAGGCCTAGACGCTGTCCCCCCACTTTTCTTTCCCTCTGGGCTGGCGCTCTGCCACTTGAGCCAAGAGCTGCCATTCTCGTTGCAGGCTAGAATTTGAGTTTGATCGATCAAATTTCAGGGGGATGGGGCAGGGGAGAGGACACAGCACTGTTCCCAGCCCAGAGGCCCTGCCTGCCTCCCAGATGTTCTGTGTCAGAATTCTTGAGACAGATGTTTGCCATCCTGAGCCAGCATCCAGTCACTTCTCCTTGAGGCTGATCTGCTTTGTTAAAGAGTATTTTTCTTTTCTCTCTCTCTCTTTCTCTCTCTCCTTCCTTCCTTCGTTCCCTTCCTTCTTTCTTTCTTTCTTTCTTTCTTTCTTTCTTTCTTTCTTTCTTTCTTTCTTTCTCTTTCTTTCCTTCTTCCTTTCTCTTTCTTTCTTTCAAATATTGATCTTGTCCTAAATACTTTGGTTTCACTCCCTGGCCCTTGGGGTTTGGGGTAACCTTAACCCCACAACATTGCACAACAGCCCACGAAAGCTCTAGGAACCCACAATCATGTCAATAATGCTGAAGCAAGTGTCCTTTGCCAGTATGTCCGGCCCCTTGTCTGACTAACACTGCTCACTTCCCTGCCAATGTAACAACCTATTTTTAAGGAACTCAGTCATTTGGTTGAGATTTTTTTAATTTGTTGTATTTTAATGCCTTTCTGAATCATTCCTTCTTTTTCTTCTTCTTCTACTTTTGGACTGATTCACTCTCTGCCATTTCCTTTTATAGAAATGCAACCTGAAGCCAGGCGCCGGTGGCTCACGCCTGTCAGGCTAGCTACTCAGGAGGTTGAGCTCTGTGGAATCCAGGTTTAACGCCCATCCAGGCAGGAAAAGACTTAGAGAGTCCAGATCTCCAATGGACCAATGAAAAGCCAGCAGTGTGGAGGCGTGGCTCGAGTGGTAGAGCACCAGCTCTGAGTCAAAAAGCTAAGGGGCAGCATCCAAACCTGAGTTCAAGCTTTCCTTCCAAGATGAGCACCAGAATTCACCCTTTTCAGGTCTACCTTTGTGCCTTATTTTCTGTGTCAACCATCTAGTATTTTTGTGTGTGTGTGGGGGGGAAGTGTCAGTTATGGGGCTTGAACTCAGGGCCTGGGCACTGTCCCTGAGCCTCTTGGTGCTCAAGGCTAGCACTCGACCACTTGAGCCACAGCACCACTTCCGTTTCTTGAGTGGTTCATTGGAGATAAGAGGTTTATGGACTTTTCTGCCCAGGCTAGCTTCAAACCACAAATTTCAGATCTCAACCTAAGATGACAGATGTGAGCCACAATGCCTGGCTAGTACTTTTGGTATTTATGTTATCACTATCATAATGGTCAACCACTTGAATAATTTCTTTTTTTTTTTGGTCGGTCGTGGGGCTTGAACTCTGGGCCTGGGCGCTGTCCCTCAGCTCTTCAGCTCAAGGCGAGCGCTCTACCACTTGAGCCACAGCACCACTTCCAGTTTTCTAGTGGTTTATTGGAGATAAGAGTCTCATGGACTTTCCTGCCTGGGCTGGCTTTGAACCATGATCCTCAGATCTCAGCCTCCTGAGTAGCTAGGATTACAGGCGTGAGCCACCAGCGCCCGGCTTTGAATAATTTCTTATCATTCTCATCAAGAACCTAGGAGGGAATAATAATAATAATAATTATTATTATTTTGTGCTGGTCCTGATGCTTGAATCAGAGCTCGGGCACTGTCTCTGAGCTTCTTTTTTTCCTGTTTTTTTAGTGCCAGTCCTAAGGTTTGAACTCAGGGCCTGGGTGCCATACCTTAGCTTTTTTGTCCAAAGTTCTACCACAGCTGAATTTCCAGCTTTTTTTGGTAGTTAGTTAGACATAAAAGTCTCAGGGACTTTCCTCCCTGGGCTGGCTTTGAACCTGGATCCTCTGATCTCAGCCTCCTGAGTATTAGGATTACAGGCGTGACCCACCGGCGCCCGGCAGGAAATAAATGATTTTTTTCCAACATACAGCCCTGGAGAGGTTAAATGTTTTTGTTCAGAGGAAGTGAGGAGTCTTAAGGTACTGACCTGGCCTGTGGGGTCAGAGTTTGTGGGGGTCCCTGCCAATATGTCAGGCTTTTGTGGTGATTACAATAATAATAACATTATTGTTGTAGTTATTTATTTACTTTTGGTGCCAGTACTTGGGGCTCGAACTCAGGACCTGGGTGCTATACCACTTGAGCCACAGCTCCATCGTCAGCTTTTTCTACTGACTCATTGAAGAGAAGGCATCTCTCCTATTTGTCAGCCCAGGCGGGCTTTCCATTTCTCTCCTCTTATCTCAGCCTCCCAAAGAGAGCTGGGATTTCAGGCGTGAGCTGCGGTGCCCAACCGAGTGTAAGAATCTTAACCAATGTGCATTGCATAACACACGGGACAGGCAGAGACCTGGAACATTCTGGCTGAACAAACTCCCAGGAGAAATGTGCAAACACCATCCTTGCAGCTAAGGATGAATGCTGTCCAGTATGGCCCATCATTCCTTTAATCCCGGCTGAACAGACAAAGCTTCCGATTTGATACCCCTGAAACTTGTGTCTTCTGTGGTCTAGATCCTGAGCCCAGAGGCCTGAGAAGGCCAATTTTGGCCCCTAAACTCAGGAAGAAGTTGGGCAGTGTGGCTCTTGCCTGTAATCCCAGCTATTTAGGAGGCTGAGATCTGAGGATCTTGGTTTGAAGCCAATGGAAACTGACAGATCCAAGAGACTCTTCTCTCCGGTGAACCAGCCTGACTGGCAGATGTGGAGGTATGGCTCAGGTGGTAGAGAGCCAGCCTTGAGCAACAAAACAAAACAAACTCTGAAAGAGAGTACTGGGCCCAGAGTTCAAGTCCCAGGACTGACACAAAGAAGTAAAAAAGAGAAAAGAACACCTCTTGTTTTCTTGGATTATGAGGTTTAAGTATAGATAACTTCATTTTTTTCTTAGAGGTGCACACCAAAGAGAAGGGATTTTTTTTTCCCTAGTGGGTGCATCCATGCACAAATGGAGCTCAGAGAGGGCGTGCGAATGAATGGTTTGAATAGTCACACAGCCAAAACAGCAACACAGATGTGAACTTAGCTGCGTCTGACCTGACTTTAATGTCCTTAATTCTGATGATTTATGCCCCTTGGTGGTGGTCATGGAAAGATCCAGGGCCTGATGCGTCCTTGAAAATGGAAATATGAGTCACCAGCCAGGATCAGGGCAAGAAGGAGAGGGGGGGAGGGGAGGCCTGCTTCAGGGAATGGAAGGGCCTGCCAGATTCTGATTGACAGTGGCCAGGACCAGTGAGCATCATTCATGTGGGGAGAAGGGGCGGGGCCAGTGAGGAGGAGGCGGGGTGCAAAGCCAGGGCCCTCCCAGCCTGGCTGGAGGCCACGTTGGCCTGTGACGTCAAGCGTCCATCTGGGCCTGTGGAAGGCTGAGGCCCACAGCCCGGGGCAGGCGCCTCTGCAGCCTTTTTGTAGCAGGCAGGCTCTTCCTGCAGGTTGCCCCATGGCGGGGAAAGCTGGGCACCGGTGGCTCAAGCCTGTCCTGTCCTAACTACTGAGGAGGCTGAGATCTGAGGATCGCCATTCAAGGCCAACACCAGGCAGGAAAGTCTGTGAGGCTCTGATCTCCCATGACTTACCCCTCCAAACAAAACAAAGCAAAAACAAGCATCAGAAGTGGAGGTGTGGCTCAAGGGGTAGAGCACTAGCCTTGAGCAAAATAAATACATAAAATAGAAGTGGAGACAGCACCCCAGCCCCGCTTCACAGGCCGTGTGTGTGTGTGTGTGTGTGTGTGTGTGACTTCGAGGCCTTGTGAGGCCTCATTAAACTTTTATCACTTGTGCATACGATTTGATATATGGTTTTATTTTATGTATTTTTAATTTTTGCCAGTCCTGGGGCTTGAACTCAGGGCCTGGGCACTGTCCCTGAGCTTCTTTGTGCTCAAGGCTAGCACTCTACCACTTGAGCCACAGCACCACTTCGGGCTTTTTCTGTGTATGTAGCACTGAGGACTCGAACCCAGGGCTTCATGCATGCTAGGCCAGCATTCTACCACTGAGCCACCTTCCCAGCCCTGAGCAGAGCTATTTGAATTATAGCTCCACTTCTGGCTTTTTTTTGGGGGGGGGTGGTTAATTGAAGATAAGAACCTTGCAGAAGTTCCTTTTCTCTTCCAGCTGGCCTCCAACCTTGATCCTCAAGTCTCTGCCTCCTTAGCAGCTAGGATTATAACTATGAGCCACCGATGATGTCCTGATGGCCGATTGCTCTGGGCACATGGAAGCTGTGTCCCCCATCTGATCTGCCCCAGTGGCTCAAGCCTCCACCTGGACGGGAGAGGAGCCCTAGCCCTGTCTGGCCCCCTTTGAGTGCTGAGTTGACGCGTCTCTGCCCTCTTCCTGCTTGCTAATACCCACCTCATGGCCCTGGATGCATCCATAAGTTGTTGTACCTGGGGAAGTTTGGGACTGGCCGGCGTGACTTAATGACACTGATGATTCATTTTGGCCTCTGAAGAAACCAAAAGCCCATGTCTTCCCAAGGCAGCCTCTACTCTTAGCTGGCCTCTTTGCCTGGATGAGTCACCCTGGCCCTTTCTTTGGGGCTCCCAGTGTTCACTTTGCCTGTCCCCGGCCCAGGCAAACAGCAGCTTCCGGTTCTCTGCTCCTGGGGTGGGGGAGGGGGTTGGAGAAAAGGGGAAGTGAGTGAATGGGGGTGATCATGGGCCCTGGCACTCATGATTGCCTTATTCCGGCCTGGCTGAAGGCAGGGCCTGAAGCTGGCCGTCCCAATTCTTTACTCAAGAATGGAAAAGAAGCTGAGTGCTGGTTCCCGCCTGTCATCCTAGCTACTCAGGAGGCTGAGAGCTGAGGATCATGGTTCAAAGCCAGCCCAGGCAGGAAACTCTGTGAGACTCTGATCTCCCATGAACCACCCAAAGCAAAACCAAAAACAGAAGTGAAGTTGTGGCTTAAGTGTAGAGCACTAGCCTTGAGCAAAAACGCTCAGGGACAGCGCCCAGGCCCTGAGTTCAAGCCCCAGGACTGGCACACACACACACACACACACACAGATTTTGTGTGTGTGTGTGTGTGTGTGTGTGTGATGGTATTGGTGCTTGAACTCAGAGCCCTGGCACTGTCCCACTAACTTTTTCTACGAAGGCTGGCGCTCTACCACTTGAGCCACAGTGCCACTTTCTGGTAGTTTATTAGAGATAAGAGTCTCCTGGACTTTCCTGCCCAGGCTGGCTTTGAACCTCGATCCTCAGATCTCAGCCTCCTGAGTAGCTAGGATGACAGGCGTGATCCACTGGCACCGGACTAGACCCTCCCTTTTCTCATGAAAAATTTTAGGTATACAGAAAGTCGGAGAAAATATCCTCTTTGCACACCTTTTTCTTACTTCCATATTTCAGCTTTACTGATATAACATTGGTAAAGAAAGTAGCATGTACAATGTGCTGTACAAAAACATTGGCAGGGCTGGGAAGGTGGCTCAGTGGTAGAGCGCTTGCCTTGCATGCACGAGGCCCTGGGTTCGATTCCTCAGCACCACATAAGCAAAAAGAAAAAAGCTGGAAGTGGCGCTGTGGCTCAAGTGGTAGAGTGTTAGCCTTGAGCTGAAGAGCTGAGGGACAGCGCCCAGGCCCAGAGTTCAGGCCCCACCACGACCAGACCCAAAAAAACCCCAAACAAACAAACATTGGCAAATGGTTGCACAATGAAGCTACTGAACTTTTCTACCACGTCAGCTAGTTACCTTGTTCTGTGTGTGTGGTGACAACACTTAAGACATACTTTCTTAGCAAATTTCCTGTCCCTTCCCCCAGCCCCACCCCTGCCAATACTGGGCTCAGTACTCGGGGGCTTCAAGCTCTTGCTTGGCTTTTACATTCAAGGTGGGGGGCTTTACCACTTGAGTCATGGTTAAACTTCCAACTTTTTGCTGGTTCATTGGAAATAAAAGTCTCATAGATTACCTGCCCTGGCTGGCTTCGAACCACAGTCCTCAGATCTCAGCCTTCTGAGTAGCTAGGGTGACACAGGTGTGAGTCACCAGCGCTCTGCTCTTAGATCATTGTGTGTGTGTGTGTGTGTGTGTGTGTGTGTCTATGTGTCTGTGTATGGTCAGTCCTGGTGCTTGAACTCAGGGCCTGGGAGCTTTTCCTGAATTTCTTTTGCACAAGGCTAGCATTCTACCATTTGATCCACAGCTCCACTTCTGGCTATTTGGCAATTCATTAGTCATTAATTGGAGGTAAAAGTCTCCCGGACTTTCCTGCCCATGGCGGGCTCCCAACTGTGATCCTCAGATCTCAGCCTCCTGAGTAGCCCGGATGACAAGCTTTCTGTGATCATCTTTTGTGATCATCCTTTCGGGATCCCTCCCCATGCTCAAACGCGGTGTCAGAAGGAGGGCTGGGAAGGTGGCTCAGTGGTAGAGAGCTTGCCTAGCATGCATGAAGCCCTGGGCTCGATTCCTCAGTACCACATACACAGAAAAAGCCAGAAGTGGCGCTGTGGCTCAAGGGGTAGAGTGCTAGCCTTGAGCACAGAGAGGCTCAGGGACAGCGCCCAGGCCCTGAGTTCAAGCCCCAGGACTGACAACAAAACAAAACTAAGATCTTTCAGGACCAAAGTCAGCTGGCAGCCACAGTTTAAGGACACGGCTGGCATCTGTGGCCTTCCTGTCTCTGGCTGGAAGCGGGGTGCCCAGGCCTGCTGCTTGCCTGGCATTTGGTTAGCTGAACAAAGCCACGAATGTTCCACGCGCTGCAAGTATGACTTCACTCTCCACGGGTGGAGGCCAGAGGCTGAATCATCTGTCAGATGGGGCAGGGGGGTGAGTCAGGGGAGCCAGGCCGAAAGCTCTGGTCCCTCCTTCCCCCCACTTTTTTTGTTCTTTAATCATCTGCACACAGTGCATCGCCCTGTGTCACGCCTGCTGGGTGTTCTGCGCAGATAAGGACAGCACTTGGAAAGCGGACAGACAACGCTCCCGCCGCCGGCCTCCACCACTGTTACTCAACTTCTCCCGGCCTCCTTCCCTCCTCTCTTCTGCTGCTGCCAGTCATGGACTCTAAATCACAGGACAGGTGCAATGATGTCAGGAGGAAATAAATAATGAGTGGTTGGCGAAGAGCCAGGCTTCCAGTGAATGCTCAGTAGACACTACTATATATGTATAATTATATATAACCATACATGATATATAGCACATTTAACATATATTTTATGTAATATATATGTATGTGATACACATATATACACATGACATAGATATATAATTATATATCATCACATTCATGACATCTATCATCTATATCATATATGATACAGATGATTATATATTACATATAATTATATACACACTGCATACATATATAATTATATAATCATATATGGCATTTATATCATTATATATTATAGATTATTGTTATTATAGATGTCATATACATGATTATATATTGTATTATATATTATATACATATACTTTTTTTTTTTTTTTTGCCAGTCGTGGGGGTTGAACTCTTCAGCTCAAGGCAAGTGCTCTACCACTTGAGCTACAGTGCCACTTCCAGTTTTCTAGTGGTTTATTGGAGATAAATGGTCTTTCCTGCCTGGGCTGGCTTTGAACCGCGATCCTCAGATCTCAGCCTCCTGAGTAGCTGGAATTACAGGCGTGAGCCACCGGCACCCGACATCAAATACATATTATATACACATCTATATATATAATTACAATCATATATGTGACATTTATAATATAATATACATTGCATGATTATATATGATTATATATGATACTATATATGTACCATTATATTGTAATACACATATAATTATATATGATTATATATTATGTATTATACACATATTATATAACACATATACACATTCATATACATATATGCATAAACATATATACGCACATATTCTTTTTTTTTTTTTCTTTTGTCGGTCATGGGGCTTGAACTCTGGGCCTGGGCGCTGTCCCTCAGCTCTTCAGCTCAAGGCGAGCGCTCTACCACTTGAGCTACAGCGCCACTTCC
>NW_012267245.1:1020119-1027074 GCF_000151885.1 Dipodomys ordii | reverse complement strand
TCAAGGCGAGCGCTCTACCACTTGAGCTACAGCGCCACTTCCGGTTTTCTGGTGGTTTATTCGAGATAGGAGTCTCACGGTCTCTCCTGCCTGGGCTGGCTTTGAACCGCGATCCTCAGATCTCAGCCTCCTGAGTAGCTAGGATTACAGGCGTGAGCCACCAGCACCTGGCTACGCACATATTCTATAAGCTATACTTACATATAAAATATATAATAGAATTTTATTGACAGTATTATTACTATGTGTGTGTGTGTGCTGTTTTCTTTTTGTTGGATGTGGTGCTTGAACTCAGAGACCAAGGAGTTGACCTTAAGCTTTTTTTGCTTAAAGATAGTGCTCTACCTCTTAGAGCCACAGCGCCACTTCTGGTCTTTAGGTGGTTCATTGGAGATAAGAGTCGCACGGACTTTTCTGCCCAGGCTGGCTTTGAACCATGATCCTCAGATCTCAGCCTCCTGAGTAGCTAGGGTGACAGGTGTAAGCCATCAGTGCCCACATGGTAATTATAATGAATAGCATTCCCCCGGCCCCCAATAACTTATCCACATAGGCAACATTGGGATACAGAGTGTTAGAATCTTTACATAGTGAATCATTATTTCTCCTCTTCCTTTCCCTTGGGAAGGGCTCATAAGAGACAAAGTATGACCTCATTTGCTCCCGCCAACATTAATTGTTCTCTAATTAGGAAAAGGAAATTATATCTCAACCCATACTCTGCTTTAAAAAAAAAGCCCAGAAAAGTACTGTCACTGTTCTCTGAAGGGTAAGAAAATTGTGAATAGGTTTGGTGAACCTAGCTGTCAGACCCTGGCCCTGTCCTTGGTTGAAGAAGAGGCCTGCCTGGCACTGGTGGCTCATACCTGTCATCCTAGCTACTCAGGAGGTTGACGTCTGGAGGATCATAGTTTGAGGTCAGCCAGGGCAAGAAAGTCCATGAGACTCTTATCTCCAATATACCATCCAAAAGCCAAGAATGGAGCTGTGGCTTAAGTGGTAGGGCGTAAAGCCTTGAGCCAAAAAAGGCTTAGAGACAGCGCCTAGGTCCTGAGTTCAAGCCCCATGACCAACAAAAAGAAAGAAAAAGGATGGGAAGGAGGGAGGGAGGCAGGAAGGGAGGGAGGGAAGAAGGAAAGAAGGAAGGACTGTGTGATTCTTTGAGCCCTTCCCTGCTTTTGTGTTGGTGGAAGAAGACAGAAGTTATCATTGCTCAGGCCTTACAGTGAATCCTTTGGGGGTAATTATTTCCGAGAAAAACGAATCCTTCCACTGAGCTCTTTCTTACAACAGTACCCATTTCACAGAGGGGGAAACTGAGTCCCCTAGGAACAAATGGAGCCTCGTGGAGAATCATCCTGTGGTCCTTCAAACATTCTGTCCTCTCTGTCTGTCTCCTAAATGGAGCCTCGTGGAGAATCATCCTGTGGTCCTTCAAACATTCTGTCCTCTCTGTCTGTCTCCTCTCTTCCAGGAGTCCATCCTGGCTGGGGGGAGCCCCTTTTCTCAGCCCCTCAATTTCCACCCTGTCTCTAAGCACCTGAGCTGGGGCAATCTGTTGGCTGATTGGTGGACCATGGCAGTGTGTGTGTGTGTGTGTGTGTGTGTGTGTGTGTGTGTTTGTGGGTCCTGGGGCTTGAACTCAGGGCTTAGGAGCTGTCTCTGAGCTTTTCCATTCCAGCTTTTTGGTGATTTATTGCAGATATTGGCTGATGACTGATTTGAACCACGATCTTCAGATCTCAGCCTCCTGAGTAGCTGGGATTACAATTACAGTCCGTGAGCCACCAGTGCCCAACTTCACCATCTTATCTTTTCTTTCTTGCCAGTGCTGGGGCTAGAGTTCACAATCCTGTGATTGTGAGCTAGCTCTCTGATCTTTGTTCACCCAAAGCTGGCGCTCTACCACTTGAACCACAGCTCCATTTCCAGCTTTGGGGTGTTTGATTAGAGATCAGAGTCTCAGGGACTTTCTGCTAGATCCTCAGATTTCAGCCTCCTGTGTTAGCTAGCAGCTGGGAATCTTTTCTATTCTGGTCCTTTTTGGATTTCATCTCCAGATTTAAAGCCTCTGTTTTTTAAGAAGGAAATATGCAGGGCTGGGAAGGTGGCTCAGTGGTAGAGTGCTCGCCTAGCATGCATGAAGCCCTGGGTTCGATTCCTCAGCACCACAGACACAGAAAAAGTGGTGCTGTGGCTCAAGTGGTAGAGCGCTAGCCTTGAGCCAAAGAAGCTCAGGGATGGTGCCCAGGCCCTGAGTTCAAGCCCAGGATTGGCACACACACACAAAAAAAAAAGAAGAAGGAAAAAGAAATTTGTGATCAATTACTGCATCATTTAGCTATGACACGCTGCTGTTTCTGAGTCACACTTGGAGAAATGTTAAAATATGGAAAAAGTGTCTTGCCACTCCATGAAATAAATAACACCAGGAAAGCAAATAGGGCTTTCTTAGCGGGGAGTTTCTGCCCCAGCCAATCCCCTCCCATCTCATTTACATAGCCCACGGTGAAATGCAAATTAGCCAGCGTGGCCTTGTGCCAGTAAAACATCACTGAAGAACACTAATATGTAAATTTCGTAGTCAGGCGCTGGTGGCTCACGCCTGTCACCCTAGCTACTCGGGAGGTTTGAGATCTGAGGATCACGGTTCGAAGCCAGCCTGGGCAGGAAGGTCTGTGAGACTCTTCTCTCCAATGAACCACCCAAAAGCCCAAAGTGGATGAGATGTGGTAGGGGAAAAAGGGGAGAGCTTGAGGTCCAGAGTTCAAGTCCTAGTCATGACAATAAATGAACTTCCACTTCTTAGGAAATATGATCCTTTTTTTTTTTCCTAGTCCTGGGATTAAAGTCAGGGCTTAGGTCCCTAGGTTCTTTGTGCTCAAGGTTAGCCACAGCACCACCTCCAGTTTCTTTTTGGTGTTTGTTGAAGATAAGAGTCTCACAGACTTTCTTCCTGGGCTGGCTTTGAACCAAGATCCTCAGATCTCAGCCTCCTGAGTAGGGATTGCAGGCGTGAGCCACCGGCTCCCATGTATACATGGGCTGGGAAGGTGGCTCAGTGGTAGAGCGCTTGCCTTGCATGCCTGAGGCCCTGGGTTCGATTCCTCAGCACCACATAAGCAAAAAGAAAAAAGCCGGAAGTGGCGCTGTGGCTCAAGTGGTAGAGCGCTAGCCTTGAGCTGAAGAGCTGAGGGACAGCGCCCAGGCCCAGAGTTCAGGCCCCACGACCAGACCCCCCCCCAAAAAAAAAAGAAAAAAGAAATATGTGTATACAAATATATAGAATATAGTTGCTATACAATGCAAATCTATTTCTCTCCATCCTTTCTGAATGTAAAATCCACCTTATTTAGCCAGTGGGTTTCATACAAAGAGTGAGGGTGTTAGATTTGCCCAGTTAATATCTGTCTATTGAGATTTTTATGTCAGCCTACAGCATCATCGTTGTCGTCATCATCGTCATCATCATCATCATCATCATCCCCATTCTCTCACTGAGAAAATAACTTTCTCAGGGACATACAGCTGGTGATGGGTAAACTGCTCTAATTCAAGCAGTCAAATTCAAATTTGCTGTTAACCACACACTGCTGTTTTAAATATGTTAGTCTTTGACTACTAAATATCTAGTAAAGCTCACACACTGGAATTAAAAATGTCAAGCCCAGCCAGGCGCTGGTGGCTCATGCCTGTCTTCCCAGCTACTCAGGAAGCTGAGATCTGAGGATTGTGGTTAGTAACCAGCCTGGGCAGGGAAGTCCGTGAGACTCTTACCTCCAATGAACCACCAGAAAACTGGAAGTGGCGCTGTGGCACAAAGTGGTAGAGCTATAGCTTTGAGTGCAAAAAATTAGAGACAGTGCCCAGGCCTTGAGTTCAAGCCCCATGTCCAGCAAGAAGAAGGAGGAGGAGGAGGAGGAGGGGGAGGAGGAGGAGGAGAAGGAAGAAGAAAAAGAAGAAGAAGTAGTCAAGCCCTCATAAGGATGAAAATGAAAGGAGTTCCTCTTTCTCCAAAGATAAACAGTATTAAGGATTTCAAAACCTAGCTCATCTCATGCTGACTGGACTTTGGGTGTTCTGAACACTGTGTGACTTTGACCAAGTTGCTTAACCTCTCTGAGCCTCTCTGTGTCTCTCAGAGGAGCAGTCTGGAGGAGACCAGCCAGCTCTGCAGGTCTTCCCAGGCCTGACAACGAAGCATTATTTGCAAAGGACTGTGTACTTGGTGGGAAAAGCAAAGCCGCCCTTCATGGGCGCTGGTGGCTCCCGCCTGTCATCCTAGCCATTCAGGAGGCTGAGATCTGAGGATCAAGGTTCAAAGCCAGCCCGGACAGGAGAGTCTGTGAGACTCTGATCTCCAATGAACCACCAGGAAACAACAAGTGGCACTGTGGCTCAAGTGGTAGAGTGAAAAGCTCAGGAACAGAGCCCAGGCCGCGAGTTCAAATCCCACAACTAACAACAATAATAAGAGTGGATGGAGACTCAGCAGGCTGGGCTGTGTAGGCAGACCCTGGGTTTGGATAATTACCAATTAGATGACCCAGACCTGTCTCTTCCCTGAGCCTATTCCCTAGCCTATAAAGCAGAGTTGAAACCACATCCCAGAGTCATTGAAGTCAGGAAGTCACTGTTGCTTGTGTCCGTTTTATATTTACTTATTTAAATATGGTGATGACCAGGGATTTGAACTCAGGGCTGTCACTTGAGCCACACCCCCCCCACTTCCAGCTTTTTGCTGGTTTAATTAGAGATAAAGAATCTCTCCAATTTGTCGGCCCAGGCTGGCTTCAAACCGTGATCCTCACATCTCAGCCTCCTGAGCAGCAAGGATTTACAGGTGTGCGCTACAAGCTCCGGCAGAAAAGTCAGGATTTGAGGGATCTTCAAGTTCCCCATATCCACTCCCTCCTCCCTCCCCTCAAGCCAGGGGAGGGAAAGTTGAAGGACCCAAATTCTCCTGCAACACTGAGGAGAAGAGAGGGAAGGGGTGGGGGAGTGGTAAAACTCAGAAAGGCAAAGCAATGCTAGCCAAATGTGGGGGTGGGAGAGCACAGGAACATTCGAGGAACTCTGAATTTTCCTGGAACCTAAGGGAGGCCCAGGGCTGTGGGCTGCAAACTTGGTGGGAAATGAGAGTCATTCATCTGAGTGGACTGAAAACTGGGCTCTGTGGCTCACGCCGGTCATCCTAACTACTCAGGAGGCTGAGATCTGAGGATCACAGTTCAAAGCCAGCCTGGGCAGTTAAGTCCATGAGACTCTTCTCTCCAATGAACCTCCAGAAAACCAGAAGTGGCGCTGTGGCTCAAGTGGTAGAGCGCTCGCCTTGAGCTGAAGAGCTGAGAGACAGCCCCCAGGCCCCGAGTTCAAGCCCCATGACTGACAAAAAAAAAAAAAAAAGGGGAGGGGGGACAGGGCTGGGAAGGTGGCTCAGTGGTAGAGTGCTGGCCTAGTATACATAAAGCCCTAGGTTCGATTCCTCAGTACCACATACACAGAAAAAGCCAGAAGTGGTGCTGTGGCTCAAGGGGTGGAGCGCTAGCCTTGAGCAAAAGAAGCTCAGGGACAGTGCCCAGGCCCTGAGTTCAAGCCCCAGGACTGGCCTTAAAAAAAAAAAATGGGGACAATTCAAGTTGGTATGCAGTGAACTAAACATCTATGATTCAATGCAAAAAAAATGTCAAGGTTCTTAGCTGAATCAGTAATAAGTAAAATAAACACATGAAACATTTCTTTTTCACTGGCTCTCTTTGACACATAGGAGGGTGTGGCTGCGATCTGTGGATTTCTTTGCAGTCTGTCCAGATCAAGGTTCAAAGGAAGAGAGAAAACTCCCTCAAAAGCAAAACAAGGCTAGGTGGAGAGGGGTGGACCGACACTCACTCCTGTGATCCTAGCTACTCAGGAGGCTGAGATCTGAGGATCCTGGTTCAAAGCCAGCTTGGGTAGGAAAGTCTGTGAGCCTCTGATCTCCCCCATAACCTAAAAGCCAAGAGTGGAGCTGTGGCTCAAGCGGTAGAGTGCCAACTTTGAGCAAAAGAATTCAGGGGCAGCATCCAGGCCCTGGGTTCAAGACCTAGGGAGGGGCATTTAAAAAACAAAAAAGAAAAGAGAGGGGTTGGGAAGGTGGCTCAGTGGTGGAGTGCTTGCCTAGCATGCATGAAGCCCTGGGTTCAATTCCTCAGTACCACAGACACAGACAAAGCCAGAAGTGGTGTGCTGTGGCTCAAGCCTTCAGCCAAAGAAGCTCAGGATCAGCGCCCAGGCCCTGAGTTCAAGCCCCAGGACTGGCAAAAAAAAAAAAAAAAAGACCAAAACAAAAGCACTCAGTGACTTGACCTTCTAGAAGAATTGACATTGGAAAGTAAGGGATACAAATGCAGAAGTGGCCCGAGGTGCAGACCCAGTTCCCCCCACCACACCCCCCTCCAGCGCAGGGGCAGAACAGAAACCGCAGAATGTTCCAGAGACAGCGCCCCAGCTCCCCGGGTGGCGCAATGTTTATGTTTGTGTATCTAGCATGGAGGGGAGGAGGGGGTGTCGTCGCCTAGGGCTTCTTGGGGTTCCAGCCTGGGGTCTTTCCCGGCAGGGGGTGGTGGGGATGGGGTGTCCGCCCCGTCGGGGCTGGAGCCCCCCCCCAGCCCAAGGGCATAGAAGTTGCTCAGTGGAATAAAGACCTCTTGCAGGCGGGTCCCCCCAGAAGCTGAACCCCCAAACCCACACCCGATCTTGCGCCCCCTCCCCTCCCGATAGCACTGGCTGGGGTTGGGGTGGGAATTCTTTTCCTGGACGGGCCTCGGTTTCCCCGACTGCAGGAAAGGAGAAGCGCCCAGAGGGCCGCGGGCCCCGGTCCGCCCAGCCTCGGCCGCGGGGGGCGCTCGGGATGGGGTCCCGGGGGTGGGGGGGGAGATGGTGGTGCGCTCGGCCTGGACACCGCGCTGTCCTCCGC
>NW_012267245.1:1011777-1017387 GCF_000151885.1 Dipodomys ordii | reverse complement strand
CCCCCCGCTTTGTTGGGTTTACAGAACAAAAGACTTAGCCTGGGTCTCTCCAATGGAAGGGTGGGGTGCTTGTCTCTTGGTGCTCTTAGTACTCCTGGAAGGGGAAAAAAAAAAAATCTCTGTCTACATCTCTGCGTGTCTTTGAATTCCAGGAGGCTATGAAGCCTTTTCGACTTCCTGTCCCGAGCTGTGCAGCAAACAGACGACCCCCCTGGGGCTCAGCCTTCCCCTGAGCACCAGCGTCCCCGACAGCGCCCAGTCGGGGTACAGCTCCTGCAGCACCCCGCTCTATGATCAGGTTCGTGGGGACCCGAGCCAGAGGGGTGGGGAGTGGAGGGGGGTTTGAAGGGAAGGGCTGGCACAGGCCAGGAAGAGCTGTGCCAGCAGGAATATAGCAAGTGACTGCAGGTTTATTTATATGTAGCAGAGGGGACAGAGGTCAAAGGAGACAGGCCGCCACCGACACCCAAGTGAGCTTCTTGGTTCTGCCCAAATCAGTGGATTCAGATACCAACCCCCGTCTCCACGCAATCTTAACCACATGGGCCCACAGCTCCACTTATGGCTTTATCTTGGGGGGTTTAGTGGGAAATTAAAGAGTCTCACAGACTTTCCTGCCCCGGGCTGGCTTGGAACCACGATCCTCCTGTCTCTGCTTCTCTGGGATGATAGATGTGAGCCACCTCATTTTATTTATTTCCTTTTTTAATACTCCATGAGCAGGGCTAAGACTTCCTAGGTCATCCACAGCCTGCAGCTCACTTCCCAAGCCCTGGGAGTTTCTGTGGGTGTGGGCCCTGGTGTGGGCTTTCCAGCAAGCTCTGAGTGTGGGTTTGGATTTCTGTATTCCAGGGTGGCCCCGTGGAGATCCTGCCCTTCCTGTATTTGGGCAGTGCGTACCACGCTTCCCGAAAGGAAATGCTGGATGCCCTGGGCATCACCGCCTTGATCAACGTCTCAGCCAACTGTCCTAACCATTTTGAGGGTCACTACCAGTACAAGAGCATTCCTGTGGAAGACAGCCACAAGGCAGATATCAGCGTCTGGTTCAATGAGGCGATCGACTTCATAGGTAATTGGAAGTCATGCCTGGCACTTGTCTGCCTCTCTGTCCCCTAGAGATCCAGCCATGGAGGCCCGGCCTCCCCCTAGCGCAGGACACACGTGGTCTTCATCTGAGCCTTCCTCTAGGCATTAGCCACGAGCAATACTTTTAAGGAACCGTCCCAGCAAAAGTAGGGATTTGCTGGCACCCCACTTTGCAGATTAACAAACTGAGGCTCCTATGAATTGGCTTGATTTATCTGTTAAAGCAATACTACCAATTTTGGGTTTAAATCCCTCCCCCCCTCCTTTTTGTTTTTTTCTTTCTTTTTTGGCCAGTCCTGGGCTTGAACTCAGGGCCCTGGGCACTGTCCTCAAGCTTCATTTTGCTCAAGGCTAGCACTCTACCACTTGAGCCACAGCGCCACTTCCGGCTTTTTTCTGTATGTGTGGTACTGAGGAATCGAACCCGGGGCTTCATGGATGGTAGGCAAGCCCTCTACCACTCAGCCACCTTCTCAGTCCCCTCTGCCATCTTTCTGAGAGAAGAGTCTCACAGATTTTCTTGCTGGATCACGCAGATCTCAGCCTCCTGAGTGGCTGGGATTACAGGCAGGATCACCAGCGCCCAGCACTGAGGCTTAACCATGCATCTTCTTGTTTTCTAGACTCCATCAAGAACGCTGGAGGGAGGGTGTTCGTCCACTGCCAGGCGGGCATTTCCCGCTCAGCCACCATCTGCCTTGCTTACCTCATGAGGACTAATCGAGTGAAGCTGGACGAGGCCTTTGAGTTCGTGAAGCAGAGACGGAGTGTTATTTCCCCCAACTTCAGCTTCATGGGGCAGCTGCTGCAGTTCGAGTCCCAGGTCCTGGCCCCTCACTGCTCGGCGGAGGCCGGAAGTCCTGCCATGGCAGTGCTGGACCGAAGCACATCCACCACCACCGTGTTCAACTTCCCCGTCTCCATCCCTGTGCACCCCGCCAACAGTGCTCTGAGCTACCTGCAGAGCCCCATCACCACCTCACCCAGCTGCTGAAGAGCCACGAGGGGTGACCTGTAGTACCGGAACTCACTCTAGGCTCTGAGCGAGGAACGAAGCAATAACCCCCCCCCTCCCCTGGAAGGGGGTCCCCCGGGCCTGCTGGTCTTTTGTCATTTCATTCACTTGGTTCCGAATAAGCAGTTATGAATGATGGCTTTGGCTACAAGAAGTTGGTTAAACTGAGCACATTGGGGACCAATCTATAACTTGGGGGTGTTTCTCAGACCCCAGTCACAGAGTGGGGCTCAAAAGAAAGGATTGTATGAACTCATTTTTGTTTTTTGGCTTGGCCCTGTTTTTTTTTTTTTCCTTCTAGAAATTTCTTCAGGCTTGACATAACTCCCAGTATTACCATTCCTGACCACCTACACGTATGAGACTATATCTTATTTATTTTTGTGAAGGTGACCTGCTTTCACACATGTCCGTGTCTAATCCTAGCTGGAACAAATACCTCAATTTTTTTGTTTTTGTTTTCTGTGTGTGTATCCAGTGTCTGGTCATGTAAATAGACCCTACGCCGGTTGGTTTTCAGAACTGATGGGGAAACACCAGTGGGTGTGTGTTTGTCTTTGAAGTTGCCAACAGTTGAATGTTTGCTGATTATTTATGACCTGAAATAATATATTTCTTCTTCTGAGAAGACATTTTTTGGTATATAATAAGAATGACTTTTTTTTTTTATACAACAGAATAAATTATGGCGTTTCTATTGAAATCTCAAGGCTTTTGTTTCTTTGGTCATCTCACCTGATCTGTCTTGGGGCCAAGGAAAAATTGGGAAGCCTTGGGTTCAGATGTATGTTGGATCTGCACCTCTACCCTTTGTGGGCCAAAATGGGTAAAGTAAGTATGGCCATGCCTAGTAGCTCACGCCTGTAATCCCAGCTACTCAAGAAGCTGAGATTGGAGGATCAGGGTTTGAAGGCACCCTGGGCAGAAAAGTCCATGATACTTTTAAATCCAGTTAACCAACAAAAAATCAGTAGTGGAGCTGTGGCTCAAAGTGGTAGAGTATCATCCTTGAGTGAAAAGAGCTCAGGGACAACACCCAGGCCCTGAGTTCAAGCCCCAGGACTGGGAAAAACAACAAAAAACACAAACATTTTTTGTATTGGTCTTGGGGTTTGAACTCTCGTGGACTTGCGTTTAATCATTTTAGCCACATCTCCCCTTTGGCCTTTTTGGCTGGCTAAGGAGCAGGAGATAAGAGTCTTGTTGCTGTTCAGGTTGGCTTTGAACTGGGATCCTCAGGTCTCAGCCTCTTGAGTAGCAAGGACAGGTCTGAGTCACCAGTGCCCACAGCGGTTCGTAGAAGAAAGGCAATTAAGTCAGACTTGCCGCAGGGCCATGTTCTTAGCTTTTACTCTCTTGCAAAATTTGTGAAGATGGGGAAGATACAATTGACTACCAGCCCTTAATCCAATGATGATGTTGAATTCAGCCAATGAAGCTCTTGGGTGTGCAAGTAACTGATGCCTATCTTCCTAGCTACTCTGGAGGCTGAGATCGGAGGATCACAGTTTGAAGGCAGCCTGGGGCTGGAAAGTCCTGGAGATTCTTATCTCCCATGAACCACCTAAAAACTGGAAGTGGAGCTGTGGCTCAAATGTAGATCACTCCTCTTGAGTTAAAAAAACTTAGGGTCTGCTCCTTGGTCTCTGAGTTCAAGCCCCACGACTGACAAAACCCACAAAAACACAGCTTTTTGGTGGCTGTTCAATCAGAGCTTGTTTCTGGAGAAAGCTGGGCAGAAAGAGGAAAAGAAACATGGTATTCGATGTATTTAGGATTCTCCTGGGCTGTGGCCCTCACCTAGCCTTGAAGTTCAAGAGATTGAACACAGAATCTTGTCCTTGACTTTCTCTCTCTCTTTTTTGGCCAGTCCTTGAACCCTGGACCTGGGTATTGTCCCAGGACTCCTTTTTGCTCAAGACTAGCACCCTACCATGATAAGCCATTGGTTAATTGGAGATGAAGAATGTCATGGACTTTTTCTTTCTGCCCTGGCCTCCAACCATGATCCTCGGATCTCAGCCTCCTGAGTAGCTAGGATGACAGGTGTGAGCCACTAGCTCCTTGACTTTCTTACTGCCCACATGTTTCTGTAGGTCCTTGAAAGATTGTTGTTGTTTTGTTATTGCTTTTGGTTGTGGGGCTTGAACTGAAAGTCTGGGAGCTGTCCCTGAGCCTCTTTGTGCTCAAGGCTAGTGCTCTACCACGTGAACCACAGTGCTACTGGCGGTTTTTGAGAGCTTTATTGGAGTTAAGAGTCTCATGGGGATTTTTCTGCCCGGGCTGGCTTCGAACTGCGATCCTCTGGATTCCCAGATCTCAGCCTCCTGAGTAGCTGGGATGACAGGCGTGAGCCACCGGTTCCCTGCTTTTAGTGGGTGTTTTAAACACCTAAGTTTCCCCCGGACTGGCAAGTTCATTTTCTTGGCAGCGTTTCTAATCAATGAATGGCAAGCATCATCCTGGATTTAAAAACAGAAAAAAATCAAACCATAGAAATGTACTATTGTAAATCTCTTCCTCCGTGGGCATGATCAATCTCCAAGCAGGGTCTGTGGCAGATGCTGGGGTTCGCTTTGCCCCCCCTTCCCCCCCCCCGCTCGGTGTTTGGGTTTTTTTCATTTTGGCAGGTCTTAACTGAGCCAAAATAAATCTCCAGCGTGATCCACTCAATGGAAAAATACAACTGCTGCCTAAGAAAAGCTGCCTGGGGAAAACAGCTCAGTTACTCTGCTCTCTCAGCTTCATCCATTCACCTGACATAGCGCCCCAAGACCAGAGGTGAGCCCTCAAATTTCAATCTGGAGAATGTCACCTTTGGTTTAACCTTTTTCTTTTTTTGGTCACTCATGGGGCTTCGAACTCAGGGCCTGGGCATTGACAACTGTTTCTCCCGTTCCCCCCCCCCAACACACACACCTTGGGACAAACACCAGTCCTTCATGATGGAAAAAAAACCAAACCCAAAACCTAAAGCCTATTAAAGCTAGTGGCTCACGCCTGTCATCCTAGCTACTCAGGAGGCTGTGATCTGAGGATCGTGGTTCGAGGCCAGCCCAGACAGGAAAGTCGCTGAGACTCTGATCTCCAATGAACCAGCAAAAAAAGCCTCAAGTAGACTAGGCCCAAAGACAAATGGAAGGACTTGGGTAAGAAGGAGAGCTTAGACTTCGCCACCATTTGTGTGTATGTGTGTGTGTGTGTGAAAAAGCAACCATAATTGTCCGAATAGTTCCAATTTCCCATCTCCAACGCCCTGTCCTGGGAAGAAATTTTTGCAAAGCGCAGCTGCCTTGGCTTTGCTCTGTGTGTGTGTGTGTGTGTGTGTGTGTGTGTGTGTGCCAGGGCGTCCACATTCCCACGACTAAGCCCAAACCAGCCAACCAGCCAAGGGTGATGTCATGGCCGCCTACACCTTTAAGATTATATAAAAAAAAATCCTGTCGCCTTGGTAACGCGGAGGCGGGTCCCTGAGAGGTGAAGAGAGCTGGCCTGTCACTTCCTGC
>NW_012267245.1:1005997-1011507 GCF_000151885.1 Dipodomys ordii | reverse complement strand
GTGTGTGTGTGTGTGTGTGTGTGTGTGTGTGTATTTACTGGGTCTCGAACCCTAGGCCTTGAGCTCTTTGCTGAGCTATTTTGTTCAAGGTTGGTCCTCTACCACTTGAGTCATAGCTCCATTTCAGGCTTTTTCTGTGGGTTGATTGTGGGATTTGAACTCAGGGCATTGTTCCTGAGCTCTTTTGGCTCAAGGCAAGCCCTCTAGCCCTTTTGAGCTGCAGCGCCACTTCTGGTTTTCTGGTGGTTTCCTTGGAGATGATGCTCATGGACTTTGCTGGCCCAGCCAGCTTGGAATTGTGAGATCTTCAGAGCCTCCTGAGTAGCTGGGATTACAGGTGTGAGCCACCAGCTCTGGGCCATTTTTTTCTTTTTATGTGCCAAGACTGTGGCTGAAACTTAGGGCTTTTTACTCTTCCTTTGCTTTTATTTTATTAGTTTATTGTATTTTCCGCAAAAGACTAGTGTTCTACCACTTGAGCCACAGCTCCATTTCTGGCTTTTTAGTGGTTAAGTGGAGATCAGAGTCTCTTCGATTTTTCTTGCCCAGACCGACTTTGAACTATGATCCTCAGATCTCAGCCTCCTGTGTAGCTGGGTTGACAGATGTGAGCCACAGTGCCAGCCCTTGGCTAGTGGTCAGACTTCCTTTTAGTGCCAGGCCCGGTGCTTGAACTCAGCCTGGGCGCTGTCTCTGAGCTTCTTTTGCTCAAGGCTAGTACTCTACCCCTTGAGCCACAGCGCCACTTCTGGCTTTTTCTGGGTCTGTGGTACTGAGGACTCGAACCCAGGGCTTCATGCATGCGAGGCCAGCGCTCTACCACAGAGCCACCACCCTGGCTGGTCCCATTCTGTCATTGAACAATGGTTCCCTCCTGCCTCCCATCCTCCCAGGAAAGGGAAGCAGAAGGGAGGTGTCCTGTGATGTCATCATGTCTCCTCCCCACCCTGCCTGGGCATGCTGTGTGGACCAATGACCTTGGGCTAGGCCACGCAGCTCCGCCCCACTGACCACATGCGTACTTCTCCTTTGTAAGTCTCAGATCTTCATCTGGCTTCCTTTCCTGCCCAAGAAAGGCTCAGGCCTCTCCATCCCCCCCCACTCCCCAGGTCAGGAAGATTCTGGAATCCCCGGGCTTCAATTGAAGTGGATGAAGAACACAACGGAGAGGAAATGGACACTGTTATTGCCAGTCCTGGGACTTGAACTCAGGGCCTAGGTGCTGTTATTGAGATTCTTTTTCTCAAGGCTAGCAGTCTACCATTTAAGCCATAGTGCCAGTTCGGGCTTTTTCTGAGTAGTTTTTGGGAGATGTGTCTAATAGACTTTCCAGCCTGGGCTGGCTTTGAATTCTGACCCTCAGATCTTAGCCTATTATTATTATTGTTGTTGTTATTGTTATTATTTTGTTGGTTGTGGGGCTTGAGCTCAGGGCGTGGGTGCTGTCTCTGAGTTCTCTTTTGCTCAAGGTTAGCATTCTACCACTTTGGGCCTACAATCCTAGCTCTGAGATCTGAGGATTGCGGTTCAAAGCAGGACGGTCTGTGAGACTCAGTGCCAAGAAATAGCAAAAGGCTGAAAGTGGAGCTGTGGCTCAAGTTGTAGAGCGCCATCCTCCTTGAATGAAAAAACCCAGGAATAACATCCAGGCCCTGACTTTGAGTCCCAGGATTCACACACACACACACACACACACACACACACACACACACACACACACACACACTCATACACACACACTAAAATCTCAAGGGGTTTGGAGAGATTGATCAGTGAGGGGTCTAGGTGGCAGTTTGACAAAAATGAGTTTTCAGTGGTCTGCTGTGATATGATGAATGACTACAGACAGACCACAATGTGTCATTCTCTTCAAAAAGGCAAGAGAGGGGCCGGTGGCTCAGTGGTAGAGCGCTTGCCTTGCATGCATGAGGCCCTGAGTTCGATTCCTCAGCACCTCATAAACAGAAAAAGCCAGAAATGATGCTGTGGCTCAAGTGGTAGAGCCTTGAGCTGAAGAGCTGAGGGACAGCACCCAGACCCAGAGTTGAAGCCCCATAACTGACCTCCCCCCCCCAAAAAAAAGAAAAACAACAGGAAAAAAGGCAAGAGAAAAAAGATTTCTGCTTTCACCCTAAAGAAATGCAAAGGAATGTAATCTCAGCTATTCAGTAGAGTAAGAAGAACATAATTTGAAGCCAGTTGGGGCAGAAGAGTCCATCTTCAAAATCACCAGCCAAAAACCAGGCTGGAGATGTGGTTCAAGTGGTAGGGCACCACCAATGAGCAAGCAAGCAGAGCGAGGATATGGGGCCTCTTGTGTTCAAACACTCAGTTGAAATAGTAAATGTAAAGAGTGCTGTCTCTTTGATCTAAACATTATATGATCTAGAAAAACATGAACAGTCCACAAGAGAGCTCATTAACACATGTATCTCTATATATAATTTTCATGTTTTATGTATCAGTTCAAGGGTAACCAAGTCAGCAGTGATACTCACTAGACACTAGGTTGGAAATGAACTAGACAACTTGGTGGGGAGGGAAAATGGGAGGGGAAAAACAGGGAGAGAATGATGAAGAGGGTGACATTGTTCAAAAGGAAATGTACTCATTACTTGGCTTAGGGAACTGTAATTCTCCTGCACATCACCTTTACAAGAAAACATTGTTTAAATTAAAAAAAGCTGGGGCTGGTGGCTCACGCATGTCATCCTAGCTACTCAGGAGGCTGAGATCTGAGGATCGCAGTTCAAAGCCAGCCTGGGCAGGAAAGTCCGGGAGACTCTGATCTCCCATGAACGAACAGAAAACCAGAAGTGGCGCTGTGGCTCAAGTGGTAGAGCGCTGGCCTTGAGCTGAAGAGCTGAGGGACAGCGCCCAGGCCCAGGGTTCAAGCCCCACAGACTTTCCTGCCTGGGCTGGCTTCCAACAGCGATCTTCAGAACTCAGCCTCCTGAGTGGCTCGGATCACAGGGGTGCGTTGCAGCGCCCATCCCCGCCTTGTCTGTCTTGATTCTTGGTCATGCGTGCCATGCTGGATGTAGGAACTTTCAGGCTCCGCACAGTTCCCTTCCTCTCTGGGTGGGTCCTTGGCCTGGACTTACGGAGGAAGCGATTGTTTTCAATTCAACCAAGTGTCTTTCCCATCCACATGAGACCATTTCCCTTTGGCCCTCTTCCCATTGGCTATGCAGAAGGAATCAAGCCTGGCCAAAGTATTTTGAGAACAGGAAGCGGACAGGCGGGTTTCTGGCAATGTAAGACTGGAACTGGCTTGGGGGGGGGGGGGGGGGGGTGAACTCAACAGAATTGGGGGGGGCGGTGTCAAGGGGGGCCTTTGGTTCTGGAAAGGGGCCCGTGTGGGAAGTGTTCCTTAGGGGCTTCTACTCTGAACCCCAACCTCATACCACTTCCCCTTGTGTTTCCTCTCGGTTGTCTGCGTGGGGTCTGGGGGGAAAATTCCCTGAAGAAGCCCAGGCTGCAGTGATTCATGGGAAAACCTGGAGGTCGCGCAGGCTGGTGACACTGCTTCTCAAGGTACTTGCTGAGTCCTTTGTCTGGGAATACCTGGCGCTCATGGCTCTGGGTGGTCTTGCTCACGAAAAGACAGAAGGCCAGCTGCTGGTGACTCAGGAGGCTGAGATCTGAGGATCACAATTTGAGGCCAACCTCAGCAGAGAAAAGCCTGGGAGATATAATGACCCAGCAAAATAAATAAAGCCGGAAGTGGAGGTATGACTCAAGCGGTAGAGTGCCAGGGGTGTGTTTGTGTTTGTGTTTGCGTTTTGGTTGGTTGTGGGGCTTGAACTCAGGGTCTGGAAGCTGGTCTGGAGCTTCTTTGTGCTCAGGGTGAGCGCTCTACCACTATGAGCCACAGGGCCACTTCCGGTTTTCTGGTAGGTTATTGGTGATAAGCGTCTTATGAACTTTCCTGCCGGGGCTGGCTTCGAACCATGATCCTCAGATCTCAGCCTCCTGAGTAGCTAGGATGACAGGTGTGAGTCACTGGGGCCTGGCTAGAATGCCAAGTCTTGAGGGGAGAGAATGCAAGGTCCTGAGTTCAAGTCCCAGTACGGACCCACGCAAGAAGGATGGAATGGCGGTGAGGTGGGGGGAGAGCAGGGGGAGGTGGAAAGGGAAGGGAAAGGGAATGGAGAGAGGAGGGGAAAAGGAGAGGTGAGGGGGAAAGGGAGGGGAAGGAGGAGGGAGGGAAGGGAGAAAGGGGGAAGGAGGGAGAGGGGAGGGTCTTTACTTCTCCAGATGGTAGGCAGACAAGATGCTCGCCCACGATGTTCTTGGTGGCGAGTAAGAGCTCAATGAAGCCACATTCTGGAGTCCTCAGGCCTATAGTTCAATGGAGATGAGTCTCCCAGAGACTTTCCTGCCCAGGTGGCTTTGAACGGAGATCCTCAGATCTCAGCCTCAGGAACAGCCGGGATTACAGGCGTGAGCTACTGGCGCTTGACGTTCGTGTCTCTCTCTCTCTGAACAGGAGTCTCTTAGGCACAAGGTAATGCATCTCCAAACTCTGAGATTTTTTCTGGGGGCCAGCACAAACGCTGGCCTGGCAGGCCCAAGCCAGGCAGGAATGTTCTTCTTTTCTGGGCTGGGACTAAAGCTTAGGCCCAATCTGTGTCCCAGAAAGAAGATCTTGTTTACAGCGGTTCCCTAGGCAGCCGGGAATACAGTAGCTCTGACAGGGGTGGCTAATTTTAACCATCAGGTTCTGGGCCCACAGATCAGATCCTACAAGGCTACCTGCAGTAAAGAAGGGGAGCCTAGCCCGGCACCCCTGGCTCACGCCTGTCAACCCAGCTACTCAGGAGGCTGAGGTCTGAGGATCTCAGTTCGAAGCCAGCCCAGGCAGCATAGTCGATGAGACTTTTATCTCCAACGAACCACCAAAAGCCAGAAGTGGAGCTGTGGCTCCAGGGCTAGAGCGCTAGCCTTGAACAGAAAAGCTCAGGGATAGAGCACAGGCCCTGAGTTCAAGCCCCAGGACCTGCACAACAACAACAACAAAACCCTTGAGACAGAAACAGCCAGGACACAATCAGGGGCTCCTGCCTGGCTTCCAGGGGCTCCCAGGAGGGCTGGAGCTCCCCCAGTTTGATATCAGGGTCTCCAAGCTATTAGATCCTATTAAGTCCCATCTGGGGCCAGGATTCAAAAGGAGATCAGGGATCTGTTGGAATTTCCTTGGTTATTTCACAAGGGCTTGACTGTGTTTCTGTCTTAAGTCCCTGAACAGCGCCTAATGCTCATTGGCTGAAATGTCTCCAAGTCTCCTTTATGTTCTAGATTCTTCTTCCTCCTCCTCTTCCTTCTTCCTCCCCCACCCCCTCTCTCTGCTCATGGGTGGGCATGCGTGTGGGCTTCCTATTTCTTTTTTGTTCAAGGCCTGTGAACAATCACTTGAGCTACACCCCACCATCTCTCTGCTGTCTCCCTCCCTCCCTCTCCCTCCCTGCCCCTCCCTCCCTCCCTCCTTTCCTTCCTTCCCTCCCTCC
>NW_012267245.1:1000388-1003902 GCF_000151885.1 Dipodomys ordii | reverse complement strand
GGCTTTTTTCTTTTTGCTTATGTGGTGCTGAGGAATCGAACCCAGGGCCTCAGGCATGCAAGGCAAGCGCTCTACCACTGAGCCAACTTCCCAGCCCCCTATCTAACATTTATATATCTATCATTTATCTATCTCATCTGTCTATCCTATCTGTCTGTGCATCTATCTATCTATCTATCTATCTATCTATCTATGTCTCCTAGCTTTCTTTCTTTCTCTATTCATCCAGCCCCCATCTATTCCTCTATCCTTTATATAACATATATATATATACAGTGTATAGTGTATATGTATATATGTGTATACACACCCATATATACTAACATATATTAACACTACACTCACATAACACATATATATGTACACATACCACATGTGTCTAATATCAGCATACATGAACATGTTAACGCAATGTGCCTATATACATCTATGCATATATATACACATATGCATTATGCATATATTATGTATATGATGTATGTAAACATTAACGTATGTGTGCATATATCCATATATGTACGGGTGCACACCCATGTCCATTAGTAATACTATTACTAATAGTAGTTAGTCATATTTAGCTCCCAGAACTCAGAAGAACAAAGCGGGCATCCTTGAAGGGCTTCTGGAAAGTGGGTGTTTAGGTAATCACCTCAAACAGTCCCAGGGACACAGGGCAGAGGGTCCCACAGTGACATTGATTATTTTTTTGGTGCCTATCCTGGGGCTTGAACTCAGGGCCTGGGCGCTGTCCCTGAGCTCTTTTATTCAAGGCTAGCGCTCTACCACTTTGAGCCACAGCGCCACTTCCGGTTTTCTGGTGGTTCATTGGAGATAAGAGTCTCCTGGACTTTCCTGCCTGGGCTGGCTTTGAACCGCGATCCTCAGATCTCAGCCTCCTGAGTGGCTAGGCTGACAGGCAGGTGCTGGAGAAAGTGATGTCTCAGGGCCCAGCAGCGCTCAGCAGGGCTGGCCATCATCAGCAGCAGGATTCTCCCAGAAGCCTTTGGGCCACTTGTCCCCATCTCCCCTTAGGCCAAAGACAGAGCGCATGCTTGAGGTGAAAACTTTCCAGTCTCCTCAGGGCGCAATCTTTGGGGCTGAAATCCTCGGGCAGGATTTGGGAGTTAGCCTAGGCCACTAAAAATAGCTTCCACGCCCCTTGAATGGCTTGTGCCACGTGGGGCTCAGACGGCCTGCCACCAAGTAAAGTGGCCTTGCTCTGATCAGCTCCTTAAATGACCAGGAGCTGGGCTGCTCTGGCTGGCTGAGGACTGGGGGAAGGAGTGTGGGGTCAGCTCTAAGCTGACCGGATGCCCCCGATCTGGCTCAGGCCAGACCCCAGGGGACCCTTCCACCCAGAACCTCCCTCCCAACACAATTTTTCTTTTTTTTGGGGGGGGGCTGGTCCTGGGGCTTGAACTCTGGGCCTGGGTACTGTCCCTCAGCTCTTCAGCTCAAGGTAAGCGCTCTACCACTGAGTCACCTTCCCAGCCCGCTTCTGATACTTATTTGGAGATGAAGAGTCTCACGGACTTTCCTTCCGGCTTTGACCTGTGATCCTCAGATCTCAGCCTCCTGAGTAGCTAGGATGACAGGCGGGAGCCACCAGTACTTAGCTTCCATCTCTTTATTAAGTGATCAGTTTATTAAGATAGTGTCAGGTGCTTCATGCCTGTCATCCTAGCTTCTCAGGAGGATGCGATCTGAGGATGGAGGTTCAAGAGAGGGAGAGAGGGAGGGAGGGAGAGAGAGCGCGCTGGTGGCTGTAATTTTAGCTGATCTGAGGATCGTGCTTCAAACCCAGCCCAGGCAGGAAAGTCCATGAGACTCTTATCTCCAATTAAGAAAAAGTCTGGAGTAGAGCTATGGTTCAAGTGGTAGAAAAAGAATCTCACCTGGGGCTGGGAAGGTGGCTCAGTGGTAGAGCGCTTGCCTTGCATGTATGAAGCGCTGGGTTCGATTCCTCAGTACCACATACACAGAAAAAGCCAGAAGTGGCGCTGTGGCTCAAGTGGTAGAGTGCTAGCCTTGAGCACAGAGAGGCTTAGGGACAGAGCTCAGGTCCGGAGTTCAAGCCCCAGGCCTGGCTAAAAGAAAAAACAAAGATAGCCAGGTGCCGGTGGCTCATGCCTGTAATCCTAGCTACTGAGGAGGCTGAGATCTGAGGATCTCGGTTCAAAGCCAGCCCGGGCAGGAAAGTCCGTGAGACTCTTATCTCCAGTGAATCGCCAGAAAACCGGAAGTGGTGCTGTGGCTCAAGTGGTAGAGCGCTCGCCTTGAGCTGAAGAGCTGAGGCCCAAGCCCAGAGTTCAAGCCCCACGACCGACAAAAACCAAAAACAAAAAAACAAAGAAGAAATAAAGAAAGGAAGGAAGGAGGGAAAGAAGGAAGAAAAAAAGAAAAAAAAAAGGAGGAAAGAAAACGAATCTCAGGGATAGCACCAAGCCCTGAGTTCAAGTCCCAGGAAGGACTGGCACCAAAATAAAAATAAATAAAGTAGCCTCAGAGCTGAAAGAGAGTTTTCTACCTTGCCGTTGGCCATCAGCCACTGAGACACAAAGGCAGCCATCTGGGAGGGGCCAGGTTTGACTCACCTTCACCAGCAATCACGGAAGACTTCCCGGTGGAGGCAACAGAGAGTGGTTCAGACTGGGTGTATTAGTCAGACCGAGAGCGCAGGTGGACTGGCCCGTGAGTGGGTGTAGTGTGTGGATGTGTGTGTGGGAAACACACAGGGCTGGAAGTGAGGCTTAGAACACACAGCACATGCAGATGTGTGTGTGTGTGTGTGTGTGTAGTGGGTACACACGGCCTTTCTGGAGTCTTGTGTTCGAATCCTGCCAAGGCCAAGTGATCAGTTCAAGGCTTTGGACCCACTAGGTCAGTTTTGCACGTGGCAGGCTGTGGCTCTCCCACAGAAGGGATAAATGTGTCACTCTGGGAACTCCTGGGTGTGGGCAGGGCCCGGCCGATCCAGCTCCTGTCTGCAGCTGGCCACAGCTGGAAATCTCCGGAAGGCCACCTTTTGCCCTGCGTCTACATATGTCTACTCTTCATCTAGTCTGTGTGTGTGTGTGTGTGTGTGGTGTGCATGCGTGCATACCCTGGGGCTTGAACTCAGGCACAATGCCTGAGCTTTTTCAATTCAAGGTTGGTGCTCTACCCCTTGAGCTACAGCTCCATTTTGGGCTTTTGGGTAGTTCATTGGAGATCAGAGGCTCACAGACTTTCCTGCACGGGCTGGCTTTGAACTGTGATCCTCAGGCCTCGGTTTCCTGAATAGCTAGAATGACAGGTGTGAGCCATCGGTGCCCGGCTCTCAAATGTGATCGTTAAAAAATACTAATGCAAGCTGGGTGCTGGTGGCTCACGCCTGTCATCCTAACTACTCAGGAGGCTGAGATCTGAGGATCATGGTTCACAGCCAGACCAGACAGGAAAGTTCGTGAGACTCTTATCTCCAATGAGCCACCAGAAAACCAGAAGTGGCGCTGTGGCTCAAGTGGTAGAAGGC
>NW_012267245.1:996963-1000263 GCF_000151885.1 Dipodomys ordii | reverse complement strand
TTTTTTTTTTGCCAGTCCTGGGGCTTGAACTCAGGGCCTGGGCGTGTCCCTGAGCTTCTTTTGCTCAAGGCTAGCACTCTACCACTTGAGCCACAGCATCACTTCTGGCTTTTTCTGTGTCTGTGGTACTGAGGAATCGAACCCAGAACTTCATGCATGCAAGGCAAGCGCTCTACCACTGAGCCACCTTCCCAGCCCTCCATTACTTTTTCTTGCTCATGGCTGGTGCTCTACCACTTGAGCCACATGTCGACTTCCAGCTTTTTGCTTGCTCATTAGAGGTAAGACTCTCAAAGACATTTCTGTCCAGGATGGCTTTGAACCACGATCCTCAGATCTCAGTCTTCTGAATAGCTAGGATGACAGCAACTTTTTCTTTCTTTTCTTCCTTCTTTCCTTCCCTCTTTTTTTTCTTTCCCTTTTCTTCCTTCCTTCTTCCTCCCTCTCTTTCTCTCTCTTTCTTTCTGTCTCTTTTCTTTCTTCCCTCCCTCCCTCCCTCCCTCCCTCCCTCCCTTCCTTCCTCCCTCCCTTCCTTCCCTCCTTATTCCTCTCTCTCTTTTTTCTTTTCTCTTCATTTCTTTTCTCTTCTTTCTCCTCTAAAAGCAAGAACTCTTGGTTCCTCAGAATGCAGGCTGCACATAGTAGGTGCTCCCCAGGTGTCTTTGGGGTTCATGTGTGTATATAGGTAGTGGTTTGGGGAGCAGCCTAGCCCAGCCCAGAGGAGGGGGAGAGGGAGGGGGGAGAGGAGGGGGAGGGGGAGGGGGAGGGGGATGGGGAAGAGGTAAAGGGGGGGGAAGGAGGAGAGGTCTTCTGTCCTCAAACAGCTGGGAATTGTGAGTTCTTCACCACCCTGGCAGCTGAAACCCGAAAACGCAGCTGGGCCTCGTCAGCACCCCGAGCCTGGCAACGCTGGCAGCGGGCAGGCTCCCCGCGCAAACACGGCACAACACCGGGCCGGGCGTTGCTAGGGCGTTGCTAGGGGCGTTGCTAGGGGCGTTGCTAGGGGCGTTGCTAGGGGCGTTGCTAGGGGCGTTGCTAGGGCCCCAGGTGGCAGGCCGGGCACCGGCGAGCGGGCAGAGGCTGGGCTGTGAGGACGCGGGGGCGGGGCGGGGGCGGGCCGAAGGCGGATGGGCACCCAAATCGGCCTATCGGAACAGGGGCCCGGCGGGGATCTAGCCAATGGGAGCCGTCCGAGGCCCGCGCCCAGGGCGGAGCCGCGCAGAAATTCCATTCTGCAACCCGAGCCGACCGCAGCCTTGCGCCGTGCGCGGTGCTGACGCGGAGGCGGCCTGGAAATGGAAACTCTCCGCGTGAGTGTGCGTGTGTGTGTGCGTGTGCGTGTGCGTGTGCGTGTGTGTGGCAGCAGTGTCATTGCAATTCCGTTCACACACCCCAGACTCGCCGCCCTCTAGCTCTGATTGTATTTCTCTCCCCCAGGACTGGGTCTCGAACTCAGGGCCTGGGCGCTGCCCCCGAGCTGCAGCTCTACCACTCGAGCCACAGCCCCGCTGCCAGCATCTTTTTTTTTTTGCTGGTTCATTGGAGATCAGAGTCTCATGGACTTTCCTGCCCAGGCTGGCTTCGAACCACCAGCCTCAGATCTCAGCCTCCTCAGGAGCTAGGATGACAGGCGTGAGCCATAGCTGCCAGTCTCCCTAAACCGGACTTCTCCAGCGCCCCCATGCCCTGGGCCCTCGGCTGCTCTCCCGCCTCCCTGTCCCCCCCTCCTGGGCCCCCTCCTCCCCTTCCTTTCCGGCTGTCCCTTGGGTGGTACCTTCTAGTCCAGGTGTGTGCTCAGACCTCACTGCCTGAGAGAAAACCAGGCCTCCTTGACTCCCCTCCACACACACACACACACACACACACACACACATGCATTCACACAGTGCACCCACCCATCTGCATGCACTCACACATGCATGGATTTCCACATGCACACACACACATGCATTCACACAGTGCACCCACTCACACGCCACATGCATGCACTCACATGCACACACACACACATTCACACAGTGCACCCACCCACCTGCATGCACTCACACATGCACGCATGGATTTCCACACGCACACACGCACATGCATTCACACAGTGCACCCACTCACACGCCACATGCATGCACTCACATGCATGCACACACATACATGCATGCATGGATTCCCACACGCACACACACACACACACCAGTTTCCTCTTTATCATTTCCTCTCCGTTTTCCAACATGCTCCTTGACACCGGAAATGGAAATCCGATTGTAATTTTGTTTATGCCAAGCATAAATCCATTATTTATGTCTTAGCTATGCACCTGTCATCCTAGCTACTCAGGAGGCTGAGATCTGAGGATCGTGGTTCAAAGCCAGCCCGGACAGGAAAGTCTGTGAGACTCCGATCTCCAATAAAACACCAGAAAACTGGAAGTGGCGCTGTGGCTCAAGTGGTAGAGCGCTAGCCTTGAGCTGAAGAGCTGAGGGACAGTGCCCAGGCCCAGAGTTCAAGCCTCACAACTGAAAAAAAATTTTTAAAAAGATGTCATGAATTGACCCTCCATAAGATGTCTGATACGGTCTGTGAAATACGCTCTGTGAGAGAGGAAGGAAGGAAGGGAGGAAGAAAAGAGAGGAAGGAAGGAAAGAAGACAGGAAGGAAAGAAGGAAGGAGAAAGGGACAGACAGGAAGGAAGAAGAGAAGGAAGGAAGGAAGGAAGAAAGGAAGGAAGGAAGGACGGACGGACGGAAGGAAGGAAGGAAGGAAGGAAGGAAGGAAGGAAGGAAGGAAGGAAGGATCAGGTCCAGGTGAGTGGAGAACGGAGAAGGAGACAGGGGACCCTGAGTTGTGGAACCTCCGAGGCACAGTTCAGAATCCTGTAAAGGCCTCATCTCCCTCCCTGGAAAGGCAAGTCAGCTTCTAGAATGTTCTGCGGATCTGGGCCAGCGCTGTGGAAGTGGAAGGGCTGGCTGGAGTGAGGGTGGGCAGAGGGAGAGGAGGCTTCACCCCCCCCAACTGGAATGCTGCGGCTTCCAGTCAGAACCTGAAGCCCCAGGCCGGGCTGGAGCAGCATAGCAACAGCACAACAAAGCCGGGCACTTCCCGCCTGTAGTCCAGGTGCTTTCCACAGGCCGGGCGGTCCACAGGGGCACTGGATGCTCATGCAGCCCTGGGGACCCCCAACACTGATCCCCGCGCAGGGGGGGCGCAGAGAGAGAAGGAGGGGGGCCTGGCCATGTCCTCCCTCTCCTCCTTGGTCCCCCAAGTATCCTGGTTTGTTTGGCTGGTTTGTGGGGCTCCCCCCCCCCC
>NW_012267245.1:996250-996653 GCF_000151885.1 Dipodomys ordii | reverse complement strand
TACAACTACTTAAAGATAATATTTTTTTTCCATCATGGGGCTTGAACTCAGGGCCTGGGCACGGTCCCTGAGCTTTTTGTCCCCCAAGACTAGTGCTCTACCACTTGAATCACAGCGCCACTTCTGGCTCCCCCCCCATTTTTTTGGTGCCTAATTAGAAATAAGAGTCTCACAGACTTTCCTTCCCCAGGCTGGCCTTGAACCGTGATCCTCAGCTCTCAGCCTCCTGAGGAGCTGGGATGACAGGCGGGAGCCACCCGGGCCTGGCTATTTATTTATTCATTTTATGTATTTCATTTCAGCCTGTCCATTATGAGTGCGGTGTATCTCGATCCATGCTGCTGCTTTGTGGGTAGGTAGTCAGGGGGTGGGGCTTCAGGCCTTGGCCATTGTTTCCTCCTTC
>NW_012267245.1:991079-995350 GCF_000151885.1 Dipodomys ordii | reverse complement strand
GGCAGGCGCTGGTAGCTCACGCCTGTAATCCCAGCCACTCAGGAGGCTGAGAGCTGAGGATCGTGGCTCCAAAGCCAGCCTGGGTAGAAAAGTCTCAGCTACTCTCCCAAGGAAGCGCCCCAAAGCTGGACAAGGAGCTGTGGATCAAGTGGTAGAGCGCCAGCCTTGAGAGTAAAAGCATAGAGACAGCGCCCAGGCCCTGAGTTCAAGTCCCAGGCATGGCACAAAAGTCACACACAAAAACCAAAACGGCAGCCAAGGCAAAACCAGCAGAGAAGGTTCCAGGGCTCTTACCTCCTCGCTCCTCCCCTCCCTCCCGCTTTGCGTGTATTTCTTGGCCTCTCCCAGACTCAGTTTCTCCTGCTGCACATTGGGGGAGGGGCGGTGTGAGGAGAGACACCCCGAGCTAGAGTGCTGCGGCGGTTGCTGCCTTACTGGTTCTACTGCTGTCTGAACCCCAAGAAATCCCCGCCCGGCCACCCCGCCCTGGCAAGCCCAGGCCTGGCGCAGGGGGGGAGGCGCAGCTTCTCACCTGTGTTACCCAAATATTGAGCAGGTCTGTTGGGGCCTCTCCATGGTAATGGCGCCCCAAGCAGGACTGGGGTGAGGAATCAGGGATCGTCCCAGACTGTGGGTGGGGGGCTACGGGAGGTAGGAGAAAGAGCCAGGGCCGGCTGTCGACCTACTGTGTGCACGGGACCTACTGTGTGCACCGGACCCACTGTGTGCACCGGACCTACTGTGTGCACCGGACCCACTGTGTGCACCGGACCCACTGTGTGCACCGGACTACTGTGTGCACTGGACCTACTGTGTGCACCAGACCTACTGTGTGCACGGGACTACTGTGTGCACCGGACTACTGTGTGCACCGGACCTACTGTGTGCACGGGACTGTGCACTGGACCTACTGTGTGCACGGGACCTACTGTGTGCACCGGACTACTGTGTGCACCGGACCTACTGTGTGCACCGGACCTACTGTGTGCACGGGACTGTGCACTGGACCTACTGTGTGCACGGGACCTACTGTGTGCACGGGACTACTGTGTGCACCGGACTACTGTGTGCACCGGACTACTGTGTGCACCGGACTACTGTGTGCACGGGACTGTGCACTGGACCTACTGTGTGCACCGGACTACTGTGTGCACCGGACTACTGTGTGCACCGGACCTACTGTGTGCACGGGACTGTGCACTGGACCTACTGTGTGCACCGGACTACTGTGTGCACGGGACTACTGTGTGCACCGGACTACTGTGTGCACCGGACCTACTGTGTGCACGGGACTGTGCACTGGACCTACTGTGTGCACCGGACCCACTGTGTGCACCGGACCTACTGTGTGCACCGGACTACTGTGTGCACTGGACCTATTGTGTGCAAGGGACCTACTGTGTGCACGGGACCTACTGTGTGCACCAGACTACTGTGTGCACTGGACCTACTGTGTGTACCAGGACTACTCTACTGTGTGCACTGGACCTACTGTGTGTACCAGGACTACTCTACTGTGTGCACTGGACCTACTGTGTACACCGGATCTACTGTGTACACCGGATCTACTGTGTACACCGGATCTACTGTGTGCACCGGACTACTGTGTGCACCGGACTACTGTGTGCACTGGACCTACTGTGTGCACTGGACCTACTGTGTGCACTGGACCTATTGTGTGCACTGGACCTATTGTGTGCATGGGACCTACTGTGTGCACTGGACTACTGTGCGCACCGGACTACTGTGTGCACTGGACCTACTGTGTGCACGGGACTACTGTGTGCACTGGACCTACTGTGTGCACCGGACTACTGTGTGCACCAGACCTACTGTGTGCACCGGACCTACTGTGTGCACGGGACCTACTGTGTGCACTGGACCTACTGTGTGCACGGGACTACTGTGTGCACCGGACCTACTGTGTGCACGGGACCTACTATGTGCACTGGACCTACTGTGTATCCCCGTTTTCTCTCATCACAGCCTGGCTGGGGGAAGGGGGGCGGGGCGAAGCCCTTGTTAAGTTTCCTAATCTGTGCTCCTGTGAGTCTGGTTCACGGCTGTCTCTCAGCTGTGGGACTCACTGGGCATCAAGGTCTTCATTGGCTCAAGAAGGAGGTGATGGGGCTGGGAAGGTGGCTCAGTGGTAGAGTGCTTGCCTAGCATGCATGAAGCCCTGGGTTCGAGTCCTCAGCACCACAGACACAGAAAAAACTGGAAGTGGCGCTGTGGCTCAAGTGGTAGAGCGCTAGCCTTGAGCAAACAAAGCTCAGGGACAGCGCCCAGGCCCTGAGTTCAAGCCCCAGGACTGGCACAAAATAAAAAGAAAAGAAAAAAGTTCAACAGCTAAGGGTGGGTGTGATGGCACATGCCTATAATCCCAGCGTTCTGGAGATTGAGAGACTAGAGCCAGCCAGGGCTCCACAGTGGGACGGGCTCATAAAACAAACAAGCCATGTGCTGGGGGCCCACGGTTGTCACCTTAGTTGCTCAGGAGGCTGAGGCTGAGATCTGAGGATCCTGGTCTGAAGTCAGCTGGGGAAGGAAAGCCCAGGAGGCTTGTTTTGGGTCAGTGGTGGGGTTTGAACTCCTGGCCTGAGCACTGTCCCTGAGCTCTTTTTGCTCTACCACTTGAGCCACAGCACCACTTCTGGTTTTTTGGTGGTTCATTGAAGATAAGAGTCTCATAGACTTTCCTGCCTGTGCTGGCCCTGAACCGTGATCCTCAGATCTCAGCCTCCTGAGTAGCTAAGATGACAGGCGTGAGCCACGGGTACCTGGTGAGCTAACTGATTTCCATGTCCTGTTCTTTGGTGATTCTCACCTGGTGATGATATTGAATTCCTTTTTACTTTGATAATGGCGAATGATTTTACAGTGTGTGTGTGTTTTAATTTGAGCTAAGAGTCTCATGTAATCTCCTGCCTGGGCTGGCTTCGAACCTTGATCCTCAGATCTCAGCCTCCTGAGTAGCTAGGATGACAGGCGTGAGCCACCAGCGCCCGGCTACACTAGTTATTTTTCAAGATAGAGTCTTGTTTGATGCCTGGACCAGCCTGGACTGAGATCCTCCTGTTTAAGCTGCTTTTTGCTGCTGGGGTGACAGGCATACCCAATCACTGATTAAGATGGTGTCTTGCTAACTAATGGCTGGGTTGGCCCATCAGTGATCGCTGCCTCCTAAGTAGGATCATAGACTTGAACCACCATGCCCGACTTAACATCGTTCTTTTGTTGTTGGTGGTGGTGGTTGTGGGGCTTGAACTCTGGGCCTGGGCGCTGTCCCTGAGCTTCTTTTGCTCAAGGCTAGCGCTCTACCACTTGAGCCACAGCGCCACTTCTGGCTTTTCTGTGTCTGTGGTGCTGAGGAATCGAACCCAGGGCTTCATGCATGCTAGGCCAGCGCTCTACCACTGAGCCACCTTCCCAGCCCCACATTCTATGTACTATATATAACGTACATATGCTGTGTATATTCTATATAATATATAGCATATATCATATATGACATAGTATACTATATAATATATAGTATAATAGAATCTAGTATGGCATATAACATATAGTAAAATATAACCTAGTATAATATATATTATGTACAGTATATAATCTAGTAGAGTATAGATTATAGAATATATCATCTATGTTATCATGGTATAAATTATACTAGATTGTATAATTTATACCATGATAACATAGATGATATATTCTATAATCTATAGTATAAAATATAGTCTGTTATGAACCATATGTATTATACATTAAATTAAATGCTATATCTGATTATATGATATATACTATGTACTATGTTATACAATGTATAGTATATAGAAGTATAGAAATAAGTCTGTGCACTATGTGTCTGTGTTTATTGGTTTGCACACACACACACACACACACACACACACACAATGGGCTCTGGTTCATTCCTGGGGAAGGACATTCTGTCCTCTGCGGGAATGTGCATGCACACAAGTGTTCTCTCCCGTGTGCAAGTCCCATGCCAACACGTATGTGAACATGCACGGAGAGCTACGCCCTGGGCTCTGACACACACACACACACACACACGTGTTGACTGAAGGGCGGGTGTACGGGAGAGCGTGGTGGCGTGGTGGTGGTGTTCCTTTGAACGCCATGGATACCAGGAGGCTGGGACTTGGGGTGTCAGGAGGGGGGAGGCCAAGGGGAGGGGGGAGACCAGGGGAGAGGGGGTGCTAGTGTTCTGTGTGGACATATGGAGATGGATCAGGTCATGTGAGGGGGAG
>NW_012267245.1:985898-988032 GCF_000151885.1 Dipodomys ordii | reverse complement strand
CACCCACCCACCCACACATCCATCTACCCACCCACTCATCCATCCACCCACCCATCCATCCACCTATCCATGCATCCATCCATTCATCCATCCATCTATCCATCCAAGTGTCCATCCATTCACCCACCCACCCACCCATCCATCTATCCATCCACCCATCCATTCTTCCATCAACTCATCCATCATCCACCCATTGACCCATCCATCTATCCACCCATCAGCCCATCCGTCCATTCATACATCCATACATCTATTCTTCCTTCCACTACCCATCCATCCATCTACCCATCCACTCATCCATCATTCTATCCTTCCATCCATCCTTCCATTCATCCTTCCTTCAGTCCATCTCTCCTTCCTTCCTTCCTTCTATCCATCCATCTTCTATCCTTTCATCCATCCTTCCATCCATTCATTCATAGTTCTTTTCTGTGTTTCATCTGTCCATCCACACATTCTTCCTTCCTTTCCTCCTTGGCTGTTGCTCTACTACTTGAGCCACAGCTCCATGTCTGACTTTTTGCTGACTAATTGGAGACCGGAATCCCCCAGACTTTCCCATCCAGGCTGGCTTTTTGAACCACAATCCTCAGATTTCAACCTTTTGAGTCGCTGGGATTACAGGCGTGAGCTACCAGCACCCAATGTCAACTTGATGCATCGGATCCCAAAGGCAGAGCCCATGGGTGGAGCTACCCAGGGGAGAGGTGGGGGGATTCAGAGGGGGACTGGCAGGCAAGCGCGGGGTCCCTGTGGGCTAGAGGGGCTCTGGCTGGGCTGCAGAGTTCATGACGAGGTTACAGCTGGGGAAGAGCTGGGTTCAAGTCTCACGTGTGTGGGTAAGTTCGGGTTCAATGATAAGCATACAGGGGAACATACAAACATGGTCTAAAGTATGGGGGTGCACAGGGCGATCACAATGGTGAGACACCTTTGAACAATGAGCTCATAGTTCAACAACAAGAACTCCAGGCTGGGCGCTGGTGGCTCATGCCTGTAATCCCAGCTACTCAGGAGGCTGAGATCTGAGGATCACGGTTCAAAGCCAGCCCTGGGCAGGAAAATCCATGAGACTCAAATCTCCAATGAACCACCAGAAAACCAGAAGTGGCGCTGTGGCTCAAGCAGTAGAGTGCTTGCCTGGATCACAGAGAGGCTCAAGGAGAGTGCCCAGGGCCTGAGTTCGAGCCCCACCACCGACTAAATAAATAAATGGATAAATAACAAAATGTCTCGGATCTGTTGCTCTCGGAGTTAACAATTTGGGGCAGGTGGCCTCTCTGTGACCCCAATTTCATTACTTCTAGAATCCTCTTGAGTGAGGCTCACAACTTACACAAAATAACAGCAAATAACCCAGCAGGATGCTGGATGATAAATAGCAATTTGTCTTTTCTCTGTCTCTCTGCCTCTGTCTCTCCTTCACCTCTGGTCCCCCCCCCCCTCTTCCCCATGCCCCCCTCCCCCCTCCACTCCGAGGACCCACACCTAATACGTGGAGCTGTTACCTTGGGAGAATGTAAGGCTGGCTGGCATTCCGTGTCTGCTGTTTGTTACTGACCCCAGGACCTTTGCACCAGCGCTGGCCTCTGCCTGGCGCCTGTGCCGTGTTTCCCACCCTGCATGTGTTGAGAGGAAGTAAGAAAGAGGGAGAATAGGAAAGAGGGAGGGAGTAGAATAAAGGAGGGGGAGGGTCTTCAGAGATCCCGGAGGGGGTAAGTAGAGGCAGTGGAGCCCATCCAGGGTCAGTAGAGCGCTGGCCAGTGAGTGAAAGCGCCAGGGTACTGAGTTCGAATCCCAGGCCTAGACCTAAAAGTAAAATAGAGAAAAGAGAGGGTCCTCTGCTGCCACCTGCTGGGTGCCGTGGGAAGGGCTGGCCGTGGGGCCTGGACATGGCCAGCCAGCCAGCGCAGGCCCCGGCCACACACACACCCCTGCACGAAGCCGAGACTGCACGCAGCACCTCCCACACCAGTCTCCCCAACAGCTTCGCAAAGTTGTTTGTGCCGGTCCTGGGCTCTGTCCTTGAGCTTTGTCACTCAAGATGGTGCTCTACCACTTGAGCCACAGCACCACTTCCGGCTTTTTTCTTTTTGCTTATGTGGTGCTGAGGAATCGAACCCAGGGCTTCATG
>NW_012267245.1:974337-978548 GCF_000151885.1 Dipodomys ordii | reverse complement strand
TCCTCAGATCTCAGCCTCTCCAGTAGTTGGATTGACAGGCATGTGCACCAGCGCCCGGCCTGACTCTTAGTGCCTGTCTGGCGCCCCAGGGCCCTGTGGACGTGAACCTGAAGAGCTTTGGTGCTCAATCCCATTTTGCAGAGGGATAAACTGAGGCTGGGACAGGAGGAAGGCGCTTGTCTAAGACCACAGAGCTGGAGCTCAGTGCTACCTGGGCCACAGCCCCAGGCCTGACCAAGGCATGCCATGCCGATGGCCGAGCCTGCCACCCCAGGCAGCCATGACTGCCGAGTGCCAAGCTCACCGCTGGAATCCAGCCCAGGGAGAATCTCTCCATCTGTTATTAGGCCAGCCTAACCTTCAGGCTCAGGTCACATAAATCGGGGTTCAAGTCTGCCTTCCGTGGGTTCCTGTGTCCCCCAAGCCAGCATGCCTGGAAAACCACAGTCTTGATTTTCCATCTTGTGTGCCTCAGTTTCTCCAGCTGTGGTCTTAGAGGAAAGTTTGTATGCTTAGAGAGACCAAAGAAATATCCCAGGGAAGGGAAAGCCTGGAAGAGCAAGGGGATCTGGGATGGAGCCATAGAGGGTGGATGGGGTCCCTAAGATTTCAGAGTCCCTCCTTCTCTGCTTCCCCCACCTGCTGCCTCTGACCCTCTCTCCAGGCCAATCTCAGCCTCGCCCTGAGGCCGGAGAAGCCTGGATTCCAATCCATTCCTTAACGGGAAGACTAAGCTCTTTCCCCTGAGCCTCAATTTCCTCATCTGTGTGTCTGCACATGCGCAGAGTGGAGTAAATTCAGCGTGGGTCAAAGCTGTTGAAGAAGCAAGGCACCCATGGCTCACACCTGTCATCCTGGCCACACAGGAGGCTGAGGTCTGAGGGTTGCATTTCAAAGTCGACTCTGGAAAGCCCATGAGACTCCTCACCAAAAAAGCCAGAAATGGAGCTGTGGCTCCTCCTCTTCCAACTCCTCTTTCTCCTCCTGCTCTTCCTCCTCCTCCTCTTCCTCCTCCTCCTCCTCTTCCTTCTCCTCCTCCTCCTCTTCTTCTGGCTTGAATGTAGAACCTGGACACTGTCCTTGAGCTTTTGTGCTCAAGGCTAGCATTCTACCACTTGAGCCACTGCACCCTGTTCAGCTTTTTGGTGATTCATTGGAGATAAGAGTCTTTTCTGACCGGGCTGGCTTCGAACTGTGATCCTCAGATCGCAGCCTCCTGAGTCGCTAGGATGACAGGCGTGAGCCACCGGCGTCCGGCTTTATTCCAGGTCCCTTGAGGGGAGGGGTGAGGTTGGGAGAGATGGGGGGGCATTTTTTTTTATGGCCAGTCCTGGGGCTTGAACTCAGGGCCTGGGCACTGTCCCTGGGCTTCTTTTGCTCTACCACTTGAGCCACAGCGCCACCCATAGCCTTTTCTGTGTAAGTGGTGCTGAGGAATCGAACCCAGGGCCTCATGCATGCAAGGCGAGCGCTCTACCACTGAGCCACCTTCCCAACCCCTCTTCTCTCAATTTCTTAGTAAGATTCACAGGCCCCGGTGGCTCACGCCTGTCAACTTATCTACTCAGGAGTCTGCTCTGAGGATCACAGTTCAAAGCCAGCCAGGGCAGGGAAGTCTGTGAGACTCTTCTCTCCAATGAACGAATCAGAAAAAGCTGGAAGTGGCGCTGCGTTCTCTCAAGCGGTAGAGCGCTAGCCTGGAGCACAAAGAAGCTCAGGGACAGCGCCCAGATCCTGAGTTCAAGCCCCAGAACTGAAAAACATAAAATAGAAATAAAAATAGTTCAGTGAAACTCACGCTTAGATCTCTTTTTCTTTTGGGGACAAAGTCTCACCATGCAGTCCATGCACACCACCACTAGAGGGCGACAAGCCCCTGTCCTCTGGGAGGAAACCTCTTTGGGGCCTGCGGGGCCTGGTCCGGCTCAGGCCATGGGGCATGGCCGGCTCTCCATGGGCTTAGCTGGGGAAAGGCCTGGCCCTTCCCAGGCCTCTCCTGGAATGCAGGGCGGCTCCCAGGAGCCCAGAGAAACTGTCGCTTCCCCTCTGCAGTTGGAGGTCACCCAGCTTCTTGAGGCCCTGGGCCAGAGTTCCTTTTGTTTGCTTTGGGGCTTTGAACCCAGGACCTTGGGGTGCTTCTGTCCCTGCACCTCTCTGGGCTCATTCTTCGTGCTCTACCACTTGAGCCACAGCTCCATTCCTGGCTTTGGCTGGTCTGTTGGAGAGGAGAATCTCCCCCCAAATGTTCCTGCCTGGGCTGGCCTCCAGCCTCGATCCTCAGCTCTCAGCCTCCTGAGGAGCTGGCATGGACAGGCAAATGCCACCGCACCCAGTAAGGTCCAGTCTTGTGTAGACTGGATACAGACAGGCTCATGCCTGTCATCCCAGCTACTCGGGGGAGGCTGAGAGCTGAGGATGGAGGTTCGAGGCCAGCCCGGGCGGGGAAAGTCTGGGAGACGCTTCTCTCCCATAAACTACTCAGAAAAAGCCAGGAGTGGAGCTATGGTTCAGGTGGTCGAGCGCCAGCTTGGGGACAGTGCTCAGGCCCTGAGTTCAAGCCCCAGGACTGACCCAAGGAACCCCCCCACCCCGAAGTCCAGCAAGTGAACGTTAGAGTGAGTTTGAGAGCCCTCCCAAAGGCCACGGGCTCCCCTCATTCCCCCCTGTCCCCACCCGAGCCGAGCTGGACAGGGAGAGCTGAGCAAAAGGCCTTGTTCCAGTCAGGACCCCAGTTTTTTTTGGGGGGGGGTATGAGGGCTGCAGGAGAGCTCAGATCTGTCCAGCCATCCCCTGGGCCTGCTTCCTGCTGCCCAGGCCCCTCCTGGGTGTGCAGGCTGAGGGTCCTGGGCTTCTGTGACCCCCGGGGGGTGAACACAGTCTTCTGGAAGCTTCTGGAAGGTTCTGGAAGCTTCTCCCAGGCTGCGGGAATGGCCGAGGTGGGGTTCTGTTCCTAGAGCTGGAGTACTCACGTTTTCCAGGGCCCTGTGTGGAAGCCAAAACCAGCTTCTGAGAGCCTGGCGAGGGGGGAAAGGGGGGCTGCGCCCCAGGGCAGAGCCACAAATGGATGCTTGTGAGTTCAAGACCCAGCGGGTGGCTGAGTGCTGAACCTGGCCGCTCCCCCCCTCCTCCTCCCTCCCCTCCCCTCCCTCCTTCCTTTCCCTCCTCTCTCACTTCTTCTCCTCTTCTTCCCTCCCCTCCCTCCTCCTCTTCCTCTATTCCCCCTCTCTCTCCCTCCTTTCCTCCTCCCCCTCCTCTTCTCCTCCCTCCCTCCTCCTCTCCCCCTCCTTCCCTCCTGTTCCTCCTTTCCCTCCTCCCTTCTCCTCTCTCCCTTCTTTCCTTCTCCTCCTCTCCCTCTCCTCCTCCTCCCCTTCCTCTCCTTCCCCTCCCTTTCTCTTCTCCTCCCTACCTCTTCCCCTTCCTCCTCTCCCCTCCTCCCTTTTCTCCTTTCCTCCTCTTCCTCTCTCTTTCTTCCCTCCCTCCTCTTCTTCCTCCCCTCCCCTCCCTCCTTCCTTTCTTCCTCCTTTCTCCCCTTCCTCCTCCTCTCCCTTCCCACCTTCCTTTCTTTTTCCTTCCTCTTCTCCCCTTCCTCCTTCCCCTCTTCCTCCTCCCTCTCTCCCTTCTTTCCTTCCCATCTTCCCTCCTTCTCCCTTCTCCTCCCTCCCTCCCTCTGTTCCTCCTCTTCCTTTCCTTTTCCTCCCCTCCCCTTCTCCTCACTTCCTCTCTTTCTCCCCCTCCTCCCCTTTCTTCTTTCTCCTCTTCCTCTCTCCTCTTTCTTCCCTCCCTCCTCCTCCACCCTCCCTCTCCTCCTTTAGCCTCCATCCTCCTCCTTTTTCCACCTTTTTCCCTTCCTCTTCTCCTCTCTCCAGCTAGAGGGAGAGCGCGGGGCTGGGCTCACTCCTGGCTCCCCAGCTGTGCTGTGTGTTTCAGGGTCCCCCCTCTCTGGGGAGACTTTGAGGACAGAGGCTGCGTCACACGTGCCTGTGACTGGCTCAGGGACTGGGGTGCTCGGTCCAGGGGACTGGAAAGACCAATACGAAGATAAGGTTCTTTTTCTTTTTTTTCTTCTGGAAACTTCTGGGAAGATGTAGAACAGTGACACCATGTAAGTTAGGAGGCACAGCGGCCATCTTGATGGACACAGAAGGAGAAGCTGGCCGAGCCCCGAGCCAGAGCGAAGAGCTGAGAGACACAGGGACCAATCCCAACGCCCC
>NW_012267245.1:971051-973157 GCF_000151885.1 Dipodomys ordii | reverse complement strand
TCCTTCCTTCCCTTCCTTCTCTCCCTCCCTTCTTTTCTTCCATCTTGTCAGTACTAGGACTTGAACTCAGGGCCCTAGCTTTTTGGCTTAAGTCTGGTGCTCTACCACTTGAACCACATCTCCACTTTCAGCTCTTCGGTGGTTAGTTGGACAGAGGGTTTCTTGGGTTTTCCTTCCCCTGCTGGCCTCCAGCTGCGCCTGGCAGGGCTCAGCCTCCTGAGTAGGTGGGGTACAGGCCTGGCCCTTTCCCTTTCCCTCTCCTTTTTCTTCCCAGTGCCAAGCCAGCCTCCTGAAAACAAACCAACGAAAACCTCTGGGGAATTCAGCCTCCCGGAAGGGAGGCTGAGCTGGGGGGGGGGCAGGCCTGTGATCCCAGGAACCATGGGAAGGAAAGATGCGAACCCTAAAATTAGGTGGAAGACCAAACTCCATCTTAAGTCGAGCACCAGTGGCTCACGCCTGTAATTCTAAATACTCAGGAGGCTGAGATCTGAGGGTCACAGTTTGATGTGGGCCTAGAGAGACTTCCTGCTCCAATTAGCCACCAAATACAATAATAACAATAACAACAACAATAATAGTAGTAGAACTGTGGCTAGCCTTGAGTGAAGAGCTAAGGGACCGTGCCCAGGCCTGAGATGGAACCCCAATACTAGCACAACAACAAAAATCCTTATCCTAAAAATAACCACCAAAAAAGCAAGGCTGGGCAGCTCCTGACTGAGCGGCCCTGAGTTCAAATCTCTACTACCTTAAAGAAAAAGTGGCTGGGTGGCGGCGGCTCACACCTGTCATCCTAGTTACTCAGGAGGCTGAGGTCTGAGGATCCTGGTTCAACACCAGCCCAGGCAGGAAAGTCTGTGAGACTCTGATCTCCAATGAACCACCAGAAAACCGGAAGTAGAGCTGTGGCTTGAAGTGGTAGAGCGCTCGCCTTGAGTGAAAGAGCTCAGGGACAGCGCCCAGGGCGTGAGTTCAAGTCCCACGACCGACGCCCCCAAAAAAGAAGTAAGAAGTCTGGTGCATCCTGTGAAGAATGTCTCATGTGAGCAAGAAATGAATCTTGGTCTTGAGGGGGCTCTGCCCCTAGGTAAGGCCTTGGAGGACAGCATTGTTTCTTTTTGTTTGTTTGTTTTTTGTTTTGCCAGTCCTGGGGCTTGAACTCAGGGCCTGGGTGCTGACCCTGAGCTGCTTTTGCTCAAGGCTAGCGCTCTACCACTTGAGCCACAGCGCCACTTCTGGCTTTTTCTGTGTCTGTGGCACTGAGGACTCGAACCCAGGGCTTCATGCATGCTAGGCCAGCGCTCTACCACTGAGCCACCTTCCCAAATCTATCATTGTTTTTGATATTCAGTGCCACCACGACTGAAGTCTGGGAGGCGAGGAAGAGCAGGCCTCTTCCTCCTCCTCCTCCTCCTCTTCCTCCTCTTCTTCTTCCTCCTCCTCCTCTTCCTCCTCCTCCTCCTCTTCCTCCTCCTCCTCTTCTTCTTCTTCTTCCTCCTCCTCCTCCTCTCCCATTCCGGAGCTAAGAGTTGAAGCTCTACCCAGGAATCTGGGCCTTAAAAATCCTGGCCTGGAAGAGGCCCAAGCCCATCGGTCAGCCTGGCCTGGCCTCTATTAGGCCACTTAGAACTCTTATCTCCAACATGCCTAAATTTGGACCTCAAACCCACAGACAATCCGCCTGGGAATTCCTGACAGAATTCCAGCCAGGGCCAGCTGTTGGCGTTCATTTTCTGCAGGGCAGAGAGAGAATTCCTTTTATTTTTTTCTCCTACCCCTCCCAAGTTGAAATGACCGTTCATCCAGACTCGTTGTAGACAATGTTAAAAACAAAACCCACAAGAACATTACCCACAAGCCACTGCTCATACCACACCCAAGATCTCTCTGCTGGCTTCCTGGCTGTTCTTTACCACTTATGGTTGGTCCCTTTTTTTTGTTGTTGTTGTTGGTCGTGGGGCTTGAACTCTGGGCCTGGGCGCTGTCCCTCAGCTCTTCAGCTCAAGGTGAGTGCTCTACCATTTGAACCACAGCGCCACTTCCGGTTTTCTGGTGGTTTTTTGGAGATAAGAGTCTTATGGACTTTCCTGTCTGGGCTGGCTT
>NW_012267245.1:960549-966841 GCF_000151885.1 Dipodomys ordii | reverse complement strand
AAGTCTGGGAGGCGAGGAAGAGCAGGCCTCTTCCTCCTCCTCCTCCTCCTCTTCCTCCTCTTCTTCTTCCTCCTCCTCCTCTTCCTCCTCCTCCTCCTCTTCCTCCTCCTCCTCTTCTTCTTCTTCTTCCTCCTCCTCCTCCTCTCCCATTCCGGAGCTAAGAGTTGAAGCTCTACCCAGGAATCTGGGCCTTAAAAATCCTGGCCTGGAAGAGGCCCAAGCCCATCGGTCAGCCTGGCCTGGCCTCTATTAGGCCACTTAGAACTCTTATCTCCAACATGCCTAAATTTGGACCTCAAACCCACAGACAATCCGCCTGGGAATTCCTGACAGAATTCCAGCCAGGGCCAGCTGTTGGCGTTCATTTTCTGCAGGGCAGAGAGAGAATTCCTTTTATTTTTTTCTCCTACCCCTCCCAAGTTGAAATGACCGTTCATCCAGACTCGTTGTAGACAATGTTAAAAACAAAACCCACAAGAACATTACCCACAAGCCACTGCTCATACCACACCCAAGATCTCTCTGCTGGCTTCCTGGCTGTTCTTTACCACTTATGGTTGGTCCCTTTTTTTTGTTGTTGTTGTTGGTCGTGGGGCTTGAACTCTGGGCCTGGGCGCTGTCCCTCAGCTCTTCAGCTCAAGGTGAGTGCTCTACCATTTGAACCACAGCGCCACTTCCGGTTTTCTGGTGGTTTTTTGGAGATAAGAGTCTTATGGACTTTCCTGTCTGGGCTGGCTTCGAACTGTGATCCTCAGATCTCAGATTCCTGAGTAGCTAGGATGATAGGTGTGAGCCACCAGTACCCAGCTTGTGAGACTCTCCAATTAATTAATCTCCAAGTAGCCAGCAAAGAAAAAGCTGGAAGTGGAGGTGTGGCTCAAGTAGTAGAGCACCAGCCTTGAGTGAAGAGAGCAGAAGATCCAGAATGGGAGCCCTAATGTACACACACACACACACACACACACACACACACACACACACACACACACACACACACACACACACACACACACCCCTCTGTTGTTTTTATCTTCCTATTTCCTAGGAGAAAGGACAGCCCACTTAGAGCCTGTGAGCTCAGAGAGAGGTGGCTATTGGCTGCCTCACGTCCTGAGTCTGACCAATCAGAGCTGTATTTTCCTGCACTAGGGTTTGATGCAGGACGGGATACCTGGTCCAAGTTGGTCGGGGCAAGGATGTTCTAATGTGGGATACAGGCTGCATCTACAAGCCCAGTCCTGAGACTCTGCCAAGGAATGGGGTCCAACCAAGCAAATGGGGCAGAGCGAGGGTTGAATGAGGGGTGTAATCTTCAGGTTTGCTCTCACTCGTGACCACGAGAGTTTGGGTGGGTGAGCTTAGCTGTTGTTGCTTTTCTTTGACCAGTGCAAGTTCTGCTGCAATGAACTCACAGAGCTAACCTGTGGTTTGTTGGGCTCACGACTGTCAGCCTAGCTACTCAGGAGGCTGAGATCTGAGGATCAAGGTTCAAAGTCAGCCCAGGCAGGAAAGTCCATGAGAATTTTTTTTTTTTGTCAGTCCTGGGGCTTGAACTCTGGGCCTAGCCACTGTCCATGAGCTTCTTTTGCTCAAGGTGAGCGCTCTACCACTTAAGCCACAGCGCCACTTCTGGTTTTCTGAGTGGTTCATTGGAGATGAGAGTCTCATGGACTTTCCTGCCCAGGCTGGCTTTGAACTGCGATCCTCAGATCTCAGCCTCCTGAGTAGCTAGGATGACAGGCGTGAGCCACCAGCGCCCGGCTTCATGAGACTCTTATCTCCAATTAACTACCAGAAAAGCTGGGATTGTGGCTGTGGTTCAAGTGGTAGAGTGGTTGCCTTGAGCAGAAAAGCAGGGACAGCATCCAGGTTCTGAGTTCAGGTCCTAGGACCCCACTCCCACCCCCAATTCCCCCTCATATGAGTTAGCATTTTCATCTATGTATGTATTTTTTTTTTTTGGGTCCAGTCGTGGGGCCTGAACTCTGGGCCTGGGCGCTGTCCCTCAGCTCTTCAGCTCAAGACTAGCGCTCTACCACTTGAGCCACAGCGCCACTTCCGGCTTTTTTCTTTTTGCTTATGTGGTGCTGAGGAATCGAACCCGGGGCCTCATGCATGCAAGGCAAGCGCTCTACCACTGGGCCACCTTCCCAGCCCCATGTATGTATGTATGTATGTATATTTAGAGGGCCAGCTATTTTCAAAGCTCTGTAGACACTTATTTAAGGCCACCATTTGGTTTCCTCACTTTTTCCCCCAAATTGGATGATGTCAGGAGGATTTTAAAAATTAGGTTCTGAGCCGTGAGCTAGTAGCTCACACCTGTCATCCTAGCTCTTCAGGAGGTGGAGATCTGAGGATCACATTTCAAAGACAGGCCCAGGCAGGGGATAAAAAAAATCCACAAGGCTCTTATTTCCAATGAACCACCACTGAAAAGCTGGAAGGGGAGGCGTGACTCAAGCAGCTGAGTACCAGCCCTGAGCGGAAGAGTAAGTGTGCAGGCCCTGAGTTCGAAGCCCCAGTACAAGCGAAATGGATAGCTCACTTAAATGAAATGAAGAAGAAGCCCCAGTAAAAACTGAGATCGGAACAGATTTTTTTTCTTTTTTAAACATGTCAAAGTTGTATTTGTTTTCCAAACAAGAAAATGATGTTCATAGAAAACAGATTAAAAACAGAACAACAACAACAAAAATAATCAGAACACACAACACACAAAAAAGCACAACACACACAGGCCAGGCCACCCCTCCCCAACCCATTTTCTCCCCCCAGGTTTAAAACTTGTTTTTATTGAATCTTATTACAGGTGCCCCCAAAGATTAGACTGGTTTGGTGAGGTCAGAGGTCACAGCAGGGTTTATAAAGGTCGGTACGCAGGTCCCCGGGAGTCAGGGTGGGGAACCCACCCTCCACCATCTCCCCAACCGCAAGGTTTTTTCTCTCTTTTTTTTGCAAGAGTCAGTGATTTCACCTCAGGTTTTTCTAGAACCTTCCATGTCAGCTGGCTTCCCCTCCCCCGTGGTCCACTTGGAGCGTTTGCTTTTGTGTAAAAAGGATAGAAAGCGAAGATGCTTTCATTAAGGCACAGACAGATGGTTGTAGGAACTTGGGGGGAGGTGGGGGGCTAAGGAGGGCAGGAGTCTGCGTGTTCCTGAGCCGGTTTACTCCGGAGGGGGGCGAGGGAGGGGGGGCAGCGGTGGGGGTCTCATCACCTCTCTGTCTTTGTTTTTTTCCTTATAGTCCTGGGGCTTGAACTCAGGGCCTGGGCGCTGTCCCTGAGCTTCTTTTGCTCAAGGCTAGCGCTCTACCACTTGAACCACAGCACCACTTCTGGCTTTTTCTGTGTCTGTGGTGCTGAGGAATCGAACCCAGGGCCTCAGGCATGCTAGGCGAGTGCTCTACCTCTGAGCCACACGCCCAGCCCCTCTCAATCCCTTTTTTTGCCTCTCATTTGCTGAGTCTTAGCTCCGCCCCATTTTCCCCTGGAGCAGGTGGCCATGTGTTACCCTGGCCCCCCCCACGGAGTGGGCAGGGGTGGGCGGAGCCATTTTGCCCACATTCAGAACCCACAGGTTGGTTGAGTTGCTAATGTAGAGTGTGTTCAAAGCACTTGGAAGATTCTAGGCCAGGAAAGAATCCGTTTGGACCTCCAGAGATCCAAGCTAACAGGCTGGCCAGGAAAGCCCAGGAGAAGCCGGGTGCTAGGTAGCTCACACCTGTCACCCTAGCTACTCAGGGGGCTGAGATCTGAGGATCGGGGTTCAAAGCCGGCCAGGGGCAGGAAAAAGTCCGTGAGACTCTGCTCTCCAGTGAACCACCAGCAAACCTGGAGTGGTGCTGTGGTTTAAAGTGGTAGAGCGCCTGCCTTGCACGAAAAAGAACTCAGGGATAGTGCCCAGGCCCCACCACCCCCAACAACAACAAAAGAAAGTCCAGTCGATCCCATGCTTAAGCTCCGTTCCCCTCTCTAGTTACCACGTGTGTCCTGAGCTGGGGGCGGGGGGGGCACCTACCATGAGCTAGCCTAGGACCTGCCCCGAGGTGGAGCAAGCAGGGTTTCTAGCCCCGCTGTCTCCTCCAATGTGAGGCCTTTGTGGGCTTTGATGGAGGTCCTGGATTTGAACCCAGAGCACAGACCCATACTGGGGAGGGGCTGCCCGATAGATCGTTACCAGTTATGCGGGCCGTGGAGCTCAATCCCAAGAATCTCACTCGAGAATGAGCTGCGAGGTGCTGGTAGTGCACACCTGTAATCCTAGCTACTCAGGAGGCTGAGACGGAAGGATCATGGCCTGAGGTCAGCCTGGACAGCGACGTCCGTGGGACTCTTATTTCCAATTGGCCAACCACAAGCCCGAAGTGGAGGTATGGCTCAAGGGGTAGAGAGCTGAGTTTTGAGCAAAGACAGTGCCCGAGGCCCTGAGTTCAAGTCCCAGTACCAGCAGCACACAAAAGAGCTCCCTGGGCCTTAAAGCCTGTTTTCCAGGGTGCTCTGGGTGGACTGAAACAAAACAACAAACGGGGTGTCTTCTGGTCTCCCCGATTCTGCCCTTGGGGTGGTGGCCACAGAGCTCAGAAAGGTAGGATGAGGCCCCCCAGCCCCTCGGGAGGGCTAACAGAAAACATGGGGCTGCAGCTACCCCCTAACCCAGCGTGGAAAGGTCACTTGGTCCCTCCACGGGGCGTGGAGAACCTTCCACACAGGTACAGGCCCCCAGTGTCTAGAAACCGGTCCTGCAGGCACACCATCGTGTGGCATCCTCGGGTTACTATTGGCAGTGTTTTCTAGGCACCACAGGACAGAGGCTTAGAGGCAGAGGGTCTTAGATGGGGTCCTGAGGCCTTGTAGGACCTGCCTTGGGGTTTGACGCATGCTCGGATGGTAAGGCACTTAGTTAGGTGCAAATAAGACACTGGTTCCTTTGTCTGCCCCGCCTGCTTCCCCAGAACCAAGCTGTTGCTTGAACCTTACCCAGGGCTGCAGCAGGAGATGGAGGACTTTTCCCACCCCAGGCTTCGGCTTGTCCCCAGGACTATATCTGGGTCCACTCTCCCCAAGGGCCCTCAGTCAGCGACAGCAATGGAATGGTCAGCCTGAGGCCAAAGCCTTGTGGGGAGCCACGGGCCTTTGCCTTGGCAAACACTGAGAGGCTGGTAGCTTCTTAGAAGATTCAGCTACCAGCCGGGCACTGGTGCTGACGCCTGTAATCCTAACGATTCAGGAAGCTGAGGGCTGAGGATCACGGTTGGAAGCCAGCCCCAAGCAGGCAAGTCCAATCAACCAGCCAAAAACAAAACGCCAGGAGTTGGGGGCATGGCTCAAGGTGGTAGAGCGCCAGCCAGCCGTGAGAAAAGCCAAGGGGAGTCCTGAGTTCAAGTCCCAGTACTGGCACCAAAAAAATAAAAGAAAATTCAGCTACAAAGTGAAAAGAAGATCATATTTCCTGAATTCAGGGAGAATCGAGCCATGGAAGGTTCTAGATGGGGTGAACACCAGGTCAGAACACGGTGACACTTCCAGCAAGAGAATCATTTGGCTGGAGACCATCTCAGGGTGAGGGGCCTAGTGGGGCTTGGCCTTGGAAGGGGTTGCACCCTGCAAAATGATTTATTACTTGAATCCATAACCCCCTGGGAGTTTCCCTCCCCCCTCCCTGCTTCTTCTCTTTCTCATCTCCGAGCAAAGATGGGTGAATTGACTGTGAGGAACAAAGAAAAGAAAACGAACACAAAAACAAGTGTTCTTATTTCTGCTCCGATCCAATGGAATGGAAAAACAGAGAGGCCAAGGAACTCCCTTAAAAGGAACAGCACGGAGTGGGGAGCTGGTGGCTCGCGCCTGCCATCATCCTAGCTACTCAGGAGGCTGAGATCTGAGGACCCCAGTTTGAAGCCAGCCTGGGCGCAGGAAAAGGCTTGGGAGACTCATCTCCAATTTAACCACTAGAAAACCAGAAGTGGCAGCTGTGGCTCCAAGTGGTAGAGCCTTGGAGTTGAGGAAAAATAGCCCAAGGGACAGCGCCAGGAACAGCAGAGGTGGAGCTTTTTAAGAGGCTCCAGCCAATGAGGAACGAGGCAGTGGGTGGCCAGGCCAGGGTCCTGGGACAAACCAGCCAATAGGCGCAGGGGAGGGGAGGAGCCCCAGAGCCTTCACACACTTAGCAACCAATCAGCTCAGGCCTGTCATCCTAGCTACTCAGGAGCCTGAGGTCTGAGGATGGTGGTTCAAAGCCAGCCTGGGCGGGGAAGTCTGTGAGCCTCTTACCTGCTGTGAACCCCCCCCCCC
>NW_012267245.1:955097-958440 GCF_000151885.1 Dipodomys ordii | reverse complement strand
CTTTTTGCTTATGTGGTGCTGAGGAATCGAACCCAGGGCCTCATGCATGCAAGGCAAGCGCTCTACCACTGAGCCACCTTCCCAGCCCCATTGGCTTAACTTTTTGAAACAGGTTTTGTACCTGGTGCTGGTGGCTCATGCATATCATCCTAGCTAATCAGGAGGCTGAGATCTGAGGATTGAGGTTCGAAGCCAATAACTGGGCAAGAAAGGCTGTGAGATTCTGATCTTAAGCATAACAGTTCAAGGAAAATACCCAGGCCCAGAGTTCCAGCCTCAGGACTTGCGCGCACATGTGCACGCACGCGCGCACACATGCACACACATTTTTGTATCTATCTTCCTTTGGATTGCTATGCCTTTTGTGTTTCCACCGCTCCCTGGGTAGAGAGGAGGACAGGCATCGATGTTGGCATGAGTCAGGCCTACCCCAGGTCCCCGAGCCCTTGCTGCGGTCCCCTTTTCCTTACCCAGGGATGACTCTGACTCAGAGGACGACTGATTGACACTGAAGGTCATGTCGGAATCGCTATCGTCCTGGGAGCCGCTGAGGGATCCGGATGGAGTCGTGGTAGCGGGACTGGACTGCAGCGTACCTGAGACACAAGGAGCCTCCGTGAGGGGCAGCAAGAAACTGGCTTGGGTGCCATTTTGCACCTCAGTTTCCCCATCTGTCCAGTGAGAGGACAGGAGTCACCTCCCGGGGTTCTGTGGAGGTCCAAGGAGCCCGTACAAGTCTTTGTTTCTGCATCTGGTCTCCACCCCAGTGAGAACTTCCACACCTTAACACCCCTGCAGTGGTCCAAGGAAGAGCCTGAATCTAAGGAAGCCCATTGAGGTCAATTCTATAATGTCCAGTAGCACTATCGGGACCCATTCCCCTGGGAGGTGGGAGCCGCCCCAGTGGGTGGCCTGCCGGCCTACCTGAGCGTGCAGCAAACACAGGGCTAACTTGAGTGTGGAGACTGAGAGCTAGGCGTCTCATGCTGTCAACACCTAGATCCAGCTGTTCCTGAATCCCTTCAATACACTTCCAGACTTCTGAAGTTCTAGTTGCTTAGGACACTGGGTATCTCCTCCTCCTCCTTTTTTCTTTTTTTGGGCATAACTCCCTGATCCCAGACTGCTAGTGTAGTCCATATTGAAGGAGTTTTCTTTCTCAAGCTCTTGTGATGAGTTCAGGCCCTAACAGCTTCTTGCTTAGCATGAAGACAGCTGCACCTCTTTTAGGTTACCGAGGAAGGATGGTGGTCAGAGAATGGGGTGCAGGGTGGCTCTGAGATTCAGGATCAAATGAACAGCTTTCTGGTCTTCAAAAGCAAGGATTTTCCTTCTTTTTCTTTCTGACCATTTGAATCTCTTTCTCTTACTTCAGGGAGTGCAGGGGTGGGGTGGGGTGAGGAAAGGTTACAGACTTAGTTTCTGCAGAGCTGAGATTGTGGCTGTGCTTGATCGTTCTCCAGACACCCCAAACCAATATCTAAGAAGAGCCCAGCAGATAACCACCCCTGACATGCTGTTCCTCCTCAGCCTGTGTCAGAGGCCCAGTGGAGAAACTGAGGCTCAGGAGGGTCTGGGATTTGTGTCACATCCCCATCGCTAACCAGCTATGGATGTGATTCTGGACTGTCACATAATCAGATTTTTAACTGTCTGTGGATAGGAAGAATGACATCAATCTCCTTGGGAGCATATAGGGAGAGGAGACAATGCATGAAGTGTTGGCCATTTTTGCTAATTGCTGGGCCTTGTCTTGGGGACCCTGACAGGAGATCTGTGCTCTCTGGGGTGACTCAAGCCCCAGAGCTGGAGGAGAAGGTCGGCCCTACCCGGCATCTATGAATTCCTTCCTTAGAAAGGTGAGGGCCCTATTCTTGGTATTAAGAGCCAAGCGGAGAGTCCTATCAAAATGGGATGGCTCAAGGCTCCACGATGATATTTCGCTTCTCTTTTGCATCTACCATTGAATTTACATCCTACACTTGATATTATGCATTGCATCTGAATACAGCAAACTATAACAAGAGGAGTAATCGTGGCGTTCTCCGCCACCCCCTCCCATTTACAGACAGCCTTTCTAGGTTGGTGGTTTACTAAGCGTGGCATTACGAAGCGCCAGTATCTTGGGGCACCCGGGGTGAGTGACAGGTGCTGGAGGCTGAGACCCTCAGGCCTGGGGGACAGACTTGAATAGAGGCAGGGTCTGGAATGGAGACGTGTGCAGAGGGGCGGAGGTGGGGGCTGGATGGGGGCGGTACCAGGATGAGGAGGGGTGGAGTCTTCGGCGGGGCGGGGCCAGACAGGGGCGGGGCCTGTAGAGGGCCAATGATGGGGTGTGTAGGGAACTGGGAGGGGCAGGACCAGGGTTGAATCTATAGGACGGCCTGATGTGGGCGGGGCCTGGGGTGGAGAGGGAGGGGCAGGGTCGTCTATGGGGTGTACGGGGGCGGGGTCTGTGGCAGGGCGGGGTTACACCGGGTGTGGCTTCTGCAGGGGTGTGGGGGGCCTACAGTGAGATGAAGTCTAGCCTGTGGTGGGGCACGAGGAGGGGCGGGGCATGGTCGGGAGAGGGGCGTGGCCTAGTGTGAGATGAGGCCTGGGTGGCAGGGGGGAAAAGGGGCGGGACCTAGAGTAAGAGGTCTGGTGTGGGGCGGGGCATGGTGGGGCGAGGGGCGTGGCCTAGTGTGATGATCCCTGGGTGGCATGGGGAGGAAAGGGGCGTGGCCTCGAGTAAGAGGAGGCCTGGCATGGGGCAGGGCATGGTAGGGAGAGGGGCGTGGCCTAGAGTCAGATAAGGGCTGGTGTGGGGCGGGGCATGGTGGGGAGAGGGGCGTGGCCTAGTGTGAGATGATCCCTGGGTGGCATGGGGAGGAATGGGGCGTGGCCTAGAGTAAGAGAAGCCTGGTACGGGGCGGGGCCTAGAGTAGAAAAGGGGCGGGGCCTAGAGTAAGAGGAGGCCTTGCATGGGGCGGGGCATGGAGAGGTAAAGGGGCGGGCCTAGAGTAAGAGCTCTGGTATGGGGCGGGGCATGGTGAGGAGAGGAGCGTGGCCTAGTGAGATGAGGCCTGGGTGGCATGGGGAAGAAAGGGGCGTGGCCTAGAGTAAGAGGAGGCCTGGCACAGGGCGGGGCATGGAGTAGAAAAGGAGCGGGGCCTAGAGTCAGATAAGGGCTGGTGTGGGGCGGGGCATGGTGGGGAGAGGGGCGTGGCCTAGAGTCATAAGGGCTGGTGTGGGGCGGGGCATGGTGTGGAGAGGGGCGTGGCCTAGAGTCATAAGGGCTGGTGTGGGGCGGGGCATGGTGTGGAGAGGGGCGTGGCCTAGAGTCATAAGGGCTGGTGTGGGG